>NC_089752.1:108986852-109106852 GCF_040412425.1 Macrobrachium rosenbergii
AGGATCACTATCGAAATAAAAATAGATGTTAGAAATCAACATATAATGGTGGGTAAGTATGGAAATGATAGGATGAGGAAGAGAGGTAATAATAACTTTACTGGAAGCATTGATTAGCTCGAAGAGAGTTAAAGAGTTAGACGCGTCAGTAATCTATGTCAATCTCTTAAGGGATTCGAACATCGAATTTGCATGAAATAATACACACGTTTAAATAAACGGCCTCTTTATTGAACAGAGAGTAAAAGTACTGTAAATAAAGAGTAAAAGTACTGTAATCAGTAGAACCCGCAGTAAATTCGTCAACACAGGTCAAGTGATGTACCAGTGAGCATTACTTCAGTTTGGGCATTCACTGAAAACAGCAGAAGAACGAACAAGTTCGTGAAAAGGATCTACAATGCCTAAGCTCCTTCATTTCGTGTTCCTAAACCCCAAGAGAGTCCTAAGAAACGAGAGAGAGAGAGAGAGAGAGAGAGAGAGAGAGAGAGAGAGAGAGAGAGAGAGAGAGATTTATTACCTTGTTATTGACTAACTACATAACAAAACCTGTACTATTCAGAAAAGTACCTTTATTGTGATACTGTTTGTCTATAGAATTATTTTGAATTACTTTGCACTCATAAACAGTGTTTCGTGAGGTTACTGTTCGAAGGTCAAATGACTCACACTGAAGTAAAAAAACACTGAGAAACAAATGAGTGTCGCAGAATAGCATAAGTGCTGTAAAGCGAGGGTTCTGACAATCTAGACTGTCCATAGTGCGTGCAAGATAAAGGAACGGTGCTCGTTGTAGTTAAGCAAAGCAACGTATAGCCGATAAGACTGCTGTATAATTGCACGAGATACTTGGAAAAGCTGCGAAAATTTATCTACGCATTGATTGTAACAATTCTCTAATAGTAATAGTACTAACAATGTCAGGTCCACTACTGCAACATTATGTAGTACAATAGCAGGGATTAAAAAAACAAACAAACTTAACGGTTAGGGGAGATTTCATATAATGACGAGGGCAGGCAGGCGTAATATTCATACGTATAAATCCCAGGTTTAATAACAAGATAATAAATGAATTCTTCAAGCGACTAGCCTGGCCAAGGCTCCCACGGGACTCCTTATGCCACGATCGCGTGTTGATGCGGTGTGCGCGGAGCCATTTTGACCCTTCCCGCCCGGGGTCGTAAGGCACAAGATGGGTATCTTCGCCTCGGCCGTTTGTGCCGCTGTAGCTATCGGGCCGGAGCGATAGCGTTGACTGATTGCTTGCAGTCAAGAGACAACGTAAATGAAAATTCCTTTTAATGTAAACATTCTGCTAGAAATGTTTGGATGTTTGGGAAGGTTCTTGTGTGTTCCCTAATACCGTGGGGACGGGGGTCTTCGCTTTTGCGATTTCTGTGTCGGTTACCAAACGAGAGAATCCGGGGAGGTACTAAAATGTGTCGCTTCTTTTGATGTGTAATCCCTGGAACTCCCGAGTTGTTAAGGATTTAAATGAAGAAGTGACGCAATTGCCAGATAAGTATAGTATTATCTAGCAACTTTAACGCGTTATTTTTAAAGTTCAAGGACTGACTTTGAATCGTATTATCTAACAACTTAATAGCGTCATTTTTAGAAGAAGAATTAACTTTACATATAAAGTTCAAGACTGACATTGAAGTGGAATTTGCTACAGGACATATTTCGCCATAATAATAATAATAATAATAATAATAATAATAATAATAATAATAATAATAATAATAATAATAATAATAATAATAATAATAATAATAATAATAATAATAATAATAATAAGAGCAAAAGCCATAAATGAATCTTGTATGCACAGTGATGCGGATGGCCCAGTAGACATGGCTGAAATGGTTTCCACAAGAGAAATAAAACAATAATAAAAAAAAAAACTTCGAATTTTCAAGGGAGTTTTAGAGTGAAAGTTTAAAACTTTTACAAGAAGGAATTTTTTTTTGTCCGCCTTTTGAATTCTCCCGTAAGCTTGCAAAAAATACTAGCAATCCAACCACACAGAAAAATGACAACTCTTCATAAATTAAATACAGTTAAAAACTATTATTACTTACAGAACAATGCGAGACATGAAGTTGAAAAGAACTTCCAGTCACTTGAAAATAATTGTTGAGATATACAACAATACTTGATTCGAAACCATTATCTTCTGTTACTTCTTTCAAAATAACACCATAATATTCTTTGGAAGCTTGAATTTCAAGTCAATGGCCCCTGTGGGCTTGTTCCATACGAATAGGTGTCATCTACTGAATAACAACAACAATACGAGAAGCAGTTGCATAAAAAGTAATATATACTTTTAAAGGAAAGATATGCAAATATTAAAGACCCTTCCTATTTCTATTTTTAATAACAATAATACGAGAAGCAGTTGCCTAAAAGATAATATATACTTTTAAAGGAGAATATATGCAAATATTAAAGAACCTTTCCTGTTTCTATTTTTAGTTCATTGTTCATTGATGAATAGGACCCTATTGGAAACGCTGTAACGATAAATGGAGGAATGCAAAAGAGAATAAGCAGTCAGTCATAATGACAAATAAGGACCCGGAGTCATTTGTCTACTCTTGATTTACACGGTGCTAATAGAATTCTTACCATACTGATTTGCATAACCCATCAGTATTTATGGCCACTTTGTATGTCACAAATAAGATGCTAATAATGCCATTGGGGTTGAGGAGAGAGAGAGAGAGAGAGAGAGAGAGAGAGAGAGAGAGAGAGAGAGAGAGAGAGAGAGAGAGAGAGAGAGAGAACAAACGAATGATACGTTGCGAACTCAATAATTTTCAAAAAAGAAGGTTGTGTCATATCACAAAAATCACTTTATCCAGCCTTCATATCGTTGATCTAAAATTATTATAAAGTGTCTGCAAATAAAACCACTTTCATCGAAGCAAACTAAATATAAGTCGTGAAGGTGAGAAGGAAGTGAGGAAGAGGCGAGAAGCAGTGAAACGTTTAATACAGAGTTTTTTCAAATTATCTGAACCAGTTTGCATTGATTCACGAAGACTGAACACAACAATGCTTGATATTTCATCTGCTAGTTTTTCTAAACAGCGTAATAACATATCCTTTGTGGCAAGCATGTTCTTTCTTGAGTTCAATGGCTGCATTCAAATAGAATGCAACTTGTTAAAAATATATATTTTGGAACTGATTTCAAAGTGACTTTCTTACTCGGTGATGTTACACTGAATAATAATAATAATAATAATAATAATAATAATAATAATAATAATAATAATAATAATAATAATAATAATAATAATAATATTGATGTCGCAGTACCATGTGACACCAGAGTAGATGAGAAGAAAAGAGAAAAAATTGATAAGTATCAAGACCTGAAAACAGAAATAAGAGGGATATGGGATATGCCAGTGGAAATTGCACCCATAATCATAATAACACTAGGCACGATTCCAAGATCCCTGAAAAGGAATCTCGAAAACTAGATACCGATGTAGCGCCAGGACTCATGCAGAAAAGCGTGCTATTAGAATCGGCTTACACAGTGAGAAAATTGATGGACTCCTAAGTAGGCAGGATGCTTAGGAGTCAGGATGCAACCCGGAACCCCACACTATAAATACCACCCAGTCGAATAGGATGACTGAGATAGACCAAATAATAATAATAATAATAATAATAATAATAATAATAATAAATAATAATAATAATAATAATAATAATAATAATAATGAGCAAGAAATCTTCGAGTTTACAAGCAAATCCAGACGACAGAGTCAATTTCAAAGAAAACCGTTTGGAAAAATACTTTAGATTGAAGAAATAAAAATGATGATCAGATATACATATTATGGCTCTTACTATTCAAAACTACGTGTAGTATCAATTCAGATAATTACGAAACACAGGAAGTTAGATAAACGATACTGAACCACAGAACTACTGAAATCTAAAATATTGGAATTTTCTTTTGAATTACTCCGTAGCTGCGATGCTCAGGTGACAAAGAACACTAAAGTTACAAAACGTTAAAGAAAAATGTAACCTACTTCAGAGGCCACTAAAACGTACCGTACAAAAATTAGAATAGAAAAAATAACAAAAACATATAGGGAGATATATCCTCTGCTTTCGCTTACAACGCATAAGATGCATCTCGAGGAAGAAGACCACAACAGAATTTCTCTGACAATACCCACAAGGGCGGAGGGAGGGAGGGAGGGAGTGGGAGGGGGGGAGGAGGGAGGGAACTTCAAGAATCCGGTACAGAAAATACAAATCTGTTTACAGTTTGCCTGTGGAGGATTTAAGGCGATCCATTTTTCCTCTCATATTTTCGAGAGTGGGGATCAAGGAGACACTCCCGTTGTGGGGAGAGAGCGATTTGAGGAAATACCCAGGGTGGGGTATCCTTACCCACTACCCAGCCTCCTTACCCCCACCCCCTTGTATTTTTATTCTCAAGAGAGAGAGAGAGAGAGAGAGAGAGAGAGAGAGAGAGAGGCCTCCATACCCCACCCCTTGGTATTTTTATTCTCAAGAGAGAGAGAGAGTCTCCCTACCCCCACCCCCTTGCATTTTTATTCTGCGAGAGAGAGAGAGAGAGAGAGAGAGAGAGAGAGAGCCTCCCTACCCCCACCCCCTTGTATTTTTATCCCGAGAGAGAGAGAGAGAGAGAGAGAGAGAGAGAGAGAGAGAGAGAGAGAGAGAGAGAGAGAGAGAGAGAGAGAGAGAGAGAGCTCAAGGAAGCAGATCTTCTCCACTGTTTTTAACTGATGGGATATTAATGATCTTTTAAAATAAGGTTCAGCCCTCTAATACCGACTTTCACGGCACTGAAGCTAAGTAATGACGATCCTGCAATTTAGGTATTTTTCAGAAAACCAATAATAAAATACATTTATATGTCATATAGCATTCAAAAGCAATTAAAGAAAATATAATAGTATCAACAAAACAATGATAAAATCCCAGCTGAAATTTTACTTTCTCTTTCTGCCATGCATGAATAATGAGCCATTATGACTGTTACTATAATTATACTAACTGCTTTCGGGGTTATTCCAGAAAATAGTGCAAGACTGTTCATTAGTGAACAGAATCAACAGAATGACAAATCTTGTAGATAGAAAACAATTATTATTAAGGAAATTGGAACTTCAGAAGTTCCAGCAAAAATGCAACGCATCACTACCCTAATAATATTCTCCTTGTATTGTATCAATTTGGTTACATTTTTATTTTATTTGTCTATTTATTTGTTAATTTATTTGTGTTTCTAATAACCGATCTCTTCTTTCTGTATTTTCCGTTACCTTCTGTTACGTCTTTCGAATGAACACCATATTCTTTGGAAGCTTGAATTTCAAGTCAATGGCCCATGTGGGCTTCTTCCATATGAATAAGGTTCATCCTCTGAATAATAATAATAATAATAATAATAATAATAATAATAATAATAATAATAATAATAATAATAATAATAATAATAATAATAATAATAATAATGTTTACGTAAATAAAAAGGTGACAAACAAGGCCAAGAGAAAGAGAAGGTCTGCTCACTCCCGCCCCCCTAATCCCCCATGTAGGCGGGGCTTTGTCTACCTCCTTATTGCGTCAGCATTTGAGTTGCCGTAGTGAGCAGGTACCTCAAAGATACGTCATCGCCTACGTAGTTACCCCAGGTAAGAGGCGACTCCACCCAGTTGGGTAGACCTTGTCTCTCTTGGCCTTGGTGCCAAGATCAATGAAGTTTTGAGTGTGATTCTCAAATGTCAAGATTCCATCGAGAATTCAACTGGGAATCTCATTAGGAATTCCTCATGTTTTAGAAAGGCAGACCTTTCAGAGCCATTTTCTTTCTTAAATGAAACTAACTTTTCCTTTATCATTTAGTATTGAACATTTCTAATATTATCCCTCGGATCATCTATAAGATACACCAATCTACAGATTCGTCTACCTTCCCACACTATTTCGATAATTTTTTTTTAGCTAGTTATGATCCAATATCCTCTTCTTCCTAATGAACATCGTTTTCTTTGGAAGCTCGAATTTCAAGTCAATGGCCCCCCTGTGGGCTTGTGGGCTTGTTCCATATGAATAGGGCTCATCTTCTGATTAATAATAACTTATTGATTTGTTGTTTAGCATAATATATTTACAACGATAAGAAAATAATATTCTCTAAATCTACAACAATACGCTGTGGATGTGGAGCCAAATTTTCCTGTTATCACCTATTTAACTTTTGAAATGATATCAGGCATTTCTATTTTTTCGTAGTAAAATAGTTGTAACATGCCAAACATAGATTTCATTACCCCAAGAGCAATATTTCTATTAAGCGTTAAAGCAGATATGAAACATACGTGGCAGCTTTAATTATAAATTTTGAACATGTTCAGTATCATGATGCAAGCCATTAAGATATTTCATATCACAGAACGTATAAAGTAATTGGCCAAAGATAAGAGTATCTAGACTGGCAAACCTTTCACTCTACTCCTTGGCCTTTCAGTTTGTCTTCACAGAATGACAAATTACACACGTTATCCAACAATATATTCCCGTCTTAAGAAAATAAACTCGAAATCCATAATATCGTGACGTATCGTGACCAAAGAGGATCTATTTTCGTGATATTAGAGTAAAACTGTTTGGGGGAAGAAACGAAAAAGGGATCCTATTCGTAGTTCACGTAGAAAAGGTTTCTAGTGAAAAAAGATGAAGTCTGTAAAGTTCTACTTCATGTAAAACTGGTGCTCGAATTATTGAAGTAAACTTCAATCCAAAATTAGAACGCATATTCTGATGGAACCCAAATTGAAGGGGGTGTTTGTCAGCTGGGATCCAGTTATTAGTAATGATCAACAATACAAAGGGTAAGGTAAGTTTATATATATATATATATATATATATATATATATATATATATATATATATATATATATATATATATATATATATATGTGTGTGTGTGTGTGTGTGTGTGTATGCATATATATATAATATGTATGTATGTACATAATTTATATATATATATATATATATATATATATATATATATATATATATATATATATATATATATATATATATATATATATATATAATAGATAGATATATATTATATATATACACAATATCTATATATATACAGTATAAATATGCACACATATACATACACACACACACACACACACACACACACACACACATATATATATATATATATATATATATATATATATATATATATATATATATATATATATATATATATATATATATATATATATATATGTATGTATATATATGTATGCATGTATGTATGTGTATGAAAAAAATTTTCGATAATAATATGAAAACTAACATTCAGTTACTTACGAATGTTGAACTTCGTGAGATTTTCAGTATCATTGTGCTTCTGACTTATGTTGTAAACAGCTTTCTACATAACCCTAACAACTACATAACAAAAACAAAAAATCTTATAAACAGCCTTCTACATAACCCTAACAATTACAAAACAAAACAAAAACCTTCTCGTAAAACTGCGGGTCTTAGAAAATAAATCTTTAACTCCTAAAACGACGCTGGAAATCACAAACGCCAAGACATTTCAAATGAATATGCAATGTGTAATTTAATGAATGTACGCTGTACAATTTCGGCAAGAGGGTTAATTTGATCATTTATAACCAGGAAAGAAAAAAGTCGAAACAACTTAAGCAAATCATCACCATAAAACACTAATTGTATATTCCATATATATTTGTAAATGGAACATTTTCTATATAAAGTTATTTAAAGTACAGTTATGTAAAATATTCAAACCAACCTTACATTCAGGAGGCGGAAGGAGCCTCTTTGTTGTTCCTTACTCACTTGACATCTCTTTCCTCCGAAGTTTCAGGTGGAGGCTGTCTGGTGAATTCCATCCTGAACACCTCGATTTCCAGCGCACTTTTCAAGGGTGCTGAAATAGGAATAAAATTGGTGAGGTACCCGTCATTTCTAACGCTGGGTCTGTGTTTGTAATGGTCGACCAAATAGTGTTCATGAAAAGATGAAATTCCATGACTACTGAGAACAACAGCCTTCACACCAAACTCTGGGCCTGTGTTTGCAATGATTGACCAAATGACGTCCATCAAAACATGAATTTCCAAGAATAATGAGAAAAACGACCTTGATAATCGGAGGTCCTTTTGCTAGTAGAAGTGAGCAGCTGAGAGGTAAGTGCGCAGCAATTTTGAAATTTTTCGACATACATATAGGTCTCAATTGACAAAATAATAACGGAACCATAATGTTGGAGACTTTTTCATGACGTGAAGGTCCGGGAATGGGAAGAATCTCCATTAGCATGTTCAGAACTTGCACAGGAAGGAGCCAGTAACAGCGAGAAATGATCTTTTCACCGTCATTAAGATCAAATGAAAGCTTAAAAAATTTCTGGAGCTTTGCAAAATTAATTTATTCGTATATTATTCACCATGGAAAAAATATGCAATTGCTTTAGTTCGTCCATTGGTGATAGTCGTGTTTTAGTGGAAAATAAGTTTTTTATTGATTACACACACATACATACACACAAACACATATATGTATATATACAGTATATATGTACAGTATATATACAGTATATGTGTATTGAACGTCAATAAAAGTACAAATATTTGTTTTTAGATTATGTGTTGGTACAGAAAAGGCAAAAGAATAAGTTGATGCCTGTAATGTCTAGAAGACGAGAAGTTGGTTGTACAAAATCATAATCATTACCAGGTCGAAGCGAAAACGAAAATGGAATGTGGTTTCGCTGGGAAGCGAGATTTCGCAACGTGGCTGCAAGTTTAATCATGAAAGAGTGTTTGACAAAACAGAAGAAAAAAATACCTCTTGCAACACTCATCTATTTTTCAGCCTTTGTCTCCTCTCGCTACCGGATTCTCTTTATGAACAGAATAGAATATAGAATTTAGGCCAAAGACCAAGCGCTGAGACCTGTGAGGTCATTCAGCGTTGAAAGGAAATTGAGAGTAGAAAGGTTTGAAAGCTGTAACAGTCGCACTGTGATTCAACTGTCAGGAGAGGGTGGAAAGTATGGCGAAAGAAAGAGAATATGAATGGAGGTACAGTAAGAGGAATGAAAGGGGTTGCAGCTATGGGCCGAAGGGAAGCGGCAAAGAACCTTAAGTAATGCCTACAGTGTATCGCATGAGGTGCACTGATGGCACTAACCCCCTGTGGAGTGTTTCACCTTAATGAATATGAATGGAAAATGGACTGGGGTTAAAGATACAGAGATGGATTTATGAGGAGGATAAATAAAAAGGAGTTATTAATTATAATTTATACTCTGAGTAAACTGTATATTTGGTCATTGCTACCTCTTAGACTGATCTGATTTTTAGAATTACAATACCAAAGAATTTAAAGACTCATTAATTAGCCATATTTCCATACTTATATATCCATAATCAGCCATAATTCCATACTTATGTACCCATAATCATCCATAATTCCATACTTATATAGACATAACCATAATTCCATACTTATGTGTCAATTTTTGGGACCCTAAATATAACTGATTTTTTACCGCATTGTTACAAATGCATAATCTCTTAATCTGAACTATAATAAATCCTTCAGGATAAAAAGGAACCTCAAAACCAAGTAGGCCTAATAATCTGATTACATCCGTTTGCAACATCAAATTCTTGTAATAGTAAGGGACTAAAATTTTTTTGTCGAGAGGTCACACAACCCTTAGTACTTCTGATTTTCCAACAGGAAAGTCACGGCATAAGTAGCTTTAGACTCTATATCACTCTCTCTACTTCTGAGGTTGTAATTTTCCTGTAACGAATTAATAAAATTTCGTATGTTCTTCTACTCAATGAATAAGTCTTTTTCTTTCATTTAATGTCATTTGGCACTCTAGAACGACCATAATCACTTGCAATGACGTAACTACATTTTTCAATTGTACCAGGAGAAATCAATTGATCTATATATTTCTCGCATTAAGTAATACCATACAAATCACTTTGACCTCCTTTTCGTTTTATCAGTTAAGTTTGTCGTCTTAAATATGACGTTACTACACTTTTCAATCCAGAGAAATCAATTGCTCTACATTTTCCTCGAATTAATAGCAGACAAATCACTTTGACCTCCTCGTTTTATCAATTAAGTCTGTTGTCTTAAATACATGATAATAAAGCAAGTAAGTTTCAATTATCATTCTAATGATTAGCTATCCAGTTTGGTCTCTGTTGGATGGGAAGAACCATGGGGTCCACATCAGGCCTTCTGCTCCCTTACCCACCTTATCACTCTTAGGGCAGCCACCCACCAAACCCTTCAAGTTTTCTAGTTCAGTAATTTAAGGTTTACCAATGAAGTCCCTTGCACGATGATTTGACGTCACCACTGAATTGAAGTGAATTGAATTGAATTGAATATAGAATTTAGGCCAAAGGACAAACACTGGGACCTATGAGGTCATTCAGCGCTGAAATGGAAATTGACAGTAAAAGGTCTGAAAGGCGTAACAGGAGGAAAACCTCAAAGCAGTTGCACTATGAATCAATAATTGTTAGGAGAGGGTGGAGAGTAAGATGGAAGAAAGAATATTAAAGGAGGTACAGTAAAAGGAACAAAAGAGGTTGCAGCTATGGGCCGAGGGCACGCTGCAAAGAACCTTAAGTAATGCCTACAGTGCACCACATGAGGTGCACTGACGGCGCTATCCCACTGCCGGGAAAAAATCAGCATATGGTAAACAGGACCGATATTACTTATCTTAGTCTATCACGTGGTTAATGTTAATTACCTTTTCTATGTGGAGACTAATTATTCTCTATAACTTTCTCTCACACTGAGAAAAGCAAGGTTACCCACTCTGTCCCTTCTCCTCTTAAAAATGTAACCTTTTCTTTCATTCCAGTTTTTCATAATCCCTGCAGACGTGACTCTGTGTCCCCGCCTGAGAGGCAATCTAGTCGGAGTCGCCATGAAAGTCTAGTTACCTTTGAGATCGAAAAGAATATTTTTTCACAGTTAACGAATTTATAGTTTTATTCCACAGAGTTTCGTAAAAAAAAAAGAAGTAAAACTTTAAAAGCATGATTGTCAAACATCGGTGTTTGCTCTGCTGATTGGTATTTAAATGTTATTCTATAAAAGCAACTGTTTTCAAAAATGGTATTACAGGTTCTAGGAGTTTTATCATACGTTCATACACACGAATTTGCATTTAAATGTTTGAAAGCGCTTGCATGCAAACGCCTACGAACACAGCATACAGAAATGCACAAACAAACTCCTTCATATCCGGGGAGAGCGAAGGTTTTTGTAAGATAAACAGAGGGAGGCAAAGTGTGTGAGGAAGGACGACGGGATACTGATGAGTCATTTGAGAAATTACATTAAGCGGGTGATCGTGTGTAAACTGGAACACAGGGGTTCATCCATTGCAGTCGAAAGATGAACGTACAAGGGAATCTTGTGATGTTTTTCCCGTAGCCACACTTGACTGGAAAAATTCCCTTGGTCCTATTTTCCAGACTTATAGTTGTGCATCTTTTAACAACGTCATGGATTATGAACATATAAGTATTCACATTTATATAAAGAAAATCTATTATATATACCAACAACTTCGTAAATTATGAACATAACAGTATTCATAAGTGTTCACATTTATATAAAGAAAATCTACTATATATACCATAAATCTACAAAAAAAAGTTATTCCATTTTGGACAGGTTTTTCATTAGAAACTAAACCTCACAAATTCTCTGTCTTATAATATTGTAGAGCTAAATCAACCGCAGTTAGAAGCGTATTCATTTATGTAACAAAAAATGCTAGATATTCTTTGATTGTCTCATTCTCTGCCAGCCACGCACCTCAATTTATATCTCTCGCCGTCCCCCCCCACCAGTACACCATAGTGATTGACGTCTTCAATTATTTGGTAGCCTTTGGAATATCTATGCACCAAAGACAATATCTGGAGGTAGTCTGTATGCTGAGAAGGGTTTTGTTAAATTCATTTCTCAGTCCTCTAACATTTAAACCGTCAGGAGGCGTCTTTATTTTCTATCTAGATGCTGTTTTGCTCACTGTTAAGTTGGACTCAATGGATGGCTTGCTCCTCGTAACACCGATCAGGCCATCTCTTCTCAGATTGATTGTAAAGATATGGGTGTTTTCCTATTTTTTTATTTTATTTGTTTGTTTGCTTGTTTTTCTTGAGTGCTGAAAAAGTTTTTGGTTATCGGCCCATTGGCTCTCTCGTTTTATATATATATATATATATATATATATATATATATATATATATATATATATATATATATATATATATATATATATATATATATATATATATATATATACTTGCCTCATCAATGAAGTTGGAGGTTGTTGATTTCGGTGTATCTAATCCTCCAGGTGACAAGCCACTTATCAGTCACGATTACCCTTCGACATGACTTCCGAAGAATAGCGAATTGGATATCAACCGACATTTGTAGCTTAATGTTTGTGTATACATACATGCATACATACATACATATATATATATATACACACACACACACACACACACACACATATATATATATATATATATATATATATATATATATATATATATATATATATATATATATATATATATATATATATTAAGGTAACAATCTATAAGAATGCAAATGCAAGAGAACATAATTACGATCTGAACGAGCGACCTTCGACCTCCGAGTTGATAGCCTTCATTGCTAATTTAGATTTGCGCAACCTGAGTAGATTAAGGGTCATGACATAGGTTCAGTGATTCTCGAGAATCAAGGAAAAAACTATAAACAGTATCTGAAAAGCTTGTAAAAAAGGTCAGAGCTGCATTCCATACATCCACAGATTGCTGTAATCCATGTTATATGAATTTGGGGCAAGAAATCAATCTCAGTCCATCTGTAATGTTACAGAACATTTAAAGATTGTTTTATGGGCTATCGAGCTGCAGATTTATCTGTTGCATATGTCTATGCTACTCGTACATCTCCACACACAACAGAGTGCCTATCGGTAATAAAAAAATATGCATTTATTTATGGATATGTTTTTATAGACAATAGTGTTCACGTGAAAAACTGCTTCATTTTTACATGAGTTGACCAAGTAAAATGTGATCTTACGCTCATTCTTTGTTCTTTAAAAGTAATGCAAATATTCTCCAGTAATGTTGCTAGATAAGACACAATGTTCCCAAAGATGGTGAGTCGCTACCGGTCCTTGACAATATCTCTCAACGTGCACCAGATTCTGACGACTCGGCCGAAGAATCGACTCTCTATTCCCGTCCGTTTATTAGCGAGACCTCTTTCTCTCCCCGACGCAAGAGGGCGGGAATGCATTCGGCGCCCGCTTCAATTTACCGATACAGAGAGCCCTCAGAAACGTTGCAGCGTCTTGGGCACAGAGAGAGAGAGAGAGAGAGAGAGAGAGAGAGAGAGAGAGAGAAAAGAGAGAGAAGCAGTCCTCCTCCTCCCCTTCCCCTATTTGACACTTCGACAGCCCACATTGTAAGTTCAAATTGCATGTCAAAATCTTAACTGAATGCCGGAGAGAAACTAGGGGAAAAGAGGCTTTCAATGCAGCCGGGAAACGAGAGGGAACAGGTTTCCACCAGAGCTTTCCACCACGTTCAAGTTACGTTAAGTGATATTCGGTGCCTTCTGGGGAATTGGGAAAAAAAAATGGCATTTCATTAAAAGCGTTACTGCAGTCTCGTTCAGGATTACAACATTCAACTGTTGGTGTTATGTTGCAGGATCACAAGATTACCATAAAAGTCACTCAGATTACAAAATTGTCCATTCTTATTACTGTGTTTCATGATGCGAGAGAGAGAGAGAGAGAGAGAGAGAGAGAGAGAGAGAGAGAGAGAGAGAGAGAGAGAATCGAAGCTCGTTTAAAATTTAAAAACTAAATAACATGTCCATGCATAAGCAAAAAAAAAAAAAAGGCTGAGAAACCTACGTCTACTCTCGCAATGAGATCTCCACTCGCCAAAAAATTTTTGTTTTTCTAAATAAACTTCCATGAGGCGTTTCATATGAGAGCTATTGTCATGAATTTATAATGATCGCTGGCATCTCCACCGATACTGACGTGACCTTTACCGGTTATGGGTTCACGGGAGAAATTGCAACAAACCGAATGTATTATGCAAGCCTGCAGGAATCAAGACGGCTGCATATGAACACCAGCTTATCGGAAACGCCAGGGTGGATAAGGGGCATTAACCTCGAAACAATAACATGATATTCATGAAAGTTTATTCTGAAAAGAAGCCTAAAACTAATGAAGATTTGTGATTTTATGAATTTAGTCTGTCAAGCCAAGCACTGGGTAACCCTTGGCTATTCAGAGCTTAAGACAGTGATCGAGAGTGTTGGAGAGGTTGGACAGCAAGAAGAACAGATCCTAGAAAATAGAGGAGATGAACAGCAAGGATCTAAATGTGGAGCAAGGAGAACAAGGCCTTTGGTTTTTGACTCCGTAAAAAAACAAGTGAAAATGCGACGAAGTTTCCTCTGCACAATCGAGTTTTCTGATCTAAATGTGGAACAAGGAGAACATCCCACAGTTCCACTAAGAGAGGTTAGAGAGGCTGGACAGCAAGAAAGGAAGCGGGAATGGAGGTAAGACAAAAGGCTAAATAGTGGGTGCAGGTAGGAGTCGAAGAAAAATGAAATGTATGATTTATACATGGTTTCTGTTATTATTATTATTGTATGTCCTTGGGAAACCTGATTTGCCAGCTACAGGCTGATGGAAAAAAGATAATAGTAAGAATAGAGAAGACTGTACGAATTAAATGCCGTGGAAACAGCTATAATTTTTAATGCAACTGCCCTCAGAAGAGGCCTCCTCCCTATATTATTATTATTATTATTATTATTATTATTATTATTATTATTATTATTATTATATTTCTTCGACGAGTGTGATCCTCTCCTTATTATTATTATTATTATTATTATTATTATTATTATTATTATTCAGAAGATGAACCCTATTCATGAGGAACAAGCCCACAGGGTCCATTGACCCTTTCATTAAAGAATGAAACTACGACCAAAACACCCTTTGATCGAAGCTTCATTCTTTAATGAAAGGGAAAAATACTTAAAGCAAAACTATTACAATCAAAGCTACTTAAGGCGAACGCCAAATTTATCTCAAAAAATTGTACTTCTACCAATCACGGAGGCAAGAGATAAATTAAAAAGAAAACAAGTAAAAAATGCGCAATCGAGTTTTTTGTACAGCGCCTACAGCGTATAATCAAGGCCACCGAAAATAGATCTATCTTTCGGTGGTCTCGGTACAATGCTGTTTGAGCCGGGACCCATGAAACTTTAACCACGGACAGGTGGTGGCCTATCCTATATCGCTGCCAGAAGCACGATTATGGCTAACTTTAACCTTAAATTAAATAAAAACTACTGAGGCTAGAGGGCTGAAATTTGGTATGTTTGATGACTGGAGGGTGGATGATTAACATGCCAATTTACAGCCCACTAGCCTCATAAGTTTTTAAGATCTGAGGACGGACAGAAAAAGTGCGGGCAGAAAAAAGTGAGGACAGAAAAGGTGAGGACAGAATAAAGTGCGGACTGACAAACAAAGCCGGCACAATAGTTTTCGTTTACAGAAAACTAAAAAAAAACGAACCTCGCGCGTTTTTATATCCAGCCAATTTGTCAAGGGCGAATTCAGTGCCATTTCATAAACAGCGTAGTTCCCTACGTTATTAAAATTTTTGCTGCACTGAAATAGCAGCCATGGCAGCCACAACTTATAATTCCGATGATGCGTATCTGTATTGCTGCAATTTTTGCCGAATAATAAACAATTCCAATTTGAACCAATTGTGTGGCAGATAACCGCTTTTAACTTCACCCTTCCCGTCCGCTCCCCGACCTTCCCTTTCAATGAGATGTTTTGTGATCACTGCTTCTCTTATGTTTTTTTAATGGCATTATTTTCCTTCCAGAGAGACAGACAGATGTAATTACGAACATACACATTCACATACACAGACAGACACACATACATACATATACATACATATATATATATATAAAAATATATATAATATATATATATATATATATATATATATATATATATATTATATATATATATATATATACATATATATACATATATATATATATATATATATATATATATATATATATATATATATATATATATATATATATATATATATATATATATCACATGCTAATTGACCAACCCAGCACTGCCCGGGAAACTCTGAAGAATTCAGAACAATTTTCATGCACCTCCTTGCACTGACTGTCCCTTGTATCCAGGTATTACTGTACTGTCTGTCCCTTTTATCCAAGAATTACTGTGCTGATTGTCCCATTTAGCAATTACTGTGGTGACTGTCCATTTTATCCAGGTATTACTGTGGTGACTGTCTATATTATCCTGTGCTGTCTGTCCCATTTATCCAGGTATTACTGTGCTGACTGTCCCATGTATCCAGGCATGACTGTGGTGACTATCTATTTTATGCAGGTATTACTGTGCTGAATGTCCCATTTATGCAGGTATTACTGTGCTGACTGTTCCATTTATCCAGGTATTGCTGTGCTGACTGTCCCATTTATCCAGGGATTACTGTGCTGACTGTTCCATTTATCCAGGTATTGCTGTGCTGACTGTCCCATTTATCCAGGTATTGCTGTGCTGACTGTCCCATTTATCCAGGGATTACTGTGCTGACTGTTCCATTTATCCAGGGATTACTGTGCTGAATGTCCCATTTATGCAGGTATTACTGTGCTGACTGTTCCATTTATCCAGGTATTGCTGTGCTGACTGTCCCATTTATCCAGGGATTACTGTGCTGACTGTCCCATTTATCCAGGGATTACTGTGCTGAATGTCCCATTTATCCAGGGATTACTGTGCTGACTGTCCCATTTATCCAGGGATTACTGTGCAATGTCCCATTTATGCATTACTGTGCTGACTGTTCCATTTATCCAGGTATTGCTGTGCTGACTGTCCCATTTATCCAGGGATTACTGTGCTGACTGTCCCATTTATCCAGGGATTACTGTATTTATCCAGGTATTACTGTGCTGACGGTCCCATTTATCGAGGTATTACTGTGCTAACTGTCCCATTTATGCAGGTATTACTGTGCTGACTGTTCCATTTATCCAGGTATTGCTGTGCTGACTGTCCCATTTATCCAGGGATTACTGTGCTGACTGTTCCATTTATCCAGGTATTGCTGTGCTGACTGTCCCATATATCCAGGGATTACTGTGCTGACTGTTCCATTTATCCAGGTATTGCTGTGCTGACTGTTCCATTTATCCAGGTATTGCTGTGCTGACTGTCCCATTTATCCAGGGATTACTGTGCTGACTGTTCCATTTATCCAGGTATTGCTGTGCTTGTCCCATTTATCCAGGGATTACTGTGCTGATTTCCATTTATCCAGGTGTTGTTGTGACTGTCCCATTTATCCAGGCATTTGTGGTGACTATCTATTTTATCCAGGTATTACTGTGCTGAATGTCCCATTTATCCAGGTATTCTGTGCTGACTGCCCCATTTATCTAGGTATTACTGTGCTGACTGTCCCATTTATGCAGGTATTACTGTACTGTCTGTCCCTTTCATCCAAGAATTACTGTGCCGACTGTCCCATTTATGTAGGTATTACTGTGCTGACTGTCCCATTTATCCAGGTATTACTGTGCTGACTGTACCATGTATCCAGGCATTATTGTGGTGACTATCTATTTTATCCAGATATTACTGTGCTGAATGTCCCATTTATCCAGGTATTACCGTGCTGACTGTTCCATTTATCTAGGTATTACTATGGTGACTGTCCTTTTGATCCAGGTATTACTGTGGTGACTGTCTATATTATCCAGATATTATTGTGCTGTCTGTCCCATTTATTCAGGTATTACTGTGCTGACTGTCCCATTTATCCACACATTTCGTTCTGAATGTAATCTGCAACATAAACATTTTACAGTATAAAAAAAAGGCATTGCACAAGAACTTTGAAGTTTTTTTGCTAACATTATTATTTTCAGGTGATCAGCCTCTTGACATCATTTTACGTGGTGTCTCATCCTGCTCTCCTTATCACGTCCAGACCCGGATAAAAGAAGTGGGTCATTGTAGGTTATCAAACTTACAATAAACTCTTGGGGTTTACTGAAACTTTCAATGAGCTTTCACCATAATGCCTGAATATCAAATGAATAAAGTCAATTAAATGACGACACTGATAGTTTTGATTATAATCGACATATCGTCAGCACACACTTTGTCATCATTCTCACCATCATAATCTGCTCATCCGGAATAAGTTTTTTCAAGGATATGTTAAAGTTGTTCCCGTATTTTCACCATTGTCTTCACTAAGCATCATCAGTTGCAGCATCACCTACAGCCAAGGTTACGCAAAATCAAAATCACTAAGTACCTCAGGAAGGATAAAGGACGAATCTCCATCCTACCAGTATCCTACGAGTCCCACCGGAGACCATGGACCAGTGCAACCACACAGACTTGATTAGGAAGATCCTAGAATTGATAACTGAGAGGCTGGGAAGATAATATACCAATTCTTGAGAATCTGCCTTTGTTACTGTAGTATATTCGCTAACTCATCCTTGATTTTGGTTTATTTAAGTTAGGCTATTGTAACCAATGATTGATTAACTCGTTGTAAGAACACCTGGCGTTGACGAAAATTCCATTTCAGAGAATATTTAGCATAAAGGCTAAAACCACAAGTGTCTCTTTAGGGTGTGAAATATACAAGCAATTCTTTAAAGCAATATGCCCATTAGACAATACAGCCAGATTGGTTGCATATGCAGCGTCGTGCAAAACTTGGTGAAAGATGGTTCTATAAATAGCTGGAGGGAGTACATGAGCGAATTTGTATAATTTCTTATCTTGGTTTAAAGAAATAACACAAACACACGCCGAAGTGCGAATGCAGTGATTCAACAAACAAAAAATAATAATTATAAAGAAAATCTTATGGCTGCTTTGTCTTTCGCACGGACAATGGGAAGCCGAGTCAAATGAACGCAAGTGCATGCAAAATACCTTCGGACACAATGAAAAACCAAGAAGGAAGAGGCAAAACTAAAAATAATCTACACTGGAAACAAATCTCGTTTTCCAAGTTGTGGTTTTTAGTTAATGAAATCTTTTGCATCTTCTTTGGCAACGAAGTCTATTGTGGAGGGCGAGAGGCGTAATCCGAGAGAGAGAGAGAGAGAGAGAGAGAGAGAGAGAGAGAGAGAGAGAGAGAGAGAGAGAGAGAGAGAGAGGTGTTATTAATGAACTAAAACATTATATTTTACTTATTTTTAGATTCGTCCTAATCCCATCAATCAGCCTGTCTGCGTGTCCGAGGACCGTGTTTCTACCTCAAAAATGCAAGCATGCAAGAAATTGCATTTGAATCTCACTGAAGTTCATTACATAAGACTTAGCGTTCCTGAATGATGGTGGGCACGGTGGTTATTACATTAACTGCTGAATCTTCTAGAATTCTCCCTCAGTTCAGAAAATTTCCAGGGAATCAAAACCTCCGAGCACCTGCAAAGTCTCAATTTCTTTTCCGTTTTAGATATTACTGTAAGTTAGAGTTCTTCTGTTTTAAGGCTCTGCTATTCTGCTTATAGAGCGCTTTTTTGACCCACTCTAGTTTCCTACCAAGCCTTCCGAAATATCTACCCAGTTTACTAAGCCCTAATCCATTCATTCTTTTCAATTGTCAGCATCGTTTTTTATACTGAAACCATCGTTCCCGTCAAAGACAAATGAATCAACAATACCTATGAGCACTCCTATTTTTTTTTCTTTGATAGCTATTAACCTCCTCATTCAAACCTCTGCTTAAATCCTACTTTTCTCCTTAAATATACTCAGAAATTCGTTATTAACTTCTGAAACTTACTGAAGTAAGGCATTCTGGAGATACTGAAAACTTTAAATACAAAACTGATTGACTACATTTTCCCTCATCCTACCACCATCAGCAACATTCCTAATTACTTTCAAATACCACTTTGTTTCGTCAATCATCTATACCAATTTTCATTTTATTATGTCATCTTCTGAAGTCCATCTATTTTTTCTTTCATTTTCATAAACTAACTGTTTCACCAGACAATTCAATTCTTACTTTACAATCACCATTTAACACTGACTAACCCTTTTCAGTCTAGCCACCAAAGTAACAAAGAGGCATGGAGATCTAATCATACACCTGTCTGATATCTACTTTTACATGCAACTAGTCACTCTCCCTCTACATATCCCAAGGAGATCTTTATCTGCTAATTCTCCCATGCACTTTCTCTAATTCCATGTGCACTGCATACAACTTACTCTTTTTATTCGCAGACTAATGCACCTATCTCAAAAGGGACAAGTGATCTGTAAACGCCCATCCTAAGATAAACCTACAATTTCCTTCCTTATCAGTAGCTATCTGCCACTTGTTATCAGAAAGTGCCATAAACATACTACTTAATGTTATAGCCATATAATTGCTGCAATATGATAATGATGCAATTAAATCTGTTTTTAAAGCACTGCACAAATGACAACTCCCTTAATTTAACAACAACCCCTCCCCCCATTTTCCGCCCCTCTCCCTCCTACCCCCAACTCGCCATGAGAAGTGTACCATTACTTTCATTCCTAAAGTAACATTTTATTGCACTTCCTATCTCAGCGATAACCATAAGAAATAGGAAAACTGCGAACTAAATAGCACATTTGCCATCATTTAGTTTCCTCGGTTTAGATTATAATACATAAATTGTTAAAATGAGTACGAAAATGGTATTTCTGAAATCTCATTTAATGTTATGGCTTGCAGACAACGCTGTTGGCTTGGCTGTCAGGGTAAAACGCACATTATACCATTACATGTATGGATTAGTTCAATATTGATCTTAAGTTGCTACTCACAGGAGCGGTGCATGCGGTACCTAAAAAAGCACCCAAAACTCTTTCATGCACGCAAGCTTATACTTGGCAAGCAGAATGATTTTTATGGATCAGCTAACGAAAAAATCTTTATATATGTATGCAGCTACATGTACATGCATATCCACACTCACACACACATTACACACACATATATATATATATATATATATATATATATATATATATATATATATATATATATATATATATATATATATATATATATATATATATATATATATATATATATATATATATATATATATATATATATATATATATATATATATATATATATATATATATATATGATGTGTTGGTATATATATATATATATATATATATATATATATAATTTGGCCTATATATATATATATATGATTTATTTCATATTAATAAATATTAAGTCTCGAATATCGTTTAATATCGAATTCACTATACCTTAGGTATAACTTACACCAAGATTGAATTACAACTTATTAATGATTCTGCGCTGGCCAGGAATAAAACCATAACCTGGTTTAGAAACAACAATAAACAGTGACTTTGACAACCAGGCTATCAACTCAGGAGTTATGATACGAACGGTGACCTTCAAAAGGTTCCATAATGCTTTCTTGAAGCTGTTAAGGATACTAGCTGTCAACAATAGGTTTAATCATTAAAGGCATTTTAGTTTCATTTTAGATTTCTCAAAAGAAAACTATTATGCCAGCTTTGTCTGTCCGACCACACTTTTTCTGTCTGCCCTCTCAGATCTTAAAACCTACCGAGGCTAAAGGGCTGCAAATTGGTATTTTGATCATCCACCCTTCAGCATCACACATGCACATACCAAATTGCAGCCCTCTAGCCTCAGTAGTTTTTATTTTATTTAATGTTAAATTTAGCCATGATCGTGCCTCTGGCATCGCAACAACACAGGCCACCACGGCCGGCTGAGAGTTTTATGGGTCGCGGCTCATACAGCATTATACTGAAACTATCGAAAGATAGATTTATTTTCGGTTGCCCTGGCCTTGATTATAAGCGGTGCAAAAAAAATCCATTGCGCCGAAGAAACTTCGTCGGAATTTTTACTTGTTTTTTTTTACACATTTCAAGTGTTTGTTTTGAAAACCCCTTTCTTATGTATAGAGTCCACTGTAAGTCGATGAAGAATAGGAAAACAGAATGAGAATTAACATCTCAAGTTAATTCGATTTATTAAAGAATATCCTTAATTTCTTCCCACCTGTGACTTTTCCACTTATGAGATTAATATCATAGCTTCAAGTAAATATATCAATCTCTATGCCTTTGAAACTAATGAATTATAACATTTGTCGAAATAATATTCATCGAAATGTTTTGGTGGCCTTTAAAAACTATCATAACAATTGCCAAAAGGACCGTAGAAGATACACCTTAGGCGAGAGAGAGAGAGAGAGAGAGAGAGAGAGAGAGAGAGAGAGAGAGAGAGAGAGAGAGATAAAATAAAATACCTGTGGCAAATGATCCGGAGTGTCAGTCACTAGTTATCGGACAAAGTATAACCAACTTTTAGCGGGATCTACATAAGTGACGGGTGACAGACAGCTAGGGAGACAGATGTGGGCTAACGACAGTGACACAAGAAATGATGAATGAGGAGGCACAGACGCGGTTTTCGTGTCTGGAAGAATGCATCAATACGAGAGAGAGAGAGAGAGAGAGAGAGAGAGAGAGAGAGAGAGAGAGAGAGAGAGAGAGAGAGAGAGAGAGAGAGAGAGAGAGAGAGAGAGAGAGAGAGAGAGAGTCACTATACAAATCCTTCTCAACGGATCCTAAGTCTCGATCGAATGTTTACATCAATTATATGTTATTTTTACATTAATTTATTAAAACAAAAAACAGATAATGAAAATGATCAAGATATCTAGAGATTTCCCTCTACATTTCATAGACTTTCTTCAGCTGAAACGAAAACTAATTCTTCAGGTTAGTTCTTTTTAAATTTCAATTGTCTTGTTACGAACATACAAATCTGCAACGCGTATTTAGAAAATAATCTAGCTACCATTGATAACCAACGGTCTGTGCATTTACAAATTAGGAGATGTTCATTGATTTTTCGCAGATTTTTTAAAAATGGACGAAAGCAGTTTATTGAAAGTTAAAACTGACATATATCTAGAAATTTTGGGAGTTTGCAAATGCGGTTACGAGACATTTATTTAATGTTTAGTTTCTTCTGCTCAATCGAGTTTTTCTGTACAGCCCCTGCAGCATATAATGAAGGCCAACGAAACTAGATCTATCTTTCGGTGGTCTCGGTATAATGCTGTATGAGCCGCGGCCCATGAAACTTTAACCACGGCCCGGTGGTGGCCCATCCTATATCGTTGCCCGAAGCACGATTACGGCTAACTTTAACCTTAAATAAAATAAAAACTACTGAGGCTAAAGGGCTGCAATTTGGTATGTTTGATGACTGGAGGGTGGATGATCAACATACTAATTTACAGCCCTCTAGCCTCAGTAGTTGTTAAGATCTGAGGGCGGACAAAAAAAAGTGTGGGTAGAAAAAAGTGCGGACGGACAAAGCCGGCACAATAGTTTTCTTTTACAGAAAACTAAAATGACTATACTAATAGTATACTGCTACCTTTTTATGGGCAGAATTAATGAATAGGAACTTTTTTTCTCATGATATCACATAATGAGTACTGCAAAGCCTCCAAACGAATGTAGAGTACAGAATCTCAAGATGGCAGACACAGACTAACACGCGTTAACCTTATCCCCACTTCCTCCGAAAGAAATGAAATCATTTCACTTATTCCGGTAATACGAGACATCATAAAGTAATCATCGCTTAATACGGCCGCTTTATCATGTGTCGTGTCCCCCCGACAGATCCCAGCAGACATTATTGATGTATTGCTCCGATAAATCAAAGAAATTCTGTCCGGCCCTTCATAGATTTATGGCCTCTGTTACTTGCATAGAACATGTAGAGGCGTTGGCGGAGGACGCTCGGGTTTGGATGCATGATACATCGGCCGCACAATAATAGAATATGGACAAACGAGGGTAATGGTAAATGATTATCGTGGGGCAGAAGTAGTTCGCGCGCTGGAGAGTGAGGGGAATAACACGGCATGTTTTTTTTGTGGTGTATTTTTTTTTTTGTGTGTGTGTGTGCTTAGACTTCTTGTTTTATGGTAGGATGGGTTATGAAGGAAGGGATGTATTACATGAAATGGATAGGGGACACACACATACATGCACACATACATATATACATACATACATCCATACATAGATGTGTATGTGTATATGTATATATATATATATATATATATATATATATATATATACATATATATATATATATATATATATATATATATATATATATATATATATATATATATATATATATATATATATATATATATATCCAATGCAGCACGAAGGAACATGTGCTTGGGAATATAAAAAACACAAATACACACACACACACACACACATATATATATATATATATATATATATATATATATATATATATATATATATATATATATATATATATATCACACAAATTTGGTGGCATATTCGATGCACATACATAAATTGTAGTCAAGGGCAGGAATACTCTGAAGATTCACACTTCCTTTATTGCTTCCTACGTTTCGTGATGATGTGATTATGAATCACGAAACGTAGGAAGCAATAAAGAAAGTGTGAATCTTCAGAGTATTCCTGCCCTTGACTACAATTTATATATATATATATATATATATATATATATATATATATATATATATATATATATATATATATATATATATATATATATAAATATATATATAAATATATATATATATATATATATATATATATATATATATATAATATACATATATTTTATATATGTGTGTATATATATATATATATATATATATATATATATATATATATATATATATATATATATATATATATATATATATGTGTCTATATGTATATATATATACATATATGAATCGTGTATGTGAATGCAATCATTTAAACCGCTGCAATGTCTGAATGAGATCTCGCTTGAGATAGCACTGCGCCAAGAGATATCTACACACAAACAAAATTATGCAACATTCATTCTACAATATTCATAATAGCTATTTGATATTTATAATAATATCTATAATATGCTTTTCCAGAAATAT
The DNA here is from genome assembly GCF_040412425.1 of Macrobrachium rosenbergii. Lineage (NCBI taxonomy): Eukaryota > Metazoa > Arthropoda > Malacostraca > Decapoda > Palaemonidae > Macrobrachium > Macrobrachium rosenbergii. The sequence goes on from NC_089752.1 coordinate 109,012,185, forward strand.
TATGCAGTGATAGGTTGCTATTGCCTTCGTGTTCCTAGCACAGATCAATAGCTGTTAAGTAATCATTGATTTGTCAGACCGGACGGATTCTGACTATACAAGCTAAGAGTTGACATAAAAAACAAAAAACAAAAAAACTGTTTTTACCGAATCTAAAATCCAGATTACATTAAGTCGGATCACTACGTCTGTATATAAAAATATACATTTTTCTTTTAGATTATACTGAAAACCAACGGCCAACTATCACCCCCCCCCCACAAAAAATAAATAAATAAACTGCGAGGGTAAATAAAATGGATTCATATAACAGAATGATTTACTGAAGCAAATAACCTTTGCTCAATCCATACTCATTAACGCGAGAGTTGAAATTCTCGACGAATATTCCCACAAACCATTTTAGATTATACTGAAAACCAACGGCCAACTATCGCCACCGCCCCCAAAAAAAAATAAAAAAACTGCGAGGGGAAATAAAATGGATTCATATAACAGAACGATTTACTGTAGCAAATAACCTTTGCTCAATCCAGACTCATTAACGCGAGAGTTGAAATTCTCGACGAATATTCCCCACAAACCAGTTTCAAAATTCCTGGCTTAAATGATCTCCGTACGGATAAATAAAGTCTACCAAATGACGGAAGAATGTTAGTCCTTTCGTCACTTAGCGAGAGCCTGATCTCGTCTTCACTGAGATCGCTGAAGGTGGAAGAGCAATTCGGAACAAGGAATCAGAGAGCGAATTAAGATGGCGAAGAGGATTAGATCTGGCTGCGGGATATACGGGAATTGCCTCGGACCTCCCAGACAAATGTGTCATCTGCCCTTATTGATTTACTTGAAATACATGCTGCGGAATGACCACTATCGGTGAGAGAGAGAGAGAGAGAGAGTTGTCGAGGTTAAGGGGTGGCTGAAGTTATAGAGGAAACTGGAAACATGGTGGTGCAAATGTTAAGCGCCTAATCACTGGTTATCGGTCGTTAAATTATTTGGTTCAGGGGGATTCCATTTTCTTTTTCCTACTTACGAGCAAGTGCGAGCAAATGGACAAACTCTGCAGTCCTTCAGATAAAAGCAGATATATTTTTATTCTTGAGGAAATGTATAAAGCTTCAGTTCCGTTGGGTAACTATTTATAAGGAAAATGTAGGTTGTATGGTTTGTCGAAGGCCACTGATAGGAAAGTCCATGTTTCAAGTATTATTCAATAGTCGACTAATAATATATATTCTTTTCATTTATGAAATAAAAACAAAATACTTCATCCAATACTGTATCCAGACCGAGAGTAATAATACTCGAATTTTGACGGCACGAATTATACGAATAAAATTTGGCTCCCTTTATCTTGCTGATATGAAGGAAAAACGGTCAATTACAACCATTCTTGATGGTTCCGCTTCTGTGATAGTTTTCCCGTAAGTACCAGCCAGCTTTCCCATACGTTAAATTTTTATAAAAATAATAACCGAAAACCGAGTTTTCTTGGCATGGGAAATATAATAGTTTTAAACCCCAATGGTTGCGCTCAAACGGAGATAGTTGATTGGTCGTTTCAATTATAGTGAGATTAATTGGCCAATTTACTATGATAACTACGGATATTTAATGACCAAATGCAATATTCGATGCTAAACCTAAGCTGATTCTTTGGCGTTTATAATTATTCTTTATATCTCTAACATTACTCTGAATTGTTCTTTCTCACTGCAACACCTTACTAATTCTAAAACGTATATTCAAAAAGAAAGGCCCCATTACATTTTTCTAATAATTTAGTCTAATGTTTTAATAATTATTATACCCTTAAACAGAAGATATGTAAAGATAGTTAAATCGTATCAGAAATAAAGTGAAGAATGCTTTCACAAACAACTCGTTCGTTCGTTTCCAGTTGTGACTTTCAACATTTCTAGAGCTCAAATTAGCCTCCACCCCAACCCCATTAGACACACCCACAAAATTAGGCCGGCCCATAGGTCTACCTTTAAAAAAAATTGGTTTTCCTTTCCGATTTAAAGATGACAGATCGAGTGAGTTGTGTATTTAATGTGGGAGTTGTTGCTTTTCTCTGGTACACTACATTTCAAAATCCGTACTTTGCATTGCGTTCACTTGAAGGATGGGAGACTTGTGGAAGATGTTTTAGGAATGAAATTGTTCTGGCATAATTCGATTTTACTGACTATCTTCAACAATGGAATAACTCCAGTTCCAAAGGCCATTAGATGCTTTAGGATATGAAATTGTTCTGACGTAATTCGATTTTGGTGATTATTTCCAAAAATGAAATGACCCCAGTTCCAAAGACCACACGTACACTTATAAGTTAGTGCACTTGTCTGAGTGTATATAAGTACATACGGCCATAAGGCTCTCTCCATATTCTCTCTCTGACTGATAAATAAATAACTTTATTACTTTGAAATATTTCCCCTGTTTCATTCCCATTTTGTCAAATGCTATTCACTTGCCATTCTCATATCGTCAAATACTATTCACTTTCCATCAAAGAAATACTGAAATACAACGGCGTAATGGTTTTCAAGTCTATGTCCCGCTAAAATGACGCCTACCCACCAACTCCAGCAATGGTCCCGTCACCGAATTGAATTAGCCATAAACTCGTAAACTTTTATCAGCCAAAACCTAAAGGAATTTTGTTCGCTTCCTCACATTCCCAGATAACTTTCAATCATTTATGCGAAATGACCCGTTGGTGCGCCTTCGTTCCGAAGATATATTGCACAAGCACTTAGCTCCTCCCACTTTATGACCTCTGTTTTCACCTGTTCGACTTTTATGGCTGTGGTCTTTTTTTTTTCAGCTGTGTACCTTATCCAGTGTCCTCTGTCAACGCGGAATTTCTGTCCGCGGTATAGCGGAGGCAGAGCTAATAAATCTTTAAGATGGAGAAATTGTTCAAGGGCGACAGTATTGCACTGAAGACTATTTGTTTGTCTGTTTGCTAAATCACCGTTAAAACGTTGCCGATAGTTATTTCTATCTTCTGTAGAAAACATTACTATAGATTCTGACCTAAAGCAAAAGGAAATTAATAATGATTATAAGCTAACGAGAGATGAGAAAATGTTTCTTAAAATAGTAATTCGATGAAGGTAAATAAATCTGATTTTCATTTGATCTTTGTATGAATAATAGCACTAACAGATTTTCCTCGGGATGACAATGTCTGTATAGTTCCGATTTGTTATAAAAGAAATAAAATCAAAATTTTCAGGTATAATTTTCTCCTGATCTGAAACGTAATTACTTAACGACTGAAAAAGCAAGAAAAGATCCGAAAACTTGACAGATATGCAGTGAATGTGATGAAGATGTTTAAAATATTGAGTTATCGACCCAACTATACGAAAAACTCTTCCCATTCCACTATAGGCATTACTTAAGATTCTTTGCAGCGTGCCTTCGGCCCCTAGCTGCAACCTCTTTCATTCCTTTTACTGTACCTCTTTTCATATTCTCCTTCTTCCATCTTACTTTCCACCCTCTCCTAACAATTGATTCATAGTGTCAATTTCCGTTTCAGCGCTGAATAACCTCATGGGTTCCAGTACTTGGCCTTTGGCCTAAATTCTATATTCAGTTCAATAATTCCCATTCCGTTCCTCGCGTGATATTTGCCAGAAAGGGAGCCACTATATCACTATTGATAATCTAAAAGCATTTCACGGAATTTTTGTGTTTTGGGCAGTCGTGCAGTCCTGATAGAGGGCGGGAGAGGGGGGGGGTGGAGTCTCGGTCCTTTATACCTCCCCTCCTACACCCCACCCCCTCCTGCTTTTTGGGAAGGGGCCATAGGCAGAAAAAAATGTCTCATGAAGTACGGTCGATAAAATATCATTTTGCAAACTGACAGCTGTTTCCTGTTTTTTTAAAATGGCGTTATTCTGGAATCACGAACAATGAGATAATCAAACAATAAGATAATCCAGTTGCCTTATATCAATCTATTTCATTTATATTCATTCAGCTGCGCTGTTTTCAAAACATGTGAATGAAATTCAATGAGATTCAAGAATGAGAATTTTCGTACTCATTTTACCAATACTTATACAGAGATGGACTGTAGGACATCAGGCGATGCTGAATGCGGAATTTGCATTGCAATTCTAATTACATGTAATTAAGGCCGAGATGATGTAGATTAAATGAAGTAGACAAGAAACGGCTGCTGTAGAAAAAAAAGGCAAAAAATCTCCCGACTAGGAAATACATGAATAAGGTATTATCAGATCAAGGCTGAATAGGGCACCAGCTATTGCATTATAACATGTATTGTGATGACATTATCACGACTCTAAAGGTCACCGTCGTAGCAAATATCAAGTTTATTTAGAATACAATGTATTTTGATTAAAATAAAAACTTTTTTTTAGAATGGAAATAGATTATAAATAATGCTTCATGACTTGGTTTTCGTGAATCCGCGAAGATCTAAGATGTCTCACAGGCTCGCGCTTAAAAGAATATTTAATTTTCTAAAGACTGACTTTGCTCTTAACCTAAAATTTCACCAAAAAAATGAGCCATAAAATATGGGTGGGTGTCACAAGCAGCGTACGGAATGGTACATAGATACCTTGAACTGAGCGAGGAAGATAATGAACAAACCAAAACCCGTGTTAACCTTTTCATTCACTTGGATAATTCCGGCTCTTTGGAATTCGTCATTGAAGTTACTATAAGTCCTTGAAATAAATTAAATAACTTTCCGTAGCTACATATGCCGTTGTTAACACATTGTTAAAAAGGCCTTTCCTTTCGAGAGCTACACTTTTTAGTTTTCTGTAAAAGAAAACTCTTGAGATGGCTTTGTCTGTCCGTCCGCAATTTTTCCGTCCGCCCTCCGATCTTAAAAACTACTGAGGATAGAGGGCTGCAAATTGGGATGTGGATCATCCACTCTCCATTCACCAACTGTACAAAATTGCGGCCCTCTAGCCTCAGTAGTTTTTATTTTATTTAATGTTAATGTTAGCCATGATCGTGCGTCTGGCACCGTTATAGGTGACAACAACACAGGTCACCACAGGACCGTGGTGGAAAGTTTCATTGGCGGAGAGCTTCATGGGCCGTGGCTGAGAGTTTCATACAGCATTATACCCTGTAGAGAAAACTCGATTATGCCGAAGAAACTTCGGCACATTTTTTACTTTTTTTTTTTACAGCAATCAATTCTGTGGACAACATGAAAGATTAAACGTTAACCTCACTAACAGCAAGTTCATTTCTTTCACATGGCAAGAATGAATAATTTACTTCCTTTGAGCGAACAGGAAATCGCAAGATTTATTTTCAGCGAATAAAGATGACTCCTTTCTATACTATGTGCGTGCACACGTGTATAGGTACGTAGACACATATAGGACTGTATAACCGTACATGTGTATACTTACAAAATTAAAATCACGTGGTTTATTAAAAATTGAAGTCATGCCATTGCTGAAGAGATAACTCCCATAAACAAATAACAAACGCGCCGAAGTTACTTCGGCCAGTCGAGTTTTTTGTACACCATATAATGCTGTATGAAACTCTCAGCCACGGCCCATGAAACTCTCATTCGCGGCCCATGACACTTTCAGCCACGGCCCGGTGGTGGCCTGTGTTGTTGGTAAACATAGCAGTGCCAGATGCATGATCATGGCTAAATTTGACCGTAAATGAAATAAAAACTACTGAGGCTAGAGGGCTGCAATTTGGTATGTTTGATGATTGGAGGGTGGATAATCAACATACCAATGTTCAGCCCTCTAGCCTCAGTAGTTTTTAAGATCTGAGGGCGTACAGAAAAAGTGCGGACGGACAGACAAATAGCCATCTCAGTAAAAAAAAAAAAAAAAATACGGGGTTAAAGTCTATTAAAATAGTTACTATTCCCATAATGGGGAGTTACAGTTGATTTAAATAACCGGAATGACTGACATTCGAATAATATAGATTTCTCTCTGGATGTGTCAAATGTGTCTCATATGGTATGCGGAAAAGCTGAATTGATCACATTCATTTAATTACAGTGTATGTGCAGTTTCCATTCCCATGGTCTTTGACAAACATCCACGAAACCTACATTTCAACTACGAACATAAGTTTTGTATGTTCCCTAATGTGTACACATTTACGTATGACTGATGGACTTTACAGTTCATAAACGTCCTTGCGGAAGAGAATAAGCATTTAAAGTTTTATTTGTAAAAATTAAAATGCTGAAGATATTATAGAACATGGTTTCAATCGTTCTAGTTTAGGTGTTTATTCACCTTAAAGACTGATATGTGTATTTTTATGTACTTTTGTGGGTCCAGATTCAAGAACTTGTAATTTTAATAACTGTATATGTTGTGGCCAATAAACTTCTATCTGTCTATCTATCTACAAGAAAGTAAGTCGAGTTCTCCGTATAAAATCGTGCAATAAATTCCTTAGTCTCTGAACACTAGTGCAATCATTATTTGCTTTTTAGTTTTCTGTAAAAGAACTATTGTGCCGGCTTTGCCTGTCCGTCTACACTTTTTCCGTCCGCCCTCAGATCTTAAAAACTACTGAGACAAGAGGGCTGCAAATTGGTATGCTGATCATCCACCCTCCAATCATCAAACATACCAAATTGCAGCCCTCTAATCTCAGTAGTTTTTATTTTATTTAAGGTTAAGTTAGCCATGTTCGTGCTTCTGGCAACGATGTAAGATACGTTAAAGTTTCATGGGCAGCTGCTCATACAGCATTATACCGAGACCACCGAAAGATAGTCTGTTTTCGGTAGCCTTGATCATACACTGTAGCGGATGTACAGAAAACTCGATAGCGCCGAAGAAACTTCGACGCATTTTTTCCTTGTCATCTTCGCCTTCACTAGGTCGAGTTCTTCTTGTAAAATCGTGCAATAAATTCCTTCGTCTCTGAACACAAGTGTAATTATTATTTTTCCTTTTTATCATCGCCTTCTCTCACGCATCTTAGACGTCTCTCTCTCTCTCTCTCTCTCTCTCTCTCTCTCTCTCTCTCTCTCTCTCTCTCTCTCACACACAGATAGCGGTGGTCACCGCGTAGCTTGTATTTTGGGTAAATCAATAGGAAGAGGCGACATTTGTTTGGGACGTCCAAGACAATTCCTGCAGATCCCGCAGCTTCGTTTAATCCTCTTCCCCATCTTAATTCACCCTTCGGATTCCTGGCCACCGAATTACCCCGCCTCCATTGATCTAACCGCTCGGTGGGGCGTTCACCCGAGAGGACAAGATCGGGCTCATAAATAAACAAACAACGGACACCTAACTATTTGGTTTTTGGTTGCACTTTCAATTGTTTTGTGTGAATAAGGTCACAGCCAGTGGTTTTAGTTTTCTGTGAAAGAAAACTATTGTGCCGGCTTTGTCTGCCTGTGCGTACTTTATTCTGTCCGCACTTTTTTCTGTCCGCCCTCAGATCTTAAAAACTACTAAGGCTAGAGCGCTGTAAATTGGTATGTTGATCATCCACCCTCTAATCATCAAACATACCAAATTGCAGCTCTCTAGCCTCGTTAGTCTCTTTTATTTAAGGTTAAAGTTAACCATGATCGTGCTTCTGGTAACGATATAGGACAGGCCACCACCGGGCCGTGGTTAAAGTTCCTGGGCCGCGGTTCATACAGTATTATACCGAGACCACCGAAAGATAGATCTGTTTTCGGTGGCCTGATTATAAGCTGTAGCGGCTGTACAGAAAACTCGACTGCACAAAGAAACTTCGGCGCATTTTTTACTTGTTTTTTTCAGCCAACACTAGAAATAAAAAACTGGTCACTAAGACTGTTTCCTATATTTGCAATAAACAAAGAACCTCTATTTCATTAAGCCCTTTTTTTGCATGTATCTTTTTTTTTTTTTACTGAGTTATAATTTCATTTGTCTGGAGATAATTAGCAGGTGACACTCTTAAAAACCTGTGCTTTCCAATGTCATCCCAAGGCATTTGGTATTTTTCCACCAGCAAATCTTCACATCTGAGAGGTCCCGGTTTTGAGCTACTAACCAAGATAATGAATCGTATATTTATATAACATATATATATATAATATATATATATATATATATATATATATATATATATATATATATATATATATACATATATATATATATATATATATATATATATATATATATATATATATATATATATATATATATATTCAATTTCCCGTGAATTCTCCAGGCATAATCTACTATTTGTGTAAATAAAAAGGCGGAACAAGAAAAAACGTAAAAAAACTCTACGACATTTGCACTTCACTTTCCACCCAAAACCATCGTATGACAATAATGATTAACCGCCACTCTCTGTTGTCAATTTTCTGTTATTGTATGATCGATCTATCAGCAACTTGAGAGTTCTACAGACGCGACTGACTTTATAAATCTGTCAAGGGCCGTGCTTAGAGCGGATTACGTATGATGTTTCGTATTATTAAATAGGAGTGTATTTCGCGTGAGAAATGAGGGTAAATTCTTCTTCTTCTTCTTTTAACGTGCTTTTTTCCCATTTTTGTATGGGGTAAGCACGATGCCTTCTTTTGAAGGACTTTTAATATCAATTATTCTTTCCTATTTTCATGAGATTCTTCGTTGAAGATTCATTTGAAAAAGGTGAAATTGATGGTGCAATTTCCATTAACATAGTGTCAGTGGTATGTACACATCATCTACAATGCAACTCTACTACAGGGATAATGAAAAACTGGGTGTAAATCCCAGCTTTTCATTTTTCCTTTGGTGAACTTGAATGCATAAATCTCATTGTAATCATCATATAAATATAAAGGAAAGAATTATACCATCATTTTATTTTCCTAATCGTCATTATAATTATAATATAATGACGATATTTATTAAAAACGTCTTCAAGTTCCGCCGATAAAACTAACTCATTGTAGATAATAAATTCTTGTACCTAAGAACATTTAACAACGAATTTTAGAACTGCATGAAATACCTGTCAACTTCAACTCTCAGGAAGTTTTTCTTAGTTTTTGATAAAGAAAGCTATTGCGCCGGTTTTGTCTGTCCGTCCGCACCTTATTCTGTCCGCACTTTTTCTGTCCGCACTTTTTCTATCCGCACTTTTTCTGCCCGCACTTTTTCTATCCGCACTTTTTCTGCCCGCACTTTTTCTATCCACACTTTTTCTGTCAGCACTTTTTCTACCGGCACTTTTTCTATCCGCACTTTTTCTATCCGCACTTTTTCTGCCCGCACTTTTTCTATCCGCACTTTTTCTATCCGCACTTTTTTTGCCCGAACTTTTTCTATCCGCACTTTTTCTGCCAGCACTTTTTCTATCCGCACTTTTCTGCCCGCACTTTTCTATCCGCACTTTTTCTGCCTGCACTTTTTCTATTCGCACTTTTTCTGCCCGCACTTTTTCTATCCGCACTTTTTCTGCCCGCACTCTTTCTATCCGCATTTTTTCTATCTGCACTTTTTCTGTCCGCACTTTTCTGTCCGCCCTCAGATCTTGAAAACTACCGAAGCTAGGGGGCTGCAAATTGGTATGTAAATCATCCACCCTCCAATCATCAAACATAACAAATTGCAGCCCTCTAGCCTCAGTCGTTTCTATTTTATTTAAGGTTAAATTTAGCCATGATCGTGCTTCTGGAAACGATATAGGATAGGCCACCGCCGTGCCGTGGTTAAAGTTTCTGGGCCGCGGCTTATACAACATTATGCCGAGACCACGGAAAAATAAATCTGTTTACGGTAGCCTTGATTATACGCTGTAGCGGCTGTACAGAAAACTCGATTGCGCCGAAGAAACTTCGGCGCATTTTTTACTTGTTGATTGTTACGCCAACATCTGTGTTAAAACTTATGAATATCTGACATTACAAATTTGCTAGGGCAGCTAGGTTTAAATTCTTGAATTAAGAGTATAAAAGTGTAAAAAAAACAAAAAACACTAAACTTGGGATATGATAGTTGATCAGTTAAAGCAAGGCTGTTAAACTTGATAAGTGACCTGAAATCAGTGTTCTCTTATCTTTCTGATCTCTGTTAATTTCCTTTCTTCCCCAGTTATCTCAAAAGCGGCGTTTTCCAGATTAAAACATTCGCTGAACCTTAGGACTCGTTGAGCTGAATAGTTACTTAACCATCTCTCTCTTTCCTTTATATATATATATATATATATATATATATATATATATATATATATATATATATATATATATATATATATATATATATATATATATATATGTATAACTGAATCACGAAAATATGGAACGTGATGAATATATAAATAAAGATAAAATCCACGAAGGAAACGGAAACACTGGAGTGCTGCGAGGCCTTTCGACACTAGTCCTTTACTTAGCAGACTGAAGAAATATAAAAGTATGTTTACAAAGAAAGCTCATATAAATGACAGATGGGGATTATAAAATAAACATATGTAACTGGAATCCAACACAATTGAAGAATTAGAGAACTGCCAAACCAGGATTAAATATTTGAGAGGTTTTTACAAAGGATTAGGATCAACCGTTCAAGAGCAGGGACAGGACAATTAAAAGATTACACAGGTTCGTGACTGACCACCTAAAAATTTTTTTAGTACAACACAGTAATTCTTTTTTTTTTTGTAAACAATAATAACTTTTTGCAAGATGAACATTTTTACAAATAAAAAAAATATATTAAACATACGGATATATAGCTACCTTATAGTTAAGTCAGTGATTTTATCTTTTAGGTCATTCTTGAAAATTTTTTATTTGTAAAAATTTTCATCTTGCAAAAAGCTATTATTGTTTACAAAAAAAAGAGAATTATTGTGTTGTACTAAAAATGTTTAGGTGGTCAGTCACGAACTTGTATAATCTTTTAATTGTCCTGTCCCTGCTCTTGAACGGTTGATCCTAATCCTTTGCAAAAACCTCTCAAATATTTAATCCTGTTTTGGCAGTTCTACTAATTCTTCAATTGTGTTGGATTCCAGGTACATATGTTTCTTTTATAATCCCCATCTGTCATTTATATGAGCTTTCTTTGTAAACATACTTTTATATTTCTTCAGTCTGCTAAGTAAAGGACTAGTGTCGAAAGGCCTCAGCACTCCAGTGTTTCCGTTTCCTTCATGGATCTTATCTTTATATAAATATATATATATATATATATATATATATATATATATATATATATATATATATATATATATATATATATATATATATATATATATATATATATATATATATATATATATATCTTTGCGTTGAGATACTTCTTCAGCCTATACGAGTCTCCGTTTTCATCAACCACCTCAAAACCTGGTGATAACTTGTCTCACAGCTAGTAAGCATTTATTGTTCATTCTCTCTCTCTCTCTCTCTCTCTCTCTCTCTCTCTCTCTCTCTCTATATATATATATATATATATTATATATATATATATATATATATATATATATATATATATATATATATATAATATATATATATATATATATATATATATATATATATATATATATATATATATATATATATATATATATATATATATATATATATATATATATTATTGACTCTCTATCTCTCTCTCTCTCTCTCTCTCTCTCTCTCTCTCTCTCTCTATATATATATATATATATATATATATATATATATATATATATATATATATATATATATATATCTCTATATAATATATATATATATATATATATATATATATATATATATATATATATATTATTGACTCTCTCTATCTCTCTCTCTGTATATATATGTGTATATATATATATATATATATATATATATATATATATATATATATATATATATATATATATATATTGCATATTATATATTGACTCTCTCTCTCTCAATTTTCGTTTGCGAGAGTAGTTCACTTATTAATGTCTGAGTGATTTACCGTAATTTAAGATAATATTTTTGTCCTTCTGCCAGTTATCAACAAACTGTAGATGAAAAATGCATCAGACAAAATCTAAACTCAGTTTTTATATCTTGTAGAATCTATTATTGCCCAATGCATCGTAAGATGAAGGAGGAATATCAATGTTATCTGACAATAAAAGAAAGTGTTCTTAAAACACCTATTTTTTTTTTTTTTTACCCAAAATCGCTTAACACGAAAGGCGAGTTGATATTGTAGTTTACCTTTTTTTTCTTTTACCCAAAATCGCTTAACACGAAAGGCGAGTTGATATTGTAGTTTACTAATTGGACAAACAAATTTGATTGAACCATATGAACTGTCAAGTATCCTTTGTGCTTGTTCAAAAAGAAAAAAAAACATTCCTAAGAAACTAAAAACTACATGACGTGCTCATATATGTATTTTTATTACGTTTAGTTATGTGTTGAAGACCTTTAATCTAAACAAATGGTTCTCAACCTTTTTTGACCCATGCACCCTTTCACCATATGTCAGAATGCAGTCCCACCCCTTTCCAAAATTGTCTAAGAAGGTGCATTCCAAATAATATGCAACAAAACACTAACAAAACCACACAAGCTATCGGAGAGAAAGCGCAGCGTGACCTCTTAGCAGTGCTGACCAACGCATAGTTGCACATTACGTTTTGTGTGGTCCTGGAGCCAGTTTGAGCCTGCCAATCTGTGGTCACAATCCCCGCCGCCCGAAACTCCGAAGTCACCCCCAGGGGGGATTTCCCCCTGGTTGAGAACCACTGATCTAAAGCGTTAATTTAGAGCCGTCTTCATGTTCTTACTCAATACTCAACTTGCTTTGAACCAAGTTTAACAAAATCCCGATTGTGAAGTGGAAGATTGTGTGAGTAAAGTTAAGTACATCTTAGTTTAACCAGACCACAGAGCTGATTAACAGCTCTCCTAGAGAGGGCTGGCCCGAAAGATTAGATTTATTTTACGTGGCTAAGATCCAATTGGTTACCTAGCAACGGGACCTACAGCTTATTGTGGAATCCGAACAACATTATGACGAGAAATGAATTCCTATCACCAGAAATATATTTCTCTAATTCTTCATTGGCCGGTCGGAGAACCGAACGCGGGCCTAGCAGAGTGCTACCAGAGAACGATACCAACCAGTCCAATGAGGAACGATTGTGTGAGTAACTAAAGGGACATAAAGATATAGACAGAATGCAGTAAGAGAAGCTGGCAACTCATCCTTTGATGAGTCTAATGAGCCACAATAAAAGAGGACTATTTAAGTGCAAATACATCACCCATCGTGAAAAAAAAAGGAATATGAATGTACTTATTCCTTGTTCTTTGTCTCCCCATGAGTAGAGGAGGCGCACGGCAGGAGGGCAAACGTGGTTCTAAATTTCCATCCTCAGTCAGTTTCGAACCCCTCGGATGAACTTGTCTCAATAAATCAGGCGAAGGATTCACACTAATAACGAGCTGAAATTCGTAGTGGTAAATGATATCATGATGGCCGCAGCAGTTTGTTTTCTACGAGGTATTCGCTAGAAGCCGCTGACAAGGATAAAGGGTATCTGTCCCCATTTATGATTCACTGAACGAGTCACGCGAGAAAATAATCACGAAGAGGAAATTGATAACGCGTATGAGTTAAGATGACAAACTTTCCTCAGTGATTGTGTCAACAAGGAGGATAATGGTGCGTTCAGTGCCAAGTCATTCTCGGTAACGAACTTACTCCGCTGGAAACATGAAATTTCATACCGAACTGAGAAAAATACTGGAAAAACCAAGTACGGCAGATTCATTAGTTACGTGCTGTTGTTCGCAATAAATCAAGAGGAAAACGGTACATGTTGATCAAGAAATAATTTTATTATGAATATTTATTTTTCATGCTCTCTCTCTATATATACTGTATATATATATATATATATATATATATATATATATATATATATATATATATATATATATATATATATATATATATAAATCATCAACACACATTCACGTGTGGAACAGAAATAAATTTACTTCTGTTCCACACGTGAATGTGTGTTGATGATTTCTATCTTATTCACTCAGAAGGATAATTCGAATGAAATGTTGTCTATTGGGTCATTGCTGAGTCAGGAAGTTGGGAAAACTCGCTGGTATGCAAGCAGTTAGCTTGCCCAGGTTATTCCTTGGGTGCAGTTGCTCTCAGGTTCCAACTTCTTTTAGACTTGTATGGCCTAGTGGATAACGCCCCTTGCTTTCCACATGAGAGACCTGGGTTCGATCCCGACGTGAGTCAGAAATTTATATATATATATATATATATATATATATATATATATATATATATATATATATATATATACATATATATATATATTCACATAATATGTATGTATATATACGTATATATACATAATACACACACACACATTATATATAAACATATATATATATATATATATATATATATATATATATATATATATATATATATATATATACATACGTATATAAATACATATATATATACATACATATATATACATATATATGTATAGAGTATATGTATGTAAATATGTAAATATGAACCAGTTTAATAATAAGAAAACACTAGCTGCATCACTTGGAAACGTATTGCTTGATAAATTCCTCATTCTCCAGTAAACTTATTTTTTTAGCTATTTATATCGCGCTTCATCTTTCAATACATGCCCGTGGCTCATTTAAACGTTCATCATTTATTTCAGTCTACGTCATTTCATTCTGCCTTCCAATGATTTCTGGTAATATTAATAGAGTCTCTCTTCGTATGTATGTTATTCCACTATTCACAAACCTATCAGGATTCTTTGGAACCTCGATCGCAGTGTAAAATGTTTTATATTTTCGTCGGAAACCGTTAATGCAATCATAAGTCTAAAGTAAACTAACTTGAATATATTCCTTTCCTCAGTGCTACACAGAAGCACTCTACAAGAAGCTCCCTCATTGCACGGATTGTTTTAGATTTTTAGTTGAAATAGTTGTTATTGATTTTCTTGTAAAGTAACGTAACTCGAGTTCAGACATTTCAGGTCAATCCTCAAGTGAAATATAAAACAATTACTTTGTGTTCCCTGAGCGGCTTTGTCTTTAATTGTAAAATGTTACAGATTTGATTAATACTACTTTCGAACTCAAATAAAATATCATTGAATTATAAGCTTACACGAGGAAATCAATGGAAGATTTGTAGAGTGAAGGGCGTTCTAGCGATTTATGAAATAAAACTGAATAAAGAATTTAGGACAAAGGCCAAGCGCTGGGACCTGTAAGGTCATTCAGTGCTGAAACGGGAACTGACAGTAAAAAGGTCTGAAAGGTGCAACAGGAGGAGAACCTCGCGGTTGCACAAAGAATCAACTGTTAGGAGAAGGTGGAAAGTAAGACGGAAGAAAGAGAATATGAAAGGAGGCAGAGTAAAAGGAATGAAAGGGGCAGCAGCTAGGGGTCGAAGGGACTCTACGAAGAACCTTAAGCAATGCCTACAGTGCACCGCATGGGGTGGACTGACCGAGGTTTAGCTAGTTATTGGTATGGTTGCGAGTAGAAGGGAAAGAAATTCTTAACAGGAATGAAAGAGATGGGGAGAATATTCACGGAAGCCCAGGGGTAAAGGATATCTGGGAATAAATTGATTAAATATTGGCTTAAAGATTGCAGGAGGTGACATCTGCAGCTGTTTTATAAAATCAGCTCGATTTTATCATTGCTCATGTATATTCATCTTTGAGAAACCCAGCCCTTACAAACGAACGGCTTTTTATCATCGTATCATAAACATAACTCTATACGAAAAAATGATTCTGATTATCCGTGTTATCATCATAATAAACCTCTTAAAATTCATGAAGGGTATTTTCTTTTACCCAAAATCGCTTAACACGAAAGGCGAGTTGATATTGTAGTTTACTAATTGAACAAACATATCTGATTGAACCATATGAACTGTCAAGTATCCTTTGTGCTTGTTCAAAAAAAAAAAAAAACATTCCTAAGAAACTAAAAACTACATGACGTGCTCATATATGTATTTTTATTACGTTTAGTTATGTGTTGAAGACCTTTAATCTAAACAAATGGTTCTCAACCTTTTTTGACCCATGCACCCTTTCACCATATGTCAGAATGCAGTCCCACCCCCTTTCCAAAATTGTCTAAGAAGGTGCATTCCAAATAATATGCAACAAAACACTAACAAAACCACACAAGCTATCGGAGAGAAAGCGCAGCGTGACCTCTTAGCAGTGCTGACCAACGCATAGTTGCACATTACGTTTTGTGTGGTCCTGGAGCCAGTTTGAGCCTGCCAATCTGTGGTCACAATCCCCGCCGCCCGAAACTCCGAAGTCCCCCCCAGGGGGGATTTCCCCCTGGTTGAGAACCACTGATCTAAAGCGTTAATTTAGAGCCGTCTTCATGTTCTTACTCAATACTCAACTTGCTTTGAACCAAGTTTAACAAAATCCCGATTGTGAAGGGGAAGATTGTGTGGGTAAAGTTAAGTACATCTTAGTTTAACCAGACCACAGAACTGATTAACAGCTCTCCTAGAGAGGCTGGCCTGAAAATTTGATTTATTTTACGTGGCTAAGAACCAATTGGTTACCTAGCAACAGGACCTACAGCTTATTGTGGAATCCGAATCACATTATGACGAGAAATGAATTCCTAACACCAGAAATATATTTCTCTAATTCTTCATTGGCCGGTCGGAGAACCGAACGCGGGCCTAGCAGAGTGCTACCAGAGAACGATACCAACCAGTCCAATGAGGAACGATTGTGTGAGTAACTAAAGGGACATAAAGATATAGACAGAATGCAGTAAGAGAAGCCGGCAACTCATCCTTTGATGAGTCTAATGAGCCACAATAAAAGAGGACTATTTAAGTGCAAATACATCACCCATCGTGAAAAAAAAGGAATATGAATGTACTTATTCTTATTCTTTGTTTCCCCATGAGTAGAGGAGGCGCACGGCAGGAGGGCAAATGTGGTTCTAAATTTCCATCCTCAGTCAGTTTCGAACCCCTCGGATGAACTTGTCTCAATAAATCAGGCGAAGGATTCACCCTAATAACGAGCTGAAATTCGTAGTGGTAAATGATATCATGATGGCCGCAGCAGTTTGTTTTCTACGAGGCATTCGCTAGAAGCCGCTGACAAGGATAAAGGGGTATCTGTCCCCATTTATGATTCACTGAACGAGTCACGCGAGAAAATAATCACGAAGAGGAAATTGATAACGCGTATGAGTTAAGATGACAAACTTTCCTCAGTGATTGTGTCAACAAGGAGGATAATGGTGCGTTCAGTGCCAAGTCATTCTCGGTAACGAACTTACTCCGCTGGAAACATGAAATTTCATACCGAACTGAGAAAAATATTGGAAAAACCAAGTACGGTAGACTCATTAGTAACGTGCTGTTGTTCGCAATAAATCAAGAGGAAAACGGTACATGTTGATCAAGAAATAATTTTATTATGAATATTTATTTTTCATGCTCTCTCTCTGTATACTGTGTATATATATATATATATATATATATATATATATATATATATATATATATATATATATATATATATATATATATATATATATATATATATATATATATATATAAATCATCAACACACATTCACGTGTGGAACAGAAATAAATTTACTTCTGTTCCACACGTGAATGTGTGTTGATGATTTCTATCTTATTCACTCAGAAGGATAATTCGAATGAAATGTTGTCTATTGGGTCATTGCTGAGTCAGGAAGTTGGGGAAAACTCGCTGGGGTATGCAAGCAGTTAGCTTGCCCAGGTTATTCCTTGGGTGCAGTTGCTCTCAGGTTCCAACTTCTTTTAGACTTGTATGGCCTAGTGGATAACGCCCTTGCTTTCCACATGAGAGACCTGGGTTCTGATCCCGACGTGAGTCAGAAATTTATATATATATATATATATATATATATATATATATATATATATATATATATATATATATATATATATATATTCACATAATATGTATGTATATATACGTATATATACATAATACACACACACATTATATATAAACATATATATATATATATATATATATATATATATATATATATACGTATATAATATATATATATATATACATACATATATATACATATATATGTATAGAGTATATGTATGTAAATATGTAAATATGAACCAGTTTAATAATAAGAAAACACTAGCTGCATCACTTGGAAACGTATTGCTTGATAAATTCCGTATTCTCCAGTAAACTTATTTTTTTAGCTATTTATATCGCGCTTCATCTTTCAATACATGCCCGTGGCTCATTTAAACGTTCATCATTTATTTCAGTCTACCTCATTTCATTCTGCCTTCCAATGATTTCTGGTAATATTAATAGAGTCTCTCTTCGTATGTATGTTATTCCACTATTCACAAACCTATCAGGATTCTTTGGAACCTCGATCGCAGTGTAAAATGTTTTATGTTTTCGTCGGAAACCGTTAATGCAATCATAAGTCTAAAGTAAACTAACTTGAATATATTCCTTTCCTCAGTGCTACACAGAAGCACTCTACAAGAAGCTCCCTCATTGCACGGATTGTTTTAGATTTTTAGTTGAAATAGTTGTTATTGATTTTCTTGTAAAGTAACGTAACTCGAGTTCAAATATTTCAGGTCAATCCTCAAGTGAAATATAAAACAATTACTTTGTGTTCCCTGAGCGGCTTTGTCTTTAATTGCAAAATGTTACAGATTTGATTAATACTACTTTCGAGCTCAAATAAAATATCATTGAATTATAAGCTTACACGAGGAAATCAATGGAAGATTTGTAGAGTGAAGGGCGTTCTAGCGATTTATGAAATAAAACTGAATAAAGAATTTAGGACAAAGGCCAAGCGCTGGGACCTGTAAGGTCATTCAGTGCTGAAACGGGAACTGACAGTAAAAAGGTCTGAACGGTTTAACAGGAGGAGAACCTCGCGGTTGCACAAAGAATCAACTGTTAGGAGAAGGTGGAAAGTAAGATGGAAGAAAGAGAATATGAAAGGAGGCACAGTAAAAGAACCTTAAGCAATGCCCACAGTGCACCGCATGAGGTGGGCTGACGGCACCAACCGCCTCGATGAGGTTTAGCTAGTTATTGGTACGGTTGCGAGTAGAAGGGAAAGAAATTCTTGATAGGAATGAAAGAGATGGGGAGAATATTCACGGAAGCCCAGGGGTAAAGGGATATCTGGGAATAAATTGATTAAATATTGGACTAAGGATTGCACTGGGTGACATCTGCAGCTGTATTATAAAATCAGCTCGATTTTATCATTGCTCTTGTATATTCATCTTTGAGAAACCCAGCCCTTACAAACGAACGGCTTTTTATCATCGTATCATAAACATAACTCTGTATGAAAAACTATTCTGATCATCCGTATCATCATCATAATAAACCTCTTAAAATTCATGAAGGGTATTAGAAGGTTAAGCAACAATTTCAAAATAAATATATAGTGAGAAGTGAAAAAAGTGAAATAATCAAAACCATAGAAATGAAAAGATCAGTAATCGAATCTAATCATACATATAGACGTTGCAAGCGACACATGAAATCGCTATTGTGATTCTCTTAACCAAATTGGAGTGATATTTGAGAAAGGAAAGATAGTTTTATCGTATTTAGTTCCTTATCTTTAAACCCCAAGACTCCATCGCATCTTACAAGCATAAATTAAGGTTATGAACATTCTAAGAAACATACGTAACATCTTCGGAGCCTTATGTTGTCTTTAATAACTGGGTATTAAACATGTTCTTCTTTCGCTACATCCTGTCAATTGTCAGTATAAAAAAAAAATTCATCTTAATTCATACTGCTATACATATGGTCCTCCTCTGCGTATGCCATAAATTGAACCTGATTCCAAATTGGGAAAAGCGTAGAAAACTAATAAATAACTGAATCACTGAAAATATGGAACGCGATGAATATATATATATATATATATATATATATATATATATATATATATATATATATATATATATATATATATATAAAAGGCAATGCAACGAAGGAAAGAGAAACGACGGAGTGGTGCTATGTATTTCGATTTATTAGTCCATTACTTAGCAGAATGCTAAGTAAAGGACAACAAGTCGAAAGGCCTAGCACCACTCCGTCGTTTCTCTTTCCTTTTGCGGCACTGCCTATATATATATATATATATATATATATATATATATATATATATATATATATATATATATATATATATATACATATATATATATCATGAGAACTACAAATATATATCATGCAAATATGATGCACGCACACTAAACCCGAGGAAGTATAGGCAAACATTCTAATTTCTTTAACATGTTTTTTAGAATAAATGAAACAAGCATCATGAGATGAGAATGCGAAGATTCTGGAAAAAAATTTTTCTAAAGAAACATCTTGGAGCCGCTTTCTTTTACAAGAATACAATAAGGTGCTGAGTCGTCGGAATGCAAGTTCATAGAGAATAACTTCAGAGAAGCAGAAATACCTCAGAATGAGATGGAAAACAGTCTGCACTCAAAATAGGTCTCGTTTTCCACGTAGTGGTTTTTAGGTAATGAATCTCTCGCATCTTCTTTGGCAAGACAAGCTTGTGGAAAAGCGAGAAGCGTGATCGATGGACATTGACTCAAAGGGAAGGACGCATGCGCGTGGAAGGAGGGACAGAGAGATTCGTCGTTTTGTGCGCTGTGTCATTAATACGTGAAAAAAAATTTATATCTTTCCTTAGACTAACTGTTACCCCATTTCCCTGCTTGTTTGTCTGTCTGTCTGTCATTCTGTGACTGACTCTTTCTATCTAAATGACCTTTATCCAAAGTATAACATAGGAGTGGTTAGATAAAACAGTTAATATTTTGACTATATTGACTAAAGAAGTAAATTCATCTAGGCTCCTGGTTTGAGATTTCTGTGTGGATATATATATATATATATATATATATATATATATATATATATATATATATATATATATATATATATATATATTATATATATATATATACACACACACATATATTTATATATTATTATATTTATTAACACACACACACATATATATATATATATATATATTAACATATATATATATATATATATATATATATATATATATATATATATATATATATATATATATATATATATATATATATATATATATATATATATATAGAGAGAGAGAGAGAGAGAGAGAGAGAGAGAGAGAGAGAGAGAGAGAGAGAGAGAGAGAGTACATATCCTGCACCGTTAGACTCAATTTTTATTTTTCATAAGATGCTGATCTTCAACGTGAGCAAATTTAAACACTGCACCTAAAACGCCACTGCTCATTCATTACGAAAAAGATTCATGCTGCTGAGTTCATATTTATTTGTAATAACATTTGAGGAAACGTTCGTCAACGACATCAGTTACTCACTGAAACAACTGAATCAGCAAGTGAAAATCAATCGAAGTAAAATCTGCCATGATTAAAGTTGAATGAAAAAATGACGATATTGACAACAGAAGCATCGTGAGTCACTACAGTTGAAAGTAAATCCCTCAGATTGGTAGATATAAGATTTGTACACTACTCCCTTATCTCCAGTAACTTTAAAGTCACCCCGTGGGTGCACTGTAGGCATTATTTAAGGTTCTTTCTATCGCCACTACGGCCCCTAGCTGCGACCCCTTTCATTCCTTTTTTTAAACCTCCATTCAGAGTCTCTTTCTTCCATCTTACTTTCCACCCCTACGGTAACAATTGTTTCATAGTCCAACTGCGAGGTTTTCCTCCTGCCACACCTTTAAAATTTTATTACTCCGATTTCCCTTTCAGTGCTGAATGACCTCACAGGTCCAGCGCTTTGCCTTTGGGCTAAATTATATATCTTATTCCATTCCGTAGGTTTACATTGTTTAGGGGTCATCTGTACCTCTTTGTGGGTGGCACTTCTGTTGTACACTGCTACAAAGACATCAGTTTGGTGTTGAAGAGGTCATAAGGGAGTTAGGTTGACACCGTTTGTATGACCACTTGTGGGTCAGTGGTTTATCTTCTATTTCCAAGGGGACTAATGGCCTATGTACTACACCCTCTAATCATTACGCACGCTGATGTCACTGATGTCTAAAGCATAAATGAAGTGTTTTTTAATGATTTTCCAAAGCTCTTAACTCGACCACAAGTAGCAACTTTTTGAAAAACTGGACTCCGAGCCAAAAGCGTTCCTTCAAAACTGACCATTTCCGTCTTAAATAACGGATCATATCTAAGGCATACTTAAAAAAAAAAAAAAACGGTGGATACAGCAATTAATCTTTAAACTTCAGCCGTGATCATGATAATAAATAAAATCATAGCGATTTTAAGGCAAATACTTTGAACGTCCGGTAAAGCGATGTCTTCTGATGTGGCAACCGTCTCCGGTGGACCGGTGCATTCGGAAAATTATCTTAGTGACGCAAACCATCTTATATTTATGTATTGGTTTTATGATTTATTGACTATGAAGATTAAAATTCCGTTACAACAACGATGGTCACCGACGCCGAAAACAAACTGGATCAAAGACAACGAGTTTTATATTTTTGAGTGAGAAGTGTCCTTCGTTCAAAATTACTCCCAAAAATACGCATATAAGCACCCGCCCTCAACAAAACCCACCTAATCATGAGAAATACTGAATGTATCTAGAATTTGATCAATTTAAAACAGTTGCTAAATTTACAGATCTTAAAATTTCCAAAGCAATGGGTATACTCACCATCAATAAATTATATGGAGTTTCGTGGTTACAGGACACCGGTAGATGTCAGGACTAAACAGTCTTGTCTTCCTGCTCAGGACATTTCTTTAGTCCTATGTTAATGACATGAATCTCCATCTATCAGGGATGAGATGGTATTTGTTCTAGTCCTTTGGGCAAGACAATGTTATATAGACTGCTATTTCTTTTTTATATAATAGTTAAGCCAAGTTGATTTTTAACTAGATAATGTCACAAGCAGCATCCGAATTAGGTACCACAAAACAGGCGCTCAATCTCCCCGCGGAGAAGAAAGGCCGCCAGAACTCTGACCTTTTAGTAGCCTTTCAATCCTGCTCACGTAAACACCATCTAAAATGGCAGTGACAAAAATCCTTTATATATCTCGAAAGGGTTGATCGTTTCAGCTGCTCAACATCAAAGAAAGCTTCCAATCAACAGATTGGTCGCGTCATCAAGGAAGTATTATAATCGAGTACAACGTCAGATTTGACCCACGAAAATCTGCTAAAACATTTATAACAAGTGTCACTACTATGACATCAAACAGGCGCGTGAGAATCGCTCCAATTAACTGCGACTGTTTCTTAATTAGGGAAGAAATTTCCATTGTTCGCGTTAAGTCACTGTGAGTAGCCTACGCTTTACATTATGTCACCAGTATTAAACCTAACCATCTTTTTTCATAATCTTTAAAGAGTCAGAGTTGCGTACACGGCTGTTGAGAATTTTTTTTTTTTTTTTCATAAAACGTAGAAAAAATTACCAAAGAAATTACGAACAAAAATTTACAATGGCAACAAGCGACCGACACCATTGCATATTGTGTTGCTATATCTTCCAGGAATAACAAAATTGTTAAATCTTTAGTATAACTCTTGGGGTTATACATCTTTAATTTATATTTCGTAAGCCAAATTCTTTCAAAAACTTATGTTCTCATGGTTTAAGGTTTTGTAATGTTCAGTACATTATCAGTGATAGATTAGCACACATATACAGACACACATGTATATTAATACCTACATGATATATATGTGTGTACATATATATATATATAATATATAAATATATATATATATATATATATATATATATATATATATATATATATTTTTTTTTTTTTTTTTTTCTTCTTTTTTTTTTTTTTACACACTAACCCTGACATCCAATAAGCAGGTTACAAAACTGCTGCAGCCAATCAGGAAAGTCTAATTAATCAATATTTGTTACTGGATTTGCATCGCATACTCCTCTGGTATAATTACCAGTTTCCTAATAGACGCTAGGTTTGTTACGAGATCCAGCAGTTGACAATTTTCTTTATAACGAACAACTTTTATAATAAGAAAATAAATGTCCTGGATAAAACGACATTCTTGGATTTATTTCCGTGCTTCATTAGAAGGATTGATGATATAGCATACTGTTGTACATGCAAAACTAACTGAAAATATTGCGCATTACGTTGAGACTTCAACAATTTTCCTTACAATGAATATGCTAAATAACAGGTTACAACAGAAAGGAATGAGGCTTTCATTTTACTTCTCTAATATATTAAAAAATAATGGATCACAGTTGTGGCCGGAAGAAGGTTTTTTTATCTATCAAACAGGGCACATAAATCATGTAACTTCAAAATAATAATAATAATAATAATAATAATAATAATAATAATAATAATAATAATAATAATAATAATAATAATAATAATAATGGCGAAACAAATCTAGAGTTTTGTACGGTTACATATATTTCAGAAATAAATCTGTATAGATTTATTTTGAAATATATGTACCCATAAATAACTGCGGATTTGTTTCTCCATTTAAAGACTCGTGTTACTACGATGATTTTTTAATTTAATAATAATAATGTGTGTAATAAAGTTCCACAATTATATAGTAAAATATACTACTATGTAAAGTAACCAAAGACTTTCGAACTCTTGAACGGTGTTCACCGTTCTAGCGTTCGAAAGTCTTTGTTTATTTGACACAGTAATATAATTACTATATAATTGTGGATCTTTATTACACATTGTTTTTCACGAAACTGTGAATCTCTCGGCAATAATAATAATAATAATAATAATAATAATAATAATAATAATAATAATAATAATAATAATAATAATAATAATAATACGAATTAGGCCGTAATATTCACTGCAAGTAATTTTCCTTCCGTCAATTCATTTTTCTCTAGTGTAACATTTTCCCATTAATAAACAATTACCTACGGTTGTCTCCTTGTTGAAATTTGAATGATTGTCAGCTGTCCGATTTCATTAGCATTTTTTCATGAATGGGTATACTATTATATGTACAGAATTCTTATCTTTTAGTTTTCTGTAAAGGAAGACTATTGAGATGGCTATTTGTCTATCCGTCCGCACTTTTTCTGTCCGCCCTCAGATCTTAAAAACTACTGAGGCTAGAGGGCTGCAAATTGATATGTTGATCATCCACCCTCCAATCATCAAACATACCAAATTGCAGCCCTCTAGCTTCCTCAGTAGTTTTTTTATTTTAAGGTAAAAGTTAGCCATGATCGTGCGTCTGGCACCGCTACAGGTGCCAACAACACATGCCACCACCAGGCCGTGGCTGAAAATTTCATGGGCCGCGGCTGAGAGTTTCATACAACATTATATGCTGTACAGAAAACTCGATTGCTCCGAAGAAACTTCGTCGCATTTTTTACATGTTTTTCTTGTTTGTTCGCTTCCACCGAAATTGGAGCAATGCATTTCCGTCGTGCCTGACGATTCACGGCCGTTCATACAACTGAACCAAAAGGATAAAGAAAAGAGAAAGAAAAATATTGGCAGGAATTCACTAACAATGTTTCGAGTGTGCTTTCCCATTGTGAATCGATATGCAGTAAGAGTAAGTCCCGATCTTTTTTTATTTTTTTTTTTTAAAGAAACTGCCGTGCTCGAAGGCACTTGTCCCAGTGCATGTCGGGACCTAATAAATCACATTACACGCTGTCGAACGTCGACGGCTTTTGTGGGGACGTAATGGCACGTCATTACGCCGTGCTCGGGCATCGACGTGAGTTATGCGAGGCCCCGAGTGGGCGAGTGGGCTCCGGAGGTCGTAGTTATAATGATCATTGTTGCAATGAGCTGGGATGAAAGCGCCGCTCTTTTGCTAATGATATGTCAACAGGGAGACGGTATTGGTTGCCTAGTTTACCTCGACGCTCTTATCTTTTGGGCAAATGATGCTGAATATAGTTGGGAGTGCTGAGAAAATTTCTATAAATTAAGTTTTGTGTATTATAAGATTTTGCATGGTATGGTAGGAGAAGGTAATTGATTTAAAACACGCTCCGATAGCAAATTTTTCCTGATGAGCAATGAACTTTGCGAGCTTTTTATATACCTGGAAGGGATCAATGAGTTACCTACACTTCTGTGCAATTCTCGTTTTTCGCAAATATCTTTCAGACTCATTATTTGATCGAAATATTACTTTGGTACAGTGTACAAGACACCTCCCGCTAATATTTGGTAATTTAGCGCATTGTCAAATGGTTATAGTTAAGGCGTTTACTCTTGATATACATGATGTTGCCAAGCAACACCAAACTATGCATTCGAACGTCATTTATCCCCATCCCGTCCCTCCCTCTCCCTCCTCATTCCACCCTCAACTCACTTTCCTGGCCTCCCCATTTCCGCCCCCCTTTCCTGTCTATGGGGGATAGCGGACGTTCGATTGCGTAGATTAATCCTGCTGACTCATGTGACTTTGCCTTTAACTAGCACCTTTTAACAATGCACTATATTACCAAAAATTAGCGGGAGGTGCTTGTACACTGTACCAAAGCACCACTTCGATCAAGTAATTACTTTGAAAGATATTTGAGGAAAACGATGACTCGCGGTCCTTGAAATGGATAGTAAACTAAAGCCATCAATTAAGACGTCTTTCACCGTTCTTCGACTTCATGGCTCCTACGCGTAGGTCACTATATACTTAATAAATCCGAATATTTGGCTAGTTCTTGGTGGCACCTTCGACTCTAGCATTTGATCTGCCAAAACTAGAAAGATGTACGATCTAACGCTGCCAGAGAATGAAGCATTATTGGTAATGCTTCGTGTTCTCAAAATGATCGTACTAATATTACTACAGACTTCAGATCTGCCCTAAAATGGAAGACTGCAGTATCTGCAAAAATACAAAACTGAGAAAAATGGTAGATACTACCTTGCCTTACTACTGATTTTGCAGACACTGCAAATGGGACCCCCACTAAATACTCGTGGAAAGCATTGAAGAATCATTCTGAAACTTCATTAACTTGTGTCCTGGTGTTTCACAAGCCCAATAGGTGGCATATCTCAATTTCGAAAATTTTGCAGATACTGTAGTTTTCCATTTTAGGGCAGAGTTCTTTTCCTCTGTTATTGACACAATATAGTTAAAATTTCTGTAAGATAGGAACATCCAGGTGTCTTTACCTTTCAGACATTTCCTCTTTACCAACAATGGCTGTTCTGATCTAGATTATCAGTAGGAGATATATAAATGGTATTTAGAATCTTGTGCTATCACTTTACACCTGCGTCTATAGTTACCAGGAGCTAGGCATTTTGTGGAGATGCACCAGAGCATTATTTTTGTCGAAGTGTCGAGATGATGATTGAAGCTACACAAAACACAAAACTTGTTTCATCACTTTAGCTAACGTTAGCAGTACTGTAGAAGTTGTTGATCATTCGTGTATTTAACTGTTTACTGACTTCTTCTTATTCATTTTGATCTAAATTTGCCCTATTTCGTTTTTCTTTTTACTTCTGGTCATTTCTGTACATCCAATTCTTCGTTAAGTTTTCTTTCCTTGTTATGCCTTCTGGCTTACTCCATCTAAATGCGTGGCTATTACTACTTATAATAACAGCGAAATCACAATTCCTGTGATCTCAGACTTCGGAGATTGTGGAAAGGCCAAGTGCCCAGAGACAGGAAACATTACTGAATTTTGCAAAGGAGTAACTCTTGAAGATGATTATCATACCATTTTTAAAGGATGAAATCCAGTTGTTTTTTCAAACATTTCAAAACAAGGGACATCTAGCGAGCCTTACTTAAAAGACTTATTCCGTGGTCACAAAAACTGTTTAGAAGCGCTGAAGGATTATATAATCACTTGAAAGATTGCTGGTATATGTTATGTACCTAAAATACGCATATTTGAATTTTTGGAATATTAAATCCCAACTGATTAATGAAGAGGATTAATTGAATTGAATATAGAATTTAGGCCAGAGGCCAAGCACTGGGACCTGTAAGGTCTTTTAGCGCTGAAATGGAAATTTACAGTAAAAGGTTTGAAAGGTGTAACAGGAGGAAAACCTTGCAGGTGCACCATGAATTACTTGTAATGAGAGGGTGGAAAGTTAGATGGAAGAAAGAGAATACAAAAGGACGTACGGTAAAAGGAACGATAGGGGTTGCATCTAGGGGCCGAAGGCACGCTGCAAAGAACCTAGAGTAATACCTACAGTGCACCGCATGAGGTGCACTGACGACACTACGCCCCTACGGGAACGAAGAGGATTAAGAAATTAACATTAATGCTGGAGCACACATGGAGCTCTTTAATAAACAGGAAGTTGTTTGTTCCCATGAACCAGGGCGTGGTTTTGCAACAAGATTAACACGGGTAAATGCTTTCGAAATCTGTAATACCAATAATTCCATTTTTTTTAATCACCCAACAAACAATGTCCATTCAATCAGTTGAGTAAACACCGCGGCCATTTTTCAATGCAACAATTGCAAGAAAAGAAAAAAACACGAATGTCCGTCATTTTAATACAGAAATTTTCGTTTTGCATCTTGGCAATTTTAGAGAAGGTCTGTAAAAGAGCTGGAAGCTGAAAGGTCTGTGATGGGGAATTTCTAGCGGTGTTTGTCCACACTCGCTTTTCATTTGAGCTATTTACTGTTTTCATTCTGCATTTCCACTGAATCATCAATAAAACAAGGCCGGTTGTTGACTGATTTGAGTAAATGCAATCAAGATTAAAAGTTTTTCTTTGCTAAATACTCACGTTAATGTGATACTACCAGTGCTACTGTGCTGTTGGATCAAGATTTGGTTTCCGTTCAGTTTCAGTATATAAATATGGCATTTTTGAAGGACTTCAGAGCTCACCTTGGGATATTCAACATAAAGTTTCCTGGAAGCTCTTTTATATTTTGGCATGACCAAAGAATTACTTGTTATTATATTAATCTTCAAACCGAAGGAAATCTAGTCATTCCTCTTCGTAATTACAGCACTTGAGTTTCTTGAAACCATGACCACACAGCTAAAAATGCCAAAATATGCGGCATGCAAGAAGGTACACATAACTTGTATACTACAAATGATCTTCATTCCCTTTTACATGGTTTTATTTAACATTTTTTATTTAACATTACTTCTGCATCTGTCTGTCTGTCTGTCGTCAACTCTTGTAACTCAATTTTCGGACTTTTCCCTTCGTCCGATAGACTTTAAATTGTGCATGATTACTCAGTCGCGGTGACAATACAACCTTACATGATCAGTAGGTCAGCAGTGACCTCTAGTGACCCTACAGTAACCTCTCCCAGTATCTCAGGATTTGTATGAAACTCTTCGGATTTTTCACAACTTCTTTGACTCGGTAAATAACTCTTCGTTAGCTACAAAAAAAAAAGTTAAGTATACCTTAGTTTTACCAGACCACTGAGCTGATTAACAGCTCTCCTAGGGCTGGCCCGAAGGATTAGACTTATTTTACGTGGCTAAGAACCAATTGGTTACTTAGCAACGGGACCTACAGTCATAAATCGGTTGCAATTTCTGTCAAAACTAAAAAGTATAAAATAAAAAAAAAAATTTAAACACACTTTTATTAAAATGCACTAAAAAGTGAAAAAGAAATCTTTTGAGACAAACCAGGACTTTCTTACAATTAATCATGTCTACACAAAATTAAGGCGAGGGTCCCAAACATGGAAGGAAATGCTACAAGAAATAAAAAAAAAAAAAAAATATATATATATATATATATATATATATATATATATATATATATATATATATATATATATATATATATATATATATATTGTAACGCTTCTTTCCACGTTTGGCCCCACGCTTCTATTTTTGTAGACATGACTAATTGAGATAATCCTGGTGTGCCTCAAAAATTATTTTTCAATTTTTAGTGCATTTTAATATAAGCGTGCTTAAAATTTTTATTTTTTTTATTTTTTTACTGATTACATCGACATTCATTTCCATCTCGCAAGAACAGCTGATTAGCAATTTCCTATTTCTTAAAGCTAAAAAAAAAAACTTTTGACCTCGTGTTTGGGGCAAAGAGTGTGAGTTAACTTAGCATATATAATAATAATAATAATAATAATAATAATAATAATAATAATAATAATAATAATAATAATAATAATAATAATAATAATAATAAATTATGAATAACAAAATGCCCTGTTTCTTGTTTTTTTCCAAATAATCAGGATGACTCTTCAAAATGATATTTTAATACCCAATGATTTACATACATGTATGTATGTATGTATGTATGTGTCTATATATACATATATATATGCATACATACATGCATATATATACACACACACACACACACACACACACACACATATATATATATATATATATATATATATATATATATATATATATATATATATATATATATATATAATGTAAAAATAGTTTATTAAATGTTTCTTACAATAAGAAATTACATTTGAATGAATTAAGTTTCAAATTCATTTATTTTCTTTGAATAAGTTACACGCATTATTTAGCCATCATATTTATTTCCCATCGACAATTAATAAATGAAAGAGGAAATTCTACTTAATTCTAGTTCATAATTGTGTATTAGTGTAACTCGTATATTTTAACAGTAAAGAAGAAATATGAATCCTTGTTTATTAATCAGGAGGAAATTAAGTGCTGTTATTTTTAATTGGAAGTAAAATTGAAAACATCATTATATTTCTATTATTTCTGTTAAACATGAAAAAAACGTATCATTTGCAAACATGCACACCCAGGAGCAATGTGAACGGAAACCCTTTTTTATAATTTCATATGCATTTGACTTTTTGTAATCAATTTCTGCTAGGATTTCTTCCATTATGCCAGAAGAGACATGCAATCAAACATTTGATTAGAGCTATTGTTCTTCAATGCAGAGATAGAAGATATTCGGCGGAAGCGAACGATTTCCAGAATCGCATTTAGAAAAACAGAATAAACCGAAGTTCATATTGCATGCAAAGTTCTCTATTTCTCTGTAAACGACCATAAAATACAAATCGTTTCATAAATATTTCATTTTGCTTTTGTTTTAACAACAGAGTAGAGACTGGCAGCAGCTGAAAAGTATTTAGGGAAATCTGTTTGAATCTTTCGTACTTTAATTGAATAGGAAAAAAATCGAACGCGTTAACAGACTGATAAACGCATATCTGGGACTGGAAAAAGTGTTATTGTTTTTTCTTTTAAATTTACTCACGCAGAACTTTTTTACTTTTAGCGATTAGTCATGGTGGTAGATAATCATAATATGCGCCTACCTCTATAACATATAAAAATTACTAAAATGTATAAATACTGACCTATTCATATTTAAAATTACCAAGCATATTTTCACTGAGGTAAATTAATGTACAGTCTTAAAAGATTGATGAAATAAGTTTGAAAGCCCAATAATGTGGTTTTATACGGTATTATACGGTTCAAAAATTTCCCAGCATTTCGTCGAATAACAGGTTTTTTTGTTCCTAACTGAACTAAAGTCATTTATATTCTGTTTCGAAGAACTGGTCATGGTGCGTTTATACTGTCAGGGAATCCTCCCTTCAAAACAAAAATCTCCATGACGCACCAAGACTCTCAGGAAACAGGTCTAGCGCTCCTGATTCAAACGATCTTTTATGCATTTTTCAGAAGATATTTTATGTCCTTGCCAGAATGTAATTGCTAATGTATGTAAGGCATTGCAAGCTTTCTAACCATATGCATTTGAAATCTCTTCCTAATTTGTATATAGAATTGTTAGCCATTCTTCAGGTGCGAGAAAACATATCTGACTCTATGTAGACGTCCCTCTGTTTTTCTCTAATGTCAAATGCTACTTTTCCGCTCCCAAGAGTTCTTGACCTGATAGAGATTTTGTGTCAATAAATCGGAATACCTTGAACCTGCCTCTTACTCGCCGTCTCATTTTAACACAAACAAAGCCTCATTATCACTGTCTTAATGGTGATCATCTGTATTTTTCGTTCTTTTTCATAGTGAAGATTCGCCCATGTTCTCGAGGAGTTATAAAAGATGATCCACTTTTTAACATCATGCCAAGGTTAAGTTTCATTCTTCCAGTGGGACTTTTCAGCCACGTTCTCTTGTCGTTAACCTTCTCCCTTTCACAGGGGTACCTCCACCTCATACTGATATACCCTCTCCATGCCCCGTATCATATTTATGAGCACTTGACCAAAAGCTTTTCACATGCCCAACTTAGATTTCACCTCTTTCTGTAACTTTGTTATTCTTCCGAACGTTGCCAATGAGCAAATCACCTCTTTTTACGTATCCTTCCTGCAATAGGAATATTTCTCATAATGGGTCTTCTAGTATTAATTTCTTTTTAATAATTGACGATGCTGATTCAATCTCATCTCTGTACTTTTGTAAAAACTTACCATTTACCTAGCTTCCCCCGCCAAGTTTTGATAAATGATATGCTATTGTGTTTCATTTGCCATTTTGATAAATTTAAATATTTTTCATTTTACTTTAGGGGGCATAATGCTAATATAAATATCAACCAGATTTTGTTATGGTCTACACAACAGTGGCTCTTGCTCAATTCCTATCTAACTTATCACTTCTTTTTTATCCATTCCATACCTGCGATAACATAACTTTCCATTCAATTTTCAACCCATGCTTATATACAACCTCCCAAAACACTTCTCTTTCCTTCGAAGCAAATATTCAAATTTCTGGGTTCCTAGAACTCTCAATTCCCTCTCCTCTCGACTGTCTCCAGACTGAACATCTCTCAGCTTTAGCTCTCACTTTTCTTGGTAACAATTTCCCCTGATCATTCTTTTCTTCTACATGAAACATCCAACAGGATTTATGTACGGATATTGTAGATTCTTCTCCGAATTTCTCGCGTATTTTCATTTTTTCTGGAATTTTTTTTTTTATGGAATTCAATCAATACGTTTACTGTTTATGTTTATAGCATCCAATAATTCTCTGGCTGTAATTTGTGATTATGTATCCATTTATTTTCGAGATATGATGATTATACAGATTCTTAATTCAGACAAAAAATATATTGCTCTAAAATTCACTCCATTTAGATACTGATACGGGTATTCGACATATAAGGCCTCATCGTGACAAGTTTGATTCAAAACGAAAGGCCAAAAGTTTTTACAAAGGAGGGAGTTTCAATCAATTTTTCATGAAAGAAAAATGAAAAACATTTTGGAAGAGGTAACAAAGGCACGGGTAATTACTTTCTTTGGGCCGAGGAACGTTGCAATTATCAGGTTTGCAACCTCTTGCGTACAAAGCGCGCAAAGTCATCTCATTAAAGATTGTTGTCCGTCTTGTTTTTTCTCTCTCTCTCTTTTAGATTATCCTTTGAATGTAGGGATAACGGAGGAATGGAAAGGATGACTGATTTAGACAGAATAAACATAAGAACAATTGAACATTGTTGTTTATAATTGGCAGGCCAACAGGCAATACTAGAGAGCAGAGATTATATTGCATGAAAAAAAGGTAACTAGAAACTCTTCAGTGAAGTCTGTACGAACTATGGCTAAGAAGACATATAATAACGAAGAGTGCGGTTTAGTGACATAAATGTATGGATCGTAATCAGCCAGTGTCCAATGTCGGAAAAAGTACACGGTTTTTTAATTGAAGGGTAGCGTTATTTCAGCCCAGTATATCATTTCTAGAATTAAGGAATGAGGAATGAAGATATCTCGCGATTCATCATTACAATGACCCTGCGATTTTAATACATGAATCCTTATTATTCAAAGATAATTTGCTTAAATTTATTCCAATACAATTCAAAAATAACGAAGCCTGGTGAAAATGGTTACCACCGAGAAGTCTCTAGTAACTTAAAATTACATTTTTCTCTGCAAACTTAAATATTAAATTCAAATTAACTTTTCCACCACAGAGTAAAATATCAAAAGAAGGAGAAGAACGATAAAAAATTTACCTAAAACATTACGACATTGGCAATGTCTACTTTTCTAAAAGTGTCGACTTCCGTAAAGGGATAAGAAGAAAAAAAAAGGCAGATACAAAACATGCATTGTTTATCTTCGATCTTCGATCTCATCCCTCCCTCCCTTAATGGCTGCCTCCCTCCCCCTCTATCAATACATGCCTCCCTTCCCCCTCCCTCCTTCAATACCTGACTCCCTTCCCCGACCCTGCTTCAACACTCCCCTCTTTGCCTTCTCTCAATACCCTCCCCCCTTCCTACTCTCAATACCTGTCTCCCTCCCCCGCTCCCTTCCTCAATACCTGCTTCCCTCCCCTTCCTCTCCTTTTCCTCTCCCCTCCCTTCCCCCTTTGCACTCCTTGGGATGAAATAATAATAAATCAACATGGATGTATATTGTTGGCACTTTGATGATGCTCGTATCAGCTGGCGTGAGCAGACATCAAAACGATACCTTTGCTGGGAGAGGAAATAATAGATTTACTTAGGTTGGCCACGAACGGATGTTAAATTTCCCCTTCCAAAATGTCGACAATTCTTTGCGGATTTGTATCCGAGCCAGAGAATTACTAATAAACTGAATACATCTTCATAATACGGAAACGTTATTTACACGAAAGTGAACTAATGGAGCTTTTATATTTTCAACTGATTATAAAAGTTTTGATACATCAGAGTTGGTTGATCAAGGCTGTTCAAAAAAAAAATAAGAAAAGGTTATTTATAAATGAAATTTAATGAGGCACGCGACCCTTTTCTAAGGAGTCGTCGGAAAAAAAATCGAACGGGTACATTAAATATGAAAAAAAAAACACGCACACACACAGACACCTCTCTTGCAAATACATCATAAGGAGAAGAAGAAGCCTCGAATAGACCCGAAAAGTGAAAGACAAACACGAACTTAACAAAGAACTCATCAAAGAGAACAAAACAAGTGGTAACAATACCACGCTGGCGAGCGAACAAAGGCACGACGCAGTCTTTCCGCGCTTTCTAATGGCCACGAACGTACTTTTTTTCGTATCCCAGTCACATCCCCCTCCACCTACACTAACCGCCCCCTCCCCAGACCACACAAGCCTTTTCTAGCTATCATTTCTGGCAGGGACGTAACGCATCGACCTGCTCACTAAACGAAGGCATGAAGACATGTAACAAATTGCAAAGGCGGCAAACTTTATATATATATATATATATATATATATATATATATATATATATATATATATATATATATATATATATATATATATAATCATGAAGCTACAAATGTCGCTTAATATCAAATTCACGCTACCTCGGGAATATCTCCGATGGAGAATTATCACCGAAGGGGAATTTATATAAGTGATAAATGAATTGGTACCGCCGGGACGCGAACCCTTGACACGGACCTATTCAGCGACTCCAGTAGACGTTACCACCGCGCCATCAAGAGAGGTATAAGTCATTACCGAGTCTGCTGTACTGTTTTTTCCTGTCGTGAGCGGGGAAATTGTACTTAGCCTCGGCAATGACGCACCTCTTCCATGATAGTTCGTTGGTACGTTTGGAACACGCAGCTCTTATTATGAAATTTTTTATCACAAACGTACCAACGAACTATCATGGCGGAGGTGGGTCATTGCCGAGGCTAAGTACAATTTCCCCGCTCACGACGGGAAAAAACAGTACAGCAGACTCGGTAATGACTTATACCTCTCTTGATGGCGCGGTGGTAACGTCTATGGAGTCGCTGAATAGGTCCGTGTCAAGGGTTCGCGTCCCGGCGGTACCAATTCATTTATCACTTATATAAATTCCCCTTTGGTGATAATTCTCCATCGGAGATATTCCCGAGGTAGCGTGAATTTGATATTAAGCGACATTTGTAGCTTTATGATTGTATATAAATCACGGTGTGATAAAAAATTTCATAATAAGAGCTGCGTGTTCCAAAAGTACCAACGAACTATCATGGCGGAGGTGGGTCATTGCCGAGGCTAAGTACAATTTCCCCGCTCACGACGGGAAAAAATAGTACAGCAGACTCGGTAATGACTTATACCTCTCTTGATGGTGCGGTGGTAACATCTACTGGAGTCGCTGAATAGGTCCGTGTCAAGGGTTCGCGTCCCGGCGGTACCAATTCAATATCACTTATATAAATTCCCCTTCGGTGATACTTCTCCATCGGAGATATTCCCGAGGTAGTGTGAATTTGATATTAAGCGACATTTGTAGCTTCATGATTGTATATAAATCACGGTGTGATAAAAATTTCATATATATATATATATATATATATATATATATATATATATATATATATATATATATATATATATATATATACATATATACATATATATATATATACATACATACATATATATACATACATATATATATATATATATATATATATATATATATATATATATATATATATATATATATATATATATATATATATATATATATATATATATATATAATAATCACTCTGACACGTAATTTATTTATCTCCCATCACAACTAGGAAAATTTAAAGCCGGTGTAAATGATGGCTGGTTTCGGCTATATTTCTTAGCCATTCTCAGATATAAAGCAGAAACCGGTTGGGATTTATATCGCCTTCAATTTTTCATAGTGGTGATATATCTATATCTATATCTATATCTATCTATCTATCTATCTATCTATCTATATATATATATATATATATATATATATATATATATATATATATATATATATATATATATATATATATCTTATATAGTTCCCTCTTAGGTGTATGTTTTTCCCGAGGTAGAGTGGTGGATAATGAATGACATTTGTAGCTTAATATCTGTGAATATAAAAATTTCACGATGTATATGAAAAAATTCACTCACAAACACACACACACACACTACATATGTATATACAGTATATATACATATAAGTATATATATATATATATATATATATATATATATATATATATATGTATATATATATGTATATATATATGAATATATATGTATATACATGCATATAGCCTATATGTGTATATATATATATATATATATATATATATATATATATATATATATATATATATATATATATATATATATATATATATATATATATATAATGTGTGTGTACGTGTGGGTATGTGTAAACGCAAATACATGTATACATGCCGACAGGTACTTAAACGACGGAATCTTTTCATGCTTCCAGATAATGAGACTCCTTCCAGTATTATGTTAATGAAAACCAATTTATCAACAATATCAAAACAAAACAAAATATTCTGCCTATTTTTACATCTGGTAACCATTTAATTCATCTTCGTTGTACTTCTGGATTTTTCATTCTTCGTCATAAACTATGCACGCTATGAAGCCGTTTCCAGTTTTGTGTATTTATATGAATTTACAGCGACACTTTACTTCCATAAATAAGAGTTGGTTCAGCAAGCCGCCCCCATGCAATTTTAAATCCTGATTCTTCATGCACCCTTCCATCTGAAGCCTTCATACTATTCCTTTCCTGTATGATATCATTCCTACTTTTTTTTTATTACAAAAACATATTAAATATCTACAGACTGAAATGTAGGTGTTTCAGGAAAGTTTTAGAAACAAATTAATTTTGTTTCTACATAACCTGCAAAAATCTTCAATGGAGATTTTTTAATCGTGTGTGTGTGTGTGTGTGTGTGTGTGTGTGTGTAGCTTTGTTATTTATACACAAGTGAATTTTGATTACTCATAAATACTAACCCACAGACATCTCTTAGCATCGAAAATATAAGATGCATAGAGAATACTTTATATAAACTGTCGTAGAAACAACTATCATACAAAACACCACTGTCGTTGTTGAAATTCTCCTCCCAAATATAATATTAATAACACTGGAAAAACAATAAACGGCACTGAAGTGATTGATCAATAAACAACACTAGAGTGACGAAACAATCAACAATTCGAGGTGAAGATGAACTTTCGCAGCAACAGTAATGGCTCGGAATATTACCATTCATATTAAGAGATATTTATCAGTCAGTTTGCATATATACACCTCAACATGTACCCCGGCACCTCATGTGATGCACTGTAGGCATCGCTTAAGGTTCTTTGCAGGGTCCCTTTCTTAGGCCGCTAGCTGCAACCCCCTTTCGTTCCTTTTACTATACCTCCGTTCATATTCTCTTTCTTCCATTTCACTTTCCACCCTCTCCTAACAATTGGTTCATTGTGCAACTTCCAGGTTTGCCTCCTGTTAGTCAAACCTTAACTGTCAATTTCCGTTTCAGCGCTGAATGACGTCATAGGTCCCAGTTTTTGGCCTTTGGCCATTATTCTATATTCAGTTCAATTCAATTCTAACCTTATGTAATCCAAGGGCTATCCACATTTCCCTCACCTTTTTAAACTGCAGAGATTAAGTGCTGCTTATCATTCCATAACACTACGAGGAAAAATTACTTTCGGCAATGTTTACAGTTTACGATCAACATTTTTTGTTTTTTCACGAACACACTTGAACGACTGTTGAGGAATGGGGCTTTATTTTGCTAGTATTCATCATGAAGGTATTTATACTGCGTTTATGCGCTAAACAATGAAAAGCTACAAGTTCTGTATACGGGCTTAAACCTGGCAAGATATTAGATTTTGTCTACTTTTGAATTGTGTATATATATCTCGCCATAATCTGTCTGAAATGACAACCAAATATCCATGAATTTTTCAACTATAAGAGACAAGAAACTTTACACAATTGTATTTACTGCATAAATACAATAATATAAATATCATTGTATTTATATAGAATGCAATAATATCTGGGACGCCTCTCTCATCGTCACTCAGACAAATGAGTCTCTCCCTTCAGCCCAACAAAGCCTTTCGTTGCTCGAAGGTGATAATAGAAGACAAATGGACTGCGAAGAGCCGGATCGAGGACACTTTCGAGGCAGTACATCGTCGAGAGGAAAAAGGGAATTCCGAGACAGATAGATAGGATATAGAAATACAGAAATTATGCCTTTGCAGGCACTGGGACCTGTGAGGTCCTTCAGCGCTGAAGCGGAAATTGACAGTAAAAAAGGACTGAAAGGTGTACCAGGAGGAAAACCTCGCAGCTCCATTATGAAACAACTGATACGAGAGGGTGGAAAGTAAGGTGGAAAAAGAGAACACGAACGGAGTTACAGTAAAAGGAATGTAAAGGGTTGCAGCCAGGGGCCGAAGGCACGCTGAAAAGAACCTTAAGTAATGCCTGCAGTGCACCGCGTGAGGTGCACTGACGGCACTATTCCCCTAAGGGGAAGAGAATTCCGAGAAATCTGAATGGTTCCTTTCAAGGGTTTTCCTTTCGTGGATTTCCGAGTGATACGCTCCTGAAGTAACAAGAATGTTGAAGCGACTGAAACGAGAAGTTTCCGTGGAAAGAAATGTTTTCCTTGTACGGGAATGGCAGTATGTTTTGGGTACTTGTCTTTACAAGTGTGAAAGGCTGTAATACAATTTCTGAAAGGTCCACACGGTCTGATGGGTTTTGATTGGCAAATGAAAGTAGATCTTGAATAAAAGCAGTACAGAAAATTATGTAAAGGTTAGGAGATAAAGCTACCTTTTAGTACAAGATTGAGGAGGCACTCAGAAAAAAGTAAAAATGCGCCGAAGTTTCTTCGGCGCAATCGAGTTTTCTGTACAGTGTATAATCAAGGCCACCGAAAATAGGTCTATCTTTCGGTGGTCTCGGTATAATGCTATATGAGCCTCGGACCATAAAACCTTAACCACGGGCCAGTGGTGGCCTGTCCTATATCGTTGCCAGAGACACGATTATGAATAACTTTACCCCTAAATAAAAATAAAAAACTATTGAGGCTAGAGGGCTGCAATTTGCTATGTTTGATGATTGGAGGGTGGATGAATTATCATACCAATTTGCAGTCCTCTAGCCTCAGGAGTTTTTAAGATCTGAGGGCGGACGGACAGACAAAACCGGCACAATAGTTTTCTTTTACAGAAAACTAAAAGGTAGGATAAAAAGCAAAAGTTACACAGATATGATAAATGGTTACATTTTCTTTCATATAAAACTTCCAAGGGATGGAAAAAATCTTCTACACAAGACCTAAAAGAAGCAAAAAAAAAAAAAAAAGTATTTTGTACCAAAGATTATTATATTATATTTGACTGTCTAGTTTTATATGAAGAAAATATGACAGAAAAAATGTTCATCAAATTACAAAAAAAAAAAAAAACAGTTTCAATGAGTGCATTATTTGTAACGAAGCTAGACTTGCACTTTAACGTAACCGATGACATTTTCTAAAGACATGTTTGATGCTTTTTGCCAAATACTCAAATAACTTCGTCATTAAACATTTGGATTAACAGCCTGGATCGTGACGTCACAATAAATTTCATTGTAATTCATTAACTTCAAGAGTGAAGAGCCAAAACGAGGATGAATTTATTGTTATAATGAAAAGGAAAATGAATTGGAAAATATATTTCACATAAGTGTTTCTTCGACGTATGTGTAATTTTCCTTAATAAACCTCTCTCTCTCTCTCTCTCTCTCTCTCTCTCTCTCTCTCTCTCTCTCTTCTCTGCATGCAAATACGTTAACAATTGCTTTCTAAAAATTACCTTTATCCTGTACTGGTCAGCATTTTTATATGTATCATCTTTTCATGTTCAAAATCTTAATAATGTCTTTTAAAAATTTGGTTGTCCATGCCTTCCATTATGTCTTTTCTCAACACAAATATTTGTTTATCTATAAAATGGATGAACTTTATATTTACAAATCACTGGTGTAAAAAAGAAAACATTAGTCTTTCTGTACTTTCTCACTTCCTGAGGGAAAGATGGACATTGTGCATGTCAGACTGAACTACTGATATCAATAATTTCAGAATTATTTTAATACTTCTAAGTTAAACCAGATTATGTTTTACAGGTTTGAGCTCGTTCTATGAAGTAAACAGTTACAGCACTTCAACTGAGAACTGCCCTTTTAAGTAAGCGATTTAACTTTAGAGGCACTTTTAGTTTTCTGTAAAAGAAAACTATTGCGCCGGCTTTGTCTGTCCGTCCGCAATTTTTCTGTCCGCCATCAAATCTTAAAAACTACTGACGCTAGATGGCTGCAAATTGGTATATTGATCGTCCACCCTCCAATCATCAAACCAACCAAATTGCAGCCCTCTAGCCTCTGTAGTTTTTATTTTATTTAAGGTTAAAGTTACCCATAATCGTCCGTTTGGCAACGATATAGGACCGGCCACCACAGAGCCGTGGTTAAAGTTTCATGGTCCGCGGCTCACACAGCATTATACCGAGGCCACCGGAAGATAGATCTATTTTCGGTGGCCTTGACTATATGCTGTAGCTGCTGTACAGAAACTTCGGCGCATTTTTTACTCGTTATTTCTTGCCGAAGACAATTAAAAGAGCAAACTCCGAACTCTAACAGAAAATATATTTCAGTTTCTGCCAGAATACATCGAAAAAATGTAACGTGAATTCCAAGGGTAAATTGAATGGTGATTTTGAAATCCGTCCTTTCCCGGGTATCATTAGGGTCTTCTTACGCAGTAACTTCAGAAACGTGGTGATGGCTGGGTATTAGCGAAAAACATGAAGAGGAGATTTTTGCTTTCGTGCGTCAGTGCTTTGTAGACCCAGAGACTGAAAGCTTAAGGCCGATTGAACAGAGACTGTGAAATCTTAAGGCCGATTGAACAGAGATTGTGAAATCTTAAGCCCGATTGAACAGAGATTGTGAAATCTTAAGGCCGATTGAACAGAGATTGTGAAATCTTAAGGCTGATTGAACAGAGACTGTGAAATCTTAAGACCGAATGAACAAAATTGTGAATTTCAAGACCGAATGAACAGAATTGTGAATTCTTTAGGCCGATTGAACAGAGATTGTGAAATCTTAAGGCCGATTGAACAGAGCTTGTGAAATCTTAAGACCGATTGAACAGAGATTGTGAAATCTTAAGGCCGGTTGAACAGAGATTGCGAAATCTTAAGGCCGACTGAACAGAGATTTTGAAATTTTAAGACCGATTGAACAGAGATTGTGAAATCTTAAGGCCGATTGAACAGAGATTGTGAAATCTTAAGACCAAAAGGACAAAATTGTGAAATCTTTAGGCCGATTGAACAGAGATTGTGAAATCTTAAGTCCGATTGAACAGAGTTTGTGAAATCTTAAGGCTGATTGAACAGAGATGTGAAATCTTAAGGCCGATTGAACAGAGTTTATGAAATCTTAAGGCCGATTGAACAGAGATTGTGAAATCTTAAGGCCGACTGAACAGAGATTGTGAAATCTTAAGGCTGATTGAACAGAGATTGTGAAATTTTATGGCTGACTGAACAGAGATTGTGAAATCTTAAGGCCGATTGAACAGGGACTGTGAAATCTTAAGGTGGATTGAACAGAGATTGTGAAATCTTAAGGCCGATTGAACAGAGATTGTGAAATCTTAAGGCCGATTGAACAGAGTTTGTGAAATCTTAAGGCCGATTGAACAGGGATTGTGAAATCTTAAGTCCGATTGAACAGTTTGTGAAATCTTAAGGCTGATTGAACGGAAACTGTGAAATCTTAAGGCCGATTGAACAGAGTTTGTGAAATCTTAAGGCCGACTGAACAGAGTTTGTGAAATCTTAAGGCCGACTGAACAGAGGTTGTGAAATCTTAAGGCCGATTGAACAGAGATTGTGAAATCTTAAGGCTGATTGAATAGAGATTGTGAAATCTTAAGACTGATTGAACAGGGATTGTGAAATCTTAAGGCTGATTGAACAGAGACTGTGAAATCTTAAGACCGAATGAACAAAATTGTGAATTTCAAGACCGAATGAACAAATTGTGAAATCTTTAGGCCGATTGAACAGAAATTTTAGGCTGATTGAACAGATATTGTGAAATCTTAAGGCCGATTGAACAGAGCTTGTGAAATCTTAAGACCGATTGAACAGAGATTGTGAAATCTTAAGGCCGATTGAACAGAGATTGTGAAATCTTAAGGCCGACTGAACAGAGATTTTGAAATTTTAAGACCGATTGAACAGATTTG
Organism: Macrobrachium rosenbergii; assembly: GCF_040412425.1. Taxonomy (NCBI): domain Eukaryota; kingdom Metazoa; phylum Arthropoda; class Malacostraca; order Decapoda; family Palaemonidae; genus Macrobrachium; species Macrobrachium rosenbergii. The sequence continues at coordinate 109,055,433 of NC_089752.1, forward strand.
AAATTTAAGACCGATTGAAATCTTAAGGCCTTATTGAATGAACAGAGATTGTGAAATCTTAAGACCAAAAATCTTAAGACAAAATTTGTGAAATCTTTAGGCCGATTGAAAGAGATTGTGAAATCTTAAGTCCGATTGAACAGAGTTTGTGAAATCTTAAGGCTGATTGAACAGAGATGTGAAATCTTAAGGCCGATTGAACAGAGTTTATGAAATCTTAAGGCCGATTGAACAGAGATTGTGAAATCTTAAGGCCGACTGAACAGAGATTGTGAAATCTTAAGGCTGATTGAACAGAGATTGTGAAATCTTAAGGCTGATTGAACAGAGATTGTGAAATCTTAAGGCCGATTGAACAAATCTTAAGGGACTTGTGAAATCTTAAGGTGATTGAACAGACATTGAAATCTTAAGGCCGAAATCTTAAGGCCGATTGAACAGAGATTGTGAAATCTTAAGGCCGATTGAACAGAGACCGTTTGGCTGAAATCTTAAGGCCGATTGAACAGAGATTGTGAAATCTTAAGTCCGATTGAAATCAGTTTGAACGGAGACTGAAATCTTAAGGGATTGAACAGAGACTGTGAAATCGTAAGGCCGATTGAAAGACTCTGAAATCTTAAGGCCGATTGAACAGAGATTATGAAATCTTAAGGCCGATTGAACAGAGATTGTGAAATCTTAAGGCCGACTGAACAGAGGTTGTGAAATCTTAAGGCGATTGAACAGAGATTGTGAAATCTTAAGGCGATTGAATAGAGATTGTGAAATCTTAAGACTGATTGAACAGAGATTGTGAAATCTTAAGGCCAATTGAACAGAGATTGTGAAATCTTAAGGCTGATTGAACAGAGATTGTGAAATCTTAATGCCGATTGAACAAAGTTTGTGAAATCTTAAGACTGATTGAACAGGGATTGTGAAATCTTACGTCCGAGATTGAAATCAGAGTTGAACATACATTATGAAATCTTAAGGCCGATTGAACAGAGACTGAGAAATCTTAAGGCCGATTGAACAGAGTTTGTGAAATCTTAAGGCCGATTGAACAGAGATTGTGAAATCTTCAGGCCGATTGAACAGAGACTGTGAAATCTTAAGGTCCATTGAACAGAGAACTGTGAAATCTTAGGGCTGATTGAACAGAGATTGTGAAATCTTAAGACCAAATGAACAAAATTGTGAAATCTTTAGGCCGATTGAACAGAGATTGTGCAATCTTAAGACCGACTGAGCAAAATTGTGAAATCTTAAGGCCGATTGAACAGAGATTGTGAAATCTTAAGACCGAATGAACAAAATTGTGAAATCTTTAGGACGATTGAACAGAGATTGTGAAATCTTAAGACCGAATGAACAAAATTGTTGAAATCTCTTTAGGCCGATTGAACAGAGATTGTGAAATCTTTAGGCCGTTGAACAGAGATTGTGAAATCTTAAGGCCGATTGAACAGAGATTATGAAATTTTAAGGCCGATTGAACAGAGATTATGAAATTTTAAGGCCGATTGAACAGAGATTGTGAAATCTTAAGGCCGATTGAACAGAGATTGTGAAATCTTAAGGCCGATTGAACAGAGATTGTGGAATCTTAAGGCCGATTGAACAGAGATTGTGAAATCTTAAGGCCGATTGAACAGAGTGTGAAATCTTAAGGCTGACTGAACAGAGAGTGTGAAATCTTGTGTGAAATCTTAAGGCTGATTGAACAGGGATTGTGAAATCTTTATGCCGATTGAACTTGTCTGTTTATAAGCCATAGTAGTTATTTGTTTCAGGTCCCCCCAAAAATGTTTCTGTTGCGGTGACTTAATACAGGATCATATTTTCTCTAATACTTGCTTCAATGAATTCTAGATCATACAGTAAGGATGATCCTCTTAATTTAAAAGAGCACTTGAACGTAATGCAAACAAATGCATTATGTGCCTTTTGACACTAAGTCTTGTTTTCAAATGCTTCTTGGAAGCTTTCTCACACTACGTTTGTATGACTATAACAAAAATAAAATACTTAAAAAAACTGAAAATCGTAAAATTTCCACGTGTACCTGCCCCTGCCTCCAAAAAAAAAAAAAAAAAAAAATCACACACACTAGCCGTGAAAATAAATTAAGAACATAATAAAACTGGAGATTTTATAGCACTTATTTATGTTTTCTTGTCAGTTAAATAGAAAATATATTCTATATAGCAAATGTCTTTATCCCTCCATCAACCCAGCGCTGTCATAGAAAAATTAAAACATATCATTTCATCTGTCTAACAGATATATTACTAAATTTTAATCATATTTAAGTTTTGAACGACGGAAGGCACCACATATTAGGCAGAGCGGTTCTTCATCTTTAGTATACTCGAATTCAATCACTACACAATAAGAAACATCGAAATATGGAAGAAAATTTTATTTTCCAAACCACTTCATGGATATGAGCATCCAAAAAGATTTTAGAAAATCGCCCAAGAGCAAATGAATAAAATGAAATTGCCAATATGATCTAGAATGTAATGCAATATCAGATTTAGGGATAAAGCCAAGCACTGGGACCCTTGGGGTCCTTCAGCGCTAATTTAATAATATAGCATGATATAGTATCATATAAAATAATATATATAATAAAATATTATATAATGACACGGACTAGAAGACGTTCAAAGCGTGGAACTATACAGCTACAACCTAACCTAACAGCATGAATTGTTCCAAGTCAGAAACTTGTATGTTAGCTAAATGTATGACTTATGTAGGAAAGCATGCTAACTGTGATTTTGCGTCCCTGTGCATATTTACTTTTGCTTGTGTCAAGACTGCCCCTCTCCGGAACCCCAAGCAATCGTTGCAAGAATAATTATCTGGGATTGAAAGTCCACAGTTGCTCCGTGTGTTATGAATGTCCACTAATTAGATAGTTTAAGACACATTGATCAGGATATAAATGGGGAAGGGCCGTTAAAAAAATTGTTATTTTTATTGCAGAATATATAATTTAGGCTAAAGGTCAAGCGCTGGGACCTATAAGATCATTCAGCGCTGAAACTGAAACTGACAGTAAAAAGGTTTGGAAAGTGTAACAGCGGATAACCTTGCAGTTGCACTATGAATCAATTGTTAGGAGTGGAAAGTACGTTAGAAAAAAGAGAATTTGAAAGGAGGTACAGTCAAAGGAACGAAAGGGGTTGCAGCTAGGGACCGAAGGGACCCTGCAAAGAACATTAAGCAATGCCTACAGTGCACCGCATGACATGCACTGACGGCACTACCCCCCGACCGAGGTTATTTTTATTGTTTATTTATGGAATTAAATATTTTTTTTTACTCGACTTTTAGATATACTTCTTTTATTCGGGATGGTTTTAATCCTAATCGTAACGATCCATACGATCGTTCGAATAATGTATAGCAATTAATGTTCCTTTTACATCGACACAAATTAGTCATTAATTAGCAGTTCCTGCATCCACTCAGGCAATCGTCAGACCAAAGCCTCTTACTACATATTGAACATCGAAGCCCGTTCAGTCTAGTCATTCGTGAAATTCTGTGACAAAGTAATTATGGGCGAATACCTGTTCATAACATTTAAAGATGATTTGCGGAATACTTGTTCGTAGCATTTAAAGATGATTTGCGGAATACTAGTCTTGTTCGTAGCATTTAAAGATGAATTCCAGAATACCTGTTCGTAGCATTTAAAGACGATTTGAAGAATACTTGTTCGTATTATTTAAAGATGATTTGCAGAATACTTGTCCGTAGCATTTAAAGATGATTTGCGGAATACTTGTTCGCAGCATTTAAAGATGTTTTGCAGAATACTTGTTCATAGCATTTAAAGATGATTTCCGCAGTGACTATCATATGGACAACGTATCCATTAACACTCACTTGAATTAGATTGAGTGGAAAATTTCGGCTTAAATACCGTTCATCTATAACTATCCACGGGGTCAATAACTAACATATACTTTTATATCGGGATAGTAATTGGGAGTTTTCTTAAGGAAAATCTTTTTCCCTTTCTGTATTGTTTCTATTATACAAAATTCCATTCAAGGAATATATACAATTCACAGCTAAGGCTGTTACAAATGGTGAGGCATATACAAACTGACTCATGATAGCGTACAGCACTTTTAGAAATAAGAAATGTGTCCACTTTTTTATTTATTATTTATTTTATTTATTTATTTATTTATTTATTTTTTTGTTTTCAGGTAACAAACCTTGTTTGTACTTCGTAAAATCACTCACGTGCGTACGGATATTTCTTTCCTCGAAATTATTATTATTATTATTATTATTATTATTATTATTATTATTATTATTATTATTATTATTATTATTATTATTATTATCATCATCAAAATATTCCTTTCCCCGAAAACGTCTCGTTGCAGTCACTTCGACATTCTCGTTACTTTTGGAGTGTCACTCCGAAATCCATGAAAAGGGAACAGGGACTTGAAAAGAACCTTTTCAGATTTCGTGGAATTCTCTTTTTTTGGCCTGACGGTGTACTGCTCTCTCAGATGTTTCCCCGATCCGGACTTCTCGCTCTCGCAATCCGTTTGTCTTTTATTATCGCCTTCGAGCAAGACGCGAGAGGCTTCGTTGGGCCAAAGGGAGACTCATTTATCTGAGTCTTCTCCTTCTTCTTCTTCTTCTTCTTCTTCTTTTGAGCTTAGTCCCGTTTCTATACTTATTTACCCGAGAGAATGGACAATTCAGGTCGAAGGCCAAGCGATAGGACCTGTGAGGTCATTCAGCGCTGAAAGGGCAACTGAGAGTAAAAGGTTGGAAAGGTGTAACAGGAGGAAAACATCGCAGTTGCCCTGTGAAATAATTGTTTGAAGAGGGTGGAAAGTAAGATGGGAGAAAGATTGTGAAAGGAGGAATAGTAAGAGGAATGAAAGGGGTTGCAGCTACGGGCCGAAGGGACGCTGCAAAGAACCTTTAGTAATGCCTACAGTGCACCGCGCGTGAGGTGCACTGACGGCATTACCACCCTAAGAAGTCGATTACCTGAAGCTGACTTAACATGATTATGAGTCAGGTTTTCTTTTGGTAGCAAAACTTTTCTATCGATTAACATATGTCCTACTGAAAAAAAATCCTAAGGACATTATGGTCCACTTTTTAGTTCCGACCATTCCGAAATACTGCACGCCGTTCTAAAATTGCGATTGTATTAAATACACCTTCTATATAACTCTACAGGTGTATGTATATATATATATATATATATATATATATATATATATATATATATATATATATATATATATATATATACAGTATATATATTTATATATATATACATGACAGTATATATATATATATATATATATATATATATATATATATATATATATATATATATATATATATATTTATATATATATATGTATGTATGTATATACACACATATACATATAAATTTCTCTCATGTGATATCTTTTGTTCTAAGTTATGCTACGAAGAAAATAAACTATACATCTTTCAAAAGACAGGGATTCACTAAATAAGTTTACAGTGATACAAAATGCAACGATGAAATTTGCAGTGACGCTAATTCGGTAGTAAAAGTTCACAAAAAAGACTTCCTGATCACTCCAGGTCAAGTTATGTATGGGTACATTGAAAAGGAGAATCGAGCAGTCTTCCGAAAATTCTCTGTAGATTTATTTTTGAATATATGTACCCATACATAACTGTGGATTTGTTTCTCCATTTCAAGGCTCGTGCTCTTATTATTATTATTATTATTATTATTATTATTATTATTATTATTATTATTATTATTATTATTATTATTATTAAAATCAAAGCCTGTGTCCCTAATTATCTAACTTGAAGCGATAATAAACTAATTTCTTATTTTTTCAAGTCACTAGATCACAAAATAAAAAAAAGCAACTATATGGATAATTCCACAGATATAACAATAAAGAATCCGTGCTGTTGCGCCTCTCCATCAAATTCTAATTGCATGTCATCCCAACGAGTTAGCCTCCAAAATGACGGACTACAGAAGGTGCAAATTCCAAATTGCAGTGTTTCCAAGTAACAGCAAGCACTGAACTACTAAGGATATCAGAGACAGCTCTAAAGCGTTTCTTAAAAATTAAAAAAAAATTGCAAATTTGTTCAAAGTGACAAGCGCTTCGTGTGGTCAGGGCCGATTTTTTACCACAGCTTTCCAATTAGCACTGTGGTAGCATTAGGAATTTTTGGCATTGTCATAAAGGCAGTTATTTTTCCACTGAATGGCGGTATTAAAATATAACGTTTTGTAATACGTTGAATCTTTTAATTTCTCAAATACGCCGTTATTCAGAATGGAAAGTATTTATATCCAGCCTTAGAATGACAAGTATAACAGTTGAAAATATTGATATATCTAGATTCAAATATATTTGCATATCCTCCCCAGTTGAGTATCAATTCTCCATTATATGTAACTATAAGCAAAAATTCAAGCGTTTGCTAAACCTTTCAATAATTATTGACTAATATATTTACAATCAGATCTCAATCAGTCCGAAATAAAACAATACTACGAAACCTCAAACATTCGATGATCACAAAGACTTCGCATTCAATTATGACGTCCAATGGCTGGTTCTGAACCTTTTTTTTTTTTTTTTTAGGGAAGGGGGAGAAATTAATGAGTGGGAAGACTGAATGGACGGCCTCCCATGTACAAAGCAGGGTAAGAGGCTTTGCTCATGCTGGCTGTCGGAACGAGTTCGGGAAGTACTAATTAATTACGTCGATTGTAATTTCTCGTCCGAAAAATCTTTGAGAGGACCGAAGGCAAAATAGTTGGAAACGGTCGTTTGTGACGTTCCGAACTCTCTTGCCCAGCGAGTATCATCGTCGAGCAAACAATATCTAAACGGAATGGTATGTAGAATTTCGGCCAAAGGCCAAGCGCTGGGACCTGTGGACCTGTGAGGTCATTCAGCGCTGAAAGGAAGATTGGGAGCAGAAATGTTTGAAAGGTGTGACAGGGGAATACCTCGCAGTTGCACTATGAAATGATTGTTAGGAGAAGGTGGAAAGTAAGATGGAAGAAAGAGAATATGAACGTAGGTATAGTAAAAGGAATTAAACGGGTTGCAGCTAAGGGCCAATGGGACGCTGCAAAGACCCTTAAGTAATGCCCACAGTGCGCTGCATGAGGTGCACTGACGGCACTACGGGGACAATATCTAAAGGACCAAATCTAATTCTAATTTCGTCCTTAGGGTGCGCCCACACTGCAGAAAAACTTGTCATAAACAATTGTCGGTAACTTGTCGCACACAATCACAAACAGGCTGAATACAAGTCGACAACTTATTGGTGATCTGAACCAGTGCTTCATACCTTTACCCAGCACATTCCAAAGATTCGTTCTCCACTTACTGTCGTTGACTTGCTTTCAACTTATTTGTGATATGTATGCGACAAGTTTCTAACGTACCCTTACCATATCTGACCTTACGTGGCTTACTATTTCTATATAGTAAAACAAATAATCTAAAGTAGATTTCTCGTGGCACCATTTTATCGTTAATTCAAAAAGTTTAGCATAACTCAGAGTAGAATATATTGAAGCAGAAGGAAGTAAAACATTTGAATAACGTGATATTAAAACATCTGAATAACGTGATCCGTTAAACATTTGAATAACTTGATATTAAAACATCTGAATAACGTGATCCGTAAATCATTTGAATAACGTGATATTAAAACATCTGAATAACGTGATCCGTAAAACATCCGAATAACTTTATCGTGAAATATCTGAATAACGCGATCCGTAAAGCATTTGAATAACGTGATCCGTTAAACATTTGAATAACGTGATCCGTAAAACATTTGAATAATGTGATCTGTAAAACATTTGAATAACGTGATCCGTAAAACATTTGAATAACGCGGTCTGTAAAACATTTGAATAACGTGATCCGTAAAACATTTGAATAACGTGATCCGTAAAGCATTTGAATAATGTAATCTGTAAAACATTTGTATAACGTGATCCGTAAAGCATTTGAATAACGTGATCCGTAAAACATCTGAATAACGTGATTCATAAAACAACTGAATAACGTGATCCGTAAAACATCTGAATAACGTGATCCGGAGTTATTCAGAAATCAAGCGGGGTTTATTTGGTCGTTGCTTCCAGGAAGAAAGCTATAAGCAAGCACCTGTTGAGTATTGAAAGTAATGTCTGTCGTGCAAGAATTGTTTTAATATTTGTTGTGATTGACATGCCATGCAAGTAAAGCCTTTGAAAATACTTGAATAAAAAACGTAATTACCTCATATAAAACTAATAAGCATAATAACACATAATAAATAACCTTTGGAGCGGATGTTATCTATTACAAACAAGTAAAAAGTACGTCGAAGTTTCTTCGGCGCAATCGAGTTTTCTGTACATTGTATAATGCTGTATGAAATTCTGAGCTACGGACCGTGAAATTCTCAGCCGCGGCCTATAAAACTTTCAGCCAAAGTCCGGTGGTGGCCTGTGTTGTTGGAACATATAGCGATGCCAGGCCCACGAGGCTAGAGGGCTGCAATTTGGGATATTTAATGACTGGAGGGTGGATGATCAACATACCAATTTGCAGCCCTCTAGCCTCAATAATTTTTAAGATCTGAGGGCGGGCAGAAAAAGTGCGGACGGACAGACAAATAGCCATCTCAATAGTTTTCTTTTACAGAAAACTAAAACTACTATGTTTGAACTAATTTCATCTGGGGGCCAAAGAAAATCTTGAATACACGACAAACATAGCGACATCATTGAAGCGCAGCCTTCTAAATGGAGGTCTCAAAAATTTATGAAGTTTTCTCCAAATTCTTAGGTTGCTTTATTCGTTCCGGCTGCTGGACTTTCATTTTCATCTTCCATTTCCTTACTTAGGATATTCTTGGAATATTCTTCAGGTGGAGTACTTCTCCTTTGTCGAAAGGAGCAATCAAAATGGAGTAGGTAATATTTCTGACTCCTTTCATGCTAAGCATCTTAGTATTCATTCTCCGTGAGAGAGAAGTTGATTTTAAAATTTACAGAAAATTTTGCAGTACCTTTCCTGGGCAATCAGCAACTGAAGAAAGCAGCCTAGAATGTGCAAAGGCGTAAGAAAACGAGGAAAAGAGCCCGTGGTCAAATATAATTTCGAACTACACTTTAAGGGGAAACTATGAAAGTTGATAGGGTGATTTTATAATACATTTTTGAAGGTATGTTTTTCCTACCTTTGTTTATCCGAGTGGAGTTTGGATAAGATCAAACATCTTCAGCAATGAAACTTCATGATCGTATTACCTTCAATGAGGTGCCTATTATTACCCTGAGCTGCAATGTCATCCCTTTCACTAAATTCTACAGCTTTGTGACTGTATGCAGATAGCATGCAAGCATGATTAGAATTTTAACCAGACAAGCGCACAGACTGGGTAAAAACCGACAGAAAAGTGAGGCACAAAGTCAGTCTATCTGTGAATTACATCATAATGCTCCGTTTCATTTAATGTAAATGAAGGCGATGACAGGCTGTTACAGGCTAAATGTAATGAATTCGGTACATAACAGATTTAATTTACTCCACTGCATATATATATATATATATATATATATATATATATATATATATATATATATATATATATATATATAAAATATATATATATATATATATATAACATAGATAGATAGATATATAGAATATAGATATAATCGTATAAGATATTCACCCTAAATATATATATTAGCTCAGAGGGAATATAGGACAGTCACTGTCATATTTAAATATATATATATGCTAATTCTATATATATATTATCAAGCAGAAAATGTCAACACTTTCTATATATGTATATATATATAAAATATATATATAACAAGTCTCGGACCAGGACGTCGATCTCGTTTACATATATACTGCGATATTTGGCTACTATTTTTGCATATTAGATCCTGTTCACATACTCAAATGCTATACATTAACAGTGAACTAAAATATAATACTTTCTTCTGAGTTTCTTCTTCTTAAAATAAAGAGACCATCTTCATTTTAACTCAATAATAACACGTAAGAAGTATTTAATACTCCAAATTCTTTGAATTCCGCTGTTATAGTGGTTAGTGTCGTGTCATGCCAATCAGATGCCGCATATTACTGCGATCTCCCCAGGTCGGTGATTAAATCACTGGCTCAAATGTATCATAAACAACGAAAATCAGTTACTGCTGCAGTTTCTGGGGTCTGCTGTGGGAGGTTGAAACCAAAATTCTTTGGAAACTTGAATTTCAAGACAGTGGCCCTCCCCAGGTCGGTGTCTTGTTCCATGTGAATAGGTTTTATCTACTGAAATAATAATAATAATAATAATAATAATAATAATAATAATAATAATAATAATAATAATAATAATAATAATAATAATAATAATAATAATATGTAGAGCTCTCAATGCAGAGAACAAGAGTAATTTTGTATGAGGTCCACAATAACATATCAATGGTAGTGGAATGTGAGACTTTATAAAAATGTATAAAAAGCTTTCGAACCCTATCCTGAGTTCATCCTCAGCCCAAATGAAGATGAACCCAGGATAGGTTTCGAAAGCATTTTATACATTTTTATAAAGTCTCACATTCTACCATTGATATATTATTGTGGACCTTATACAAAATAATAATAATAATAATAATAATAATAATAATAATAATAATAATGATAATTCAACGTCAGCGGTACTAAGCCACGCAAAATATCATTATCACTGACGCATCAGAACCAGTATCGTCTGAGCATCACCACTTATTAGCAGTCCCAGCGTTCTCTCCGGGCAATCAGTTCCGGCAAAAGCCTCTTACTCTATATTGCATATCGAAGCCCATTCAATCTTCCCGCTGATTAGTTTCTGCCCTGAAAAGATTATGCACCTGTCGTTGTTGCAAGGCGGATTTAAAGATTATGCTTGTCGTGATTATCATGTCGGTAACGCACTGATTACGCCCTGATTCATTTCAGATGGAAATTCGCATTAATCAGTTTGACCGTCGTCAGGGATATTAAAGGATGGGAAAGTATTAACGAACGATGTATTATTCATTTGCTTGGAAATGTCTTTCAATTGAAGAAAGAACAGATACACATACATATATACATACACACACACACACACACACACACACATATATATATATATATATATATATATATATATATATATATATATATATATATATATATATATATATATATATATATATATATATATATATATATATATATATATATATATATATATATATATATATATATATAAATATATATATATATATATATATATATATATATATATATATATATATATATATATATATATATATATATATATATATATATATATATATATATATATATATATATATATATATATATATATATAAACTATTTCTACGATTACTACAATATTCTTACTGTAACTTACAAAATATTCCGTACACCTACGGAAAATGCTTATTAGTAGAACTCTACCTCCATCTTGTGGGCACTTTCTCCCTTACTGGAGAGATATGAAGACCCTTCCCTACTAATATCTACGCCCCTATATCCAGTTTCTATGTCTTTCCAGAACTATTCATTCCTTATAGGTTTTTATCCTTCGTTATTCTGACATGATAGAACCGGTGTGTAGATTTTGGGTTTTATAAGGAATAAAAATATTTAAGCTTCTAAGTTTGTATGATTTGGTATTTAGAAAACACTTCCTTAAAAAAAAAACTTACAAAACGCATTACGATTGGAATGGAATATAGAATTTAGGCCAAAAGGCCAAGCGATGGGACCTATGAGGTCATTCAGCGCTATAAAAACGAAATGCTTTCCTCATCTGGCACGCTTTTAACCCTTGAAAAAAATCCAAGAGCAAAAAAAAAAAAAAAAAAAACGTTTGGTACAAGTCGGGCGTAAGCCTCAACCTTCATTTCTTCAGTACCCGAGACTCGCCGGTACCCGAGAACGTCCCCAAACGCGACCTAAAGAACATTAAAAAAGGAATCCTCAGCTACGTCATTATCACGAGAGAATTGTATTTGCATATAGACAATCTCGGATCCATCATAATGTAGCGAAGGGCCACCTTTGCCACACTAATCTAATGGAAGAGGAAACGCGTTTCCCATGAACTCCCAGAGGTCACGCGGGTTATTGGAAGGGAAATGGTCGAGGAATATTCGACCGATATGATGCAGAAGGGAGATATACAAACAGAGGGTGATGAAGAGAGTAAGAACTGAGAATCACTGAAGACTTCATTGAAGATTTAAGTTAGTTACGCGTGATTTTCTTGACAGTGTGAATCCTCGCGTTTTATTATATTTGTATCCTTTCCTCATTTCCCAAAAGATTTTTTTTTATATTCTATTGCTTTTATGTTTTATGGCTTATCACAAGAGTGTTATGACAAATCTATATAAGAAAAATATTTATCTGTCTTACAGCTAGAGGTTTTCTATTAAAACATATTTTTTTAAATAGAAAACCTGTAGTTATAAGACAGGAAAATATTTTTCTTATCTAGATTGTCATAACATTCTTGTGATAATATTATCACAAGAATGTTATGACAATCTAGATAAGAAAAATATTTTGGGAAAAATATTTTTCTGTCTTATAACTAGGGGTTTTCTGTAGAAAAATATTTTTTTTAATAGAAAGCCTGTAGTTATAAGACAGAAAAATATTTTTCTTATCTAGATTGTCATAACATTCTTGTGATGTCACAAGAATGTTATGGCGATCTAGATAAGAAAAATATTTTTCTGTCTTATAACTACAGGTTTTCTGTTGAAAATATTCATAAGAATGTTATGACAATCTAGATAAGAAAAATATTTTAAGAAAATTATATTTCTGTCTTATAACTACTGTAGAGGTTTTCTACTGAAAAATATTTTTTCAATAGAAAGCCCGTAGATATAAGACAGAAAAATATTTTTCTTATCTAGATTGTCATAACATTCAGAAAATCGTTTTCTATCACTTGCAATCTTCAAACATTATATGTTTATCCTTTCCCTATAAACTAAGCAAAAACCCTTTCAGCAACCAGAGCACTTTTAGCAACCAGAGCACTTAAGGAAATAAAAATTACGTTAACTAAGCAAAAATCCTTTTAGCAAACAGAGCACTTTTAGCAACCAGAGCACTTAAGGAAATAAAAATTACGTTATTTGCATAACACAAGACTCTAACAGGCATCAGCGTCTGAATGGAATGTAAATAAATTGCCTTATATTGACAAAGAAGGATCTTCAAAATAAGCAAAATATATACGCGTCTGAGTGTCAAGTATCGTTGAACAAGAACACGGGAAGCTGTTAGCGTAACTGTAGGAGCAAATGAATTATTCAAAGTAAGAAAGACAGTAAATTGTTTTATTTAAGAAAAGACATTTGGTTAAGAAAAGATATAACATAATACTAAATCTGTGAAAGAAGATCAGTGAATGAAAGATAAAAGGGGATTTATAAATAGATTAGGAGCGTTGATTTAAAATTTGAATATTTCCACTTGTTAACCCTTCTTATTAATAACCCCATGGGGTTCAGCTGTCACTATCTTCCTCTCTCTTTTTACTAAATCAACAGACATGCTGAACATACATACAAGCACATATTTCTATTAGAGAATCCCCTTTCATGCACACTTAATTTCAACTTGTTTTGCTTCCTCTTTGTAAGATTTTCCGACATAAATAAGCAACGTTAAGAATCTATTTCCCAAGCACTTTTTGTCGTTTCGTTTTCAGCGCGGTCGCAATGTTTACGCAAATATCCAAAAAACAGAGAGCAAGCGTTGCGTAAACCACACCAGTGATAAACTAACAAAACATATTATTCACTGATGGTCTTTCGTGAATATATGGAGAGCTTTACAAATCGGAACGGAAGTTATTTTGCATTTGTTCACTCCATTTGGAAAACAAATACGCAGTGTCTGTGACCCTTTTATAAACTCAAATATCAAAACTGTGACAGCATACTTCGCCGATAAACCAAACTGAGCCACTTGCCTGTCATCACAGTTAAATTAGAAGTTTCCCCAGTTTATTTCACTTCTCGCAGCACAATCCAAGCAGGAGGGAACAAAGAAACGGCAAGAAAACAAAGAGGGAGGGAGGGAGAGAGAGAGAGAGAGAGAGAGACAGGGAAAACGTTACGTATCGACTACCGCACCAGCACCAGTAGCAGCAGCAGCTTCGGGTCTATATTATGAATGGTTTGTTCTTTACAACGAACTGTTTCGCGCAACAACAACACATTTCCCTCCGTCACTCTAACAAATGAGTCTCCTTTTGGCTACACAATGTTTCTCGCGCCTTGTTCGGGAGGAGATAATAGTGAACACGCCAAATGTAAAAAGCCCTCGCCCGAAGATTCATACAAGGGAATACGTCCAAATGGGAAACCAAATTCAGGGAACAATTGAAAGGCTCTTTTCAAAATCCGTTTCCTCTACCTCCTCCACCCAACCCGCCCCGCCCCCTCCCACGCCCCTTCCCCTCCTTCCTCAGAAAAACAATGCTGTACTTCCCGCGTTGCTAAGAAAATCAGGCGATTAATGTGGGATGATATCGCGGAATTAAAATGCTGTGTTGCTTTGCGTCAAGGTGTTAGGATAGCGTCGTTTCTTGTCTGGTATTCGCTGTTAATGGATTAAATGCCAGTTTTTATATATTGCGATGTTTAAGTGATATATTATTTGTCGTCTGGATCAGTTATTAGCACGAAGGGATTCTGCGGTTGACATTACGCAAAAGAAAAAAAAATTAAATCACGAAATTTGCTTTAGCCAAGAAACGCGATTTGCTGTTAGAAATTTTGTGGCAGTAGGATATCTGTGATTCTAAATCATTCACTACCAATGAGGATATCTTCCTGCGGATTTTTTTTGAGTTAAAGTGAATGAGCCCAGGAGGGGTTAAAGTACCGAGTGGAATTTCGTTCATCACATACCTATGTTCCTTTGATTTCTGAAACTACTGTTTGGTATTTTTTTTAAACGGTCTTTAAAGGCACAGGAATGCAGCAAAAGAATGAAAGTCTTCTTGTAAGGAGGATTAAGAAAACTTGATACTTAAACAGCATGTGGGCAGTGATAAACTAAAAGCAGAACACCGGCCAGTTCTTGGTCGCAAGCACTGAGGGTGCTAATGCTAGTTCCCTCATGAAGGATGGGTTCTAGACAGAACAGTAATCCAGCAGCTGCAGAACTAAAGATCTGAAGCACGAGTATTCATTCCATCATCTCTATAGACACGGTAAGCCTCAGGAGCAAGTGACTGCAATATCTGATTCTGTTTGGCAACGTTTAATGACGT
The DNA here is from genome assembly GCF_040412425.1 of Macrobrachium rosenbergii. Lineage (NCBI taxonomy): Eukaryota > Metazoa > Arthropoda > Malacostraca > Decapoda > Palaemonidae > Macrobrachium > Macrobrachium rosenbergii. The sequence goes on from NC_089752.1 coordinate 109,070,835, forward strand.
AAAAAAAAAAGAACTTAGGGTCAGCGGTGCCACCGATTTCTGTCAGGTATTCTGAATAATCAGGCTTCACCTTTGCAATGCAGAGGAAATCACGATACAGGAGCAATATTGCGGGATCAGCCTATTACAAAGTTAGATTCGCGGAGGTTTGTCCCATAGCAAAAGTGACTGCACCCCTTACCAGTCTACTCCTAATCTTCGTTCAGGCTAGCAAAGCCCCATGCTCAAGTGACTGTCGATTCCAAGTCTTTGTTCAGGCTAGCAGGAGGTTTGCCCCATGCTCAAGTGACTTCACCCCTTACCAGTCGATTCCAAGTCTTTGTTCAGGCTAGCAGGAGGTTTGCCCCATGCTCAAGTGACTTCACCCCTTACCAGTCGATTCCAAGTCTTTGTTCAGGCTTTTGCCCCATGCTCAAGTGACTTCACCCCTTACCAGTCGATTCCAAGTCTTTGTTCAGGCTAGCAGGAGGTTTGCCCCATGCTCAAGTGACTTCACCCCTTACCAGTCGATTCCAAGTCTTTGTTCAGGCTAGCAGGAGGTTTGCCCCATGCTCAAGTGACTTCACCCAGAAGTCTTTGTTCAGGCTAGCAGGAGGTTTGCCCCATGCTCAAGTGACTTCACCCTTGTCGATTCCAAGTCTTTGTTCAGGCTAGCAGGAGGTTTGCCCCATGCTCAAGTGACTTCACCCCTACCAGTCGATTCCAAGTCTTTGTTCAGGCTAGCAGGAGGTTTGCCCCATGCTCAAGTCTTCACCCCTTATCAGTCGATTCCAAGTCTTTGTTCAGGCTAGCAGGGGTTCTGTCGCACGCCCCACTTGCTACACCTCTTCCCAGTCGATTCCAAATCTTTGTTCAGTCTAGCAGGAAGTCTGTCCCATGCCCCACTGGCTACACCCCTTACCATCGATTACTAATCTTTGTTCAAGCTAGCAGGAAGTCTGTCCCATGCCCCACTGGCTACACCCCTTACCATCGATTACTAATCTTTGTTCAAGCTAGCAGGAAGTCTGTCCTATGCCCCACTGGCTACACCCCTTACCAGTCGATTCAAAATCTTTGTTCAGGTTAGTAGCAGGTCTGTCCCATGTCCAAGTGACTACACCCATTACTAGTCGACTCCAAATCTTTGTTCAGGCTAGCAGGAGGTCTGTCCCATGCCTCACTGGCTACACCCCTTATCAGTCCACTCAAATTTTTGTTCAGGCTAGCAGGATGCCTTTCCCAGGCCCACGTGACTACACCCCTTACCAGTCTATTCCAAATCTTTGTTCAGGCTAGCAGGACATCTGTCCCATGCCCAAGTGACTACACCCCTTACAAATCTATTTTAAATCTTTGTTCAGACTAGCAGATCTGTCCCATGGCCAAATGGCTACACCCCTTACTAGTCCATTCCAAATCTGCATTAAGGCTAGCAGAAATGTCATTTCACTTCTGGGGAATCGAAAACACGTGTTGACACAGCATACATGTTGTACTGGCTTGTAGATCAACAATTAAACCACTGGCAAAGGACTAAAAACTACAAAGGACCCTGCACACTAACTTACAGAACTTCAGACATGATGCTGGCTGCCTACGGAACTTTGAAGCTCACCAGGTGAACTAAATTTTGGGAATAACGACGGGACGTGACTGATAATTACAACAATTCGTCAAATTTAACTGTTCTAATTTGTTGCCTTTCCATCTCTATTTTAACCAAATGATAATGAGGTTCAATACCATAGGATACATTTAAGTACATAGGATAAATATGAGAATTATCGCTTAATCAAGCAAAATTTTAAAAATAATTTTATATTAAATGAGAAATTAACCGTTTTCTTAATGTTAAATGGTATCATATTATTTTTTTAAATATTCAGGCAAACAAGCCATGAACATACTTGATACAAGGAACGTGCTCGAAAAGAAATCGCCAATAATCCCCTTCCGTGCCTGATGCGACAAATTCTACGGCAAATAACTACCCTATTTCAACTCCAGTCCTCTAAAACTAATAAATACAACCTGAATTGCGAGTCCAAGACTAATTAAAGTTCAGTATTCTTCGTTATTCTTCTAATAATACCTGAGATATGTCAGATTTACGATCGTTACCAAAATCTTTATATGGATGATTTAGAAGAATAATAAATTAAAATGGAAAATGCCGAACCTAATGAAAGCATTCGAACAACTTCAAATGGAAATTACTACGTTAACACTTACCACTTGGCAGGATAGATACCGCTTTGTAACCGCAATGTCCAGAGCTCCAACAGTCCGCTGGATAGTTTTGCCACCTTCCAGGACGACAGGAAGGTTGGAATGGTTCCTAAGGGAGAAGAAAGACATAATATAAGCAAGAACGGACAGATGGAAACTTACTGTGATAAGGGGAATAAGTGAGCGCTCTAGTAACAGAGGCAAGTGATAACGATGCCAGATACTGCTAGAATGGGAAACTTGCCATAACCTGGCTGTGCTATTTTTAAGTTTTGAAGCCTCTTTTATTGTACATCATGTGTACTTTCTCGTGTCTCCCTTGTATCCAATATTATCATTCATCTGTCACTTTCGTCTTGCTATTCTCTTTGATGCAAGTAAGAATTAATCACATCAATAACCATTTTACGGGATGCATTTTGTGTAATATAGGCCTAGTCTATTTCATTCCATCCGTCCAATCACCAGCGTGTTTTGGGTAGATGTGGCATACGCATAGCCACCTCGTTATTGGATGAAATCAATGCTTCCGATATCATAGGCATACTGAGACAAAGATGCAAATTATATCTAATACATCTGAATGCTTATGTTTACGAAGAACCAACACACCTACTTGAATAGATCATAAACATGCCGAACTGTATCGACAATATAACAAATACAAGCACACGGAAGACAGGCTCGTATCACACAGTCTACGCCAATCAAAAGAGCGAATGATAAGCTCCCAATGTTTTATCTCACTGTTGGTAAATAAAAAGACACCATGCTATGTGACTGCGAACAAACGGTAGTTTAATAATTCCTTGCATGCAAATTAAACGAGTGAGGTAATATTCGAAATAGCATGAAATATTGTTGGCTATGAGGCCATCTGGGGTAGTTGAAAGGAACAGCCAGTGCAACATGGACTGGAAGGCGGGAAATTTCAGTTAATGCATCGCAATAGTATTTCAGTTTTCTCTTCAGAATACTTAGCATGTTTACATAATTTTTCTTGGGTATATAAATCGTTATAATAGCTCAGTGACTGGGAGATTTTAAAAGGAGTTTTTTTTACTAAATAACTTATCGAGTAAAAGTTTTAAATCTCATCGAGCTCCTGTCGTCCTTTGTATGTTGATGACATAGATACGGTATTAAAGGCTTTCCTGCTGATGTTCTTTTTATGAGTAAGACATTGGAAGGACAATTGGACAAAATGAATAAATAACAGTTACAATGAAAAAGTAATTTTGACTGACACGAAGTGAAAGTGTGCTTAAAAGAAGGCCAGTAAAATAAAATAATCTGGCAAATTAATATTATAGACCTATCGTTCACTGTTAATGCCTCGTGCTCTAGCAGTCAACATCATTAAAGGTTATTTTCCAGTTACCGACGTGGATATAACTTTGATATCATACTAAAGTTATTCTTAGATTCATGCATTAAACTGTACATATAATCAAGTTTGAATGATAAAGAAATCGTGATCTGAACAGTTGGTGGGCATAGGTCTAAGTTTAGCCTGGATTATCCCAGTGAGATCAAACATTTATTGAAAGCCCATTGTTCGCTTGTGTTTCAAATGAGTAGACTGTTTGATAGAAGCTCGCCTTTCTTGTGCTTGTGTAGGTATATTATCGATGCAAATGAGAATTATTACGATTTTTATATAGTAATGATTTATATAAAGTGTGTGGGTTCTTGTATACATACACATTCAAATATGTTACTCAAGAAAGACTTTGAATATTATTCACAGTAAGCCAATCACGAACTACGCATGCGCATTGCCACACATCGTCACCTGTCCGTGGGTGGACAGACGAGTTGAAACAGACTGATAATGACAGGCTACCGTTTATAACTATTTTCCAATATCCCAGAAGCACATACTACAAAATGTTACGAAATCTGAGAAAAAAAATATAAAATGAACTAATCTAGTTTACGTGTTATATACATAAATTAGAATGATGAAATCGTTGTATTGTATGGTATGGGATTTAAGCCAAATGCCAAGCGCTAGGACCTATGAGGTCATTCAGCGCTGAAATGAAACTGACAGTAAAAAGGTTTGAAAGGTTGGAAGGTGTAACTAGAGTAAAACCTCACAGTTGCACTATGAATAAATAGTTAGAAGAGGGTGGAAAGGAAGAAAGAGAATATGAACGGAGGCACAGTAAAAGGAATGAAAAGGGCTGTAGCTTGAGGGCCGAAGGGACGCTGCAAAGAACCTTAGGCAATGCCTACTGTGCTCCATATCAGGTGCACTGACGGCACTAACCCCCCCATCTAAGGAGGATGAAATCGTACTAGCTAACGATTATTTTGATTTTTCAATACTTTGGTTACTTAATCATTCTAATAATGAAAGTGCTTTGAAATGTGTTATTTTACGAGTTTACTTTATTAGTCAGATGAAATCGTACTAGCTAAATGACAAAAGGAAACTTGTAAAATAACACATTACAAAGTATTTTCATTATCAGAGTGATTAAGTAGCCAAAGCATTAACAAATCAAAATAACATCACGCAGGAGAAAGAACACAAAATATTTAACGGTAAATAATAAAGGCTTTCAAAGCATTACTGATATACAGAACACAATAAAAATAATAATGATGGTATTTTATATGTATTATAACTGTTCATGACACGTCTACATGACATTTCCAGAAACTTCCTTTCCCATGCAGTCTACATATGTAGTGTAAGTTACTGACTTTTGTGAAATTTTCACCCATGTTGCATAACCGCTTTCATTAACATGGGTGCTACTTTGGCTTGTTATCGACTCGTCACTTACTCCGAGGTGCTAGTACTAAACAATGCGGAAGATCCTTGGGTCCCCGTGTTTAGTACTAGCCCCTCGGGGATCTTAGTATTATATACCGCCATTTCTATAATGTGGTCGATAAATTTTATATTAATAAACGATATCTTCGGGCGGCCGTTACTTTACATTTACCATACGGCGTTTAGCGCTAGCGCCCCGGAGTAGGTGACGCGTAGATAACAAGCCAAAGTAGCACTGTGCAGTGTTCCAGTGAGTGTTTGACATTCTTATATGAACGAATTCGTTTTGGCGTTACCTGAACACTTCATAATCGGAGTACACATTCACATTTGTATTTTAAATCGGTAAAGTATCATGCTTACTAATAAGCTTACAGAGCCCTTACGTAAATATGCACTTGAATGTTCTTCACAATTAGTAAGCTTCACCGTCGCTTTAGGTAACTGGTGGTAGCATGAAAACATCGCTCTTAGGCCTAGGCATAATATCCTGATCGGCAGAGGGATTTCTTCAGTTACGTAGGCTATACCTTTAAAGAAATGGATGCGAATGTTCCACTAATTTTATCAGTGCGCTTGGATTTACTGCGCGCTTTGTAAAATTCTGTAACGACGAACCATTTCCAGATGTAAAACCGTTATTCGTGGAAAACACAAATAGGCCTATGCATCCGACTGGTTTAAATGAAATCCATTTGATTTTGTATGCTACATTCTTAGACATTTGGGATTAATATTTAAATTTTATGGCCCTTTGATACCATTTCAAGAATTAAAATGGAAATGGGTGGATATTAGCCTCTGGTGACAGCGCACCAACACCTAAGTTCAATCAGCTTGCTTACGATAGGCCTAGCAGCTCTGTCACCCTAACAATGCACCTTCATATTTATCCGGCGTTTATTTCATTAACAATGTAATTGACCTAAACGTAAAAGACCCACAAAGTTTTACCTGTTTTCCCAACCAGGAGAGTGAGTGCAATCGGAGTTTTTCCTGACGTTTGGTATAAAGAAGTCAAGCGCTGAGGTGACCGCACGTATCACACCGTAATGAGTCGGTTACTGTTTGTCGCTTAACTGAAATTACTGAATTACTGAAAATCTTCCTCCAATTTGTGACGTCATCTAAGAACACGAGAGTAGCAGAGCCATCTACAGGAGCTTTGTCAAAGCAGCGTTAATTCGAGCTTGTATATAAAGATCTTTCCTTATCTTTGACTTGTACCGTATTTGGGGTTACGAAAGAATTCTTTTGATCAGATGCAATGCTTTAGTTTTCGATCCCTTTGGATAATGCGATTAATAAATGCCACAGTACAGTACAGTACCACTATTTCTTTTTCTTAGCAGATGCCGTTTACAATTTGTGATTGTTGCAACATAACAACATAACTTTGAGAATTCCTGGACTGTTGCTTCTTGATGACATGGTATATGGAATTTTATGGATATAATAATTTTTTCTCAAAAGTATAAATGATTCCCGAGTACAAATGACACACTGGAAAAGACCAAACATTCATTCTTAAAGTCTCATAACATACGTAACATTCTATGCAACAAAGGGAAAACATTCTTACACTATATGGAAAACTACTAGCTCCTAATTTTACCTAACAAAGTTAAAGCTACCCATTATAGAAGCAAAGGAGGTAACATAAGTTAGGTGTATATGGCACATTTGCATTTGTTCATTTACTCATAATAAGTATGGATTTGCTAGAATAAAATATGTATATGTCAACAGAAAATGCGTAAAGGAAATTGAATTGAATGCTCACATCAGTCTGTTCCATCCGCTAAGCGTAAAACGAATCCCAGATACCTAACTTAACACAACGGGGACTGCAGAGCACAATTTCCTTTTTACTTTTTTAATCTCTGAAGTTATGAAATATTTCCACACGAGGTTCGCGGAATGATGTTGACATTTAACGAACGTGACCATCTTCGGGTCCACCGTCAACTTAGGCTGAAAAATGCAGAGAGTCTGGTCGACGCGACAGAGCGGCGAAGGCCTTGTCCTCTCTCTTCATTTACATATATCGAGTACAGTAGTCAAGTCACCGGGCAAAATACATGCGTTAGTATGCTATGTTCTACACAACCGTGGAATCAGGGCTTAGGGAAGACTGATTGATTTCATGTCCGTTCTCTCTCTCTCTCTCTCTCTCTCTCTCTCTCTCTCTCTCTCTCTCTGTGAGTGTGTGTTGTAAATTTAGGCTGAGATATTTCATAATGTCATATTGTAAACGGATCACCAACCACCCACCGTAGCCACCACCCCCTCCCCTCTCCCCCTCTCTCTCCTCTCTCTCTCTCTCTCTTGTAAACTTAGGCTGTGATATTTCATAATGCCGTATTGTGAACGGGTCACCTCTCTCTCTCTCTCTCTCTCTCTCTTGTAAACTTAGGCTGTGATATTTCATAATGCCATATTGTGAACGGGTCACCTCTGTCTGTCTGTCTGTCTGTCTGTCTGTCTGTCTGTCTGTCTGTCTGTCTGTCTGTCTGTCTGTCGTAGTTGAGTATGAGATTTTATGTCATACTGTGAACGGGTCTCTCTCTCTCTCTCTCTCTCTCTCTCTCTCTCTCTCTCTCTCTCTCTCTCTCTCATTCTTATAGTTGGAACAGAGATATATATTTTATAATGCATTGTAAATCTCTCTCTCTCTCTCTCTCTCTCTCTCTCTCTCTCTCTCTCTCTCTCTCTCTCTCTCTCTCTCTTTCTCTCTGTTCAGGCTGAGTAATTTTATAGTGTCATATCGTCAGCAGTGATCGGACTTCTTATATTTGTATTCCTTCAATTCCAAAAAGCAGCCCATCCCCCTACGAGCTTTAATTATATGTATGTAAGTATGTACGTCGTACGTCAGACATTACTAATTACTGTAGATAACGCTAAAATATGAACTTTTGATAATACTCGATGATTTATTCAGCTGTCACTAGAATTACATTTCTAATCTTTGCAGTTCGTAGCAAAATACAGTTAATGAACATCCTTCTTTTGCAACTATAGCGAAATTTGAATGAAAATTGATTTACAATGGGATGCTTTTAGTTTTATTTTTTTTTTTAAGAAAACTATTGTGGAATATTTCTGCATTGTTCCGTACTTAATGAAATACTTTCGTTAATATTTTTTAGAGATATTTCTTTCTGGCGATGATTGAAACAACTCATACATGTTATCGAAAATTTAAGAAATATAAATGCATACAGTACTCCCCAACAGGGTTTTGGAACTCTGTAAGCACAAGTATGATCTGACAAAATCGTAACATTGACATACTCAGGGAATTCGGTGTTTCTTAATACAGGAAATTGAACGTTATGCACTCAACCAAATCATGATTAATAAGCGATGTATCAAGTCGGAATCTAGCACCAAAAAAAAAAAAAAGTCAAAATTCCCGGAAGTTTCTTCCGCGCAATCGAGTTTTCTGTACAGCGTATAATGCTGCATGAAACTCTCAGCCACGGCCCATGAAACGCTCAGCCGTGGTCCATGAAACTTACAGCCACTGCCCGGTGGTGGCCTGTGTTGTTGGTGCCTATAGTGGTGCTGGATGCACGATCATGGCTAACTTTAACCTTAAATAAAACAAAAACTACTGAGCTAGAGGGCTGCAATTTTGTACGTTTGATGATTGGAGGGTGGATGATCAACATACCAATTTGCAGCCCTCTAGCCTCAGTAGTTTTTAAGATCTGAGTGCGGACGGACAGACAAATAGCCATCTCAATAGTTTTCTTTTACAGAAAACTAATAAGAACGATCATCAAGTAGTCATTGGCACTCACAATGGTAACGGGAAATACAAAGCCCAAAAAATATCTTTCCTTCTCTTTCTCCTTCTGCGGGAAGTAATTAAAATAAGCAGCGCAGTTTGAGATGAAAATGACTCGATATTCCATAAAAAAACGATATACTTTATAGTCTTGCCATGTTTACACTTCAATTAAGGTCCATTTAATATTCATTTTCCCATTTTTGGATGAGCTAAACTCGATTTAACAGAGGCTTCTGCCGCGTAACGTGCATGATAACGCAAGCAAAGATTACTGCTTGTTAAAAATAATTCTGTTTTATCAAGGAAACTCTAGTAGCAAGCTGACGACTCCATTTTTTTAAAATATATCATATTACGAAGATCATTTTTAATTAAAGAAACTGTTTCCTGAGAGTCCATTAGCATAATTTGCATTCAGAATTAAAGTTATTCATCAGCGCAGCGAAAACGCACACAAATATGGCATTTCGTAATTTCGACAATTTCGTCGTTGTTGTATTGTGTGCAATAGCGGATCCACGCTGGGGGGCGGGGGGTACCTGGGCACGTGCCCCCCCCCATGAAAAATAGACAAAATAATAATATTAAGGAGTTAGATAATAATAATAACATAAATGTGAAATATGAAAATGGGAAAAAATAAAAAATCTATTATAGAAATAATAAAATTTTCATAAAAAAATAACAATAATAATAATAAACAATACTTATACATGTAAATATATATGTATACATATGTGTGCGTGTGTATGTATAATATGAAAATTAGAAGCCCCCTCATTAAATTTTTCTAGATCTGCTAGTGATTGTGTATCTGGTTGATTCTCTAATGGACGCTTTGCTTGAATTCGCTGTCAGAAGCAGATAACGTTAGATACTTTACGATAAACTTTTAAATGCTCTTTTTAGTTTTCTGTAAAAGAAAACTATTGCGCCGTCTGTACTTTTTCTGTCCGCCTTCAGATCTTAAAAGCGACTGAGGCTAGAGGGCTGCAAGTTGGTATGTTGATCATCCACCCTCCAGTCATCAAACATACCAAATTGCAGCCCTCTAGCCTCAGTAGTTCTTATTCTATTTAAGGTTAAAGTTAGCCATAATCGTACTTCTGGCAACGATATAGGAAAGGCCACCACCTGGCCATATAGTTAAAGATTCATGGGCCACGGCTCATACAGCACTATACCGAGACCACCGAATCATAGATCTAGTTTCGGTGGCCTTGATTATTAGCTGTACAGAAAACTCGATTGCGCCGAAGAAACTTGCGCATTTTTCACTTGCTATCTCTGTAGACATCATAAGATTCTGAATATCTTACGGAGGTTCACACAGAGATATGGCAGTCTTATCAAAATAAACCTTATGAAATAATATCTAGGTTTTTTTTTTTTTGAGAGGTAGCCTGCGCGGGGCGACTGAAATTATTTAAATTGGTATAATTATATGCTCACTGTATATCAAACTGCCAACAATTAAGCCCTTTTATAAACGTTAAGTTAATTAAAATCAAGTTTTTTTGTGGAATTTATATCAACTGTCCACTTTGAAAGACAAAAATAAAAAAAAACCTTCCGAATCTATGTAGAAAGGTCTAAGATAGAAGCATGTAGGGAGGATTAAGAGTCACAGTCAGGCTATAACGTTATATGAATTACTAAAAGAAAGACTTCCTCTCTAAGATGTGGTTTCAAGTATATCTTTGTGTTCTTCAGATTAGCTTAGTTACTTATTTCCAACCAAACATTACCTATTCGAAGCATACTGCCTCCGAAGAAGATGGAGGAAGATACAATTATACCCGTATGTGTATGTGTAGGTGTGTGTGTGTATGTGTAGGTGTAGGTGTGTGTGTGCGTGTGTGTTTCAAGAACCAGTAGAAATGCTTTGATAAAACTCGCTACGCTTATTTGTTACCTAGCTTTTTTAACAGCGATGGGGTTAAAGTTGACAGTGCGTTGTCATATAAACCAATTCATTTTCAAGACATTACCAATTATTTTAATGGGGGTTATCTAAAGTATATCTGCCGATTTCTATAAAGAATTTCAGCCGTGCATGGGATGCCCCACACACACAAGAACAGCTGAACCAGCATGTTTTACCTAGTAACTATGAAAGAGGCCTTGTTGTAAGTAAGCTCTCTACTGAGTGCCCTTGTTCAGTCTTCAACAAATAACAACTGCTAGTCTTCCGTTCACGCATGTCTCAATGAAATACATTGAAGCTATTGTCAGCAAGTCTTAAGCAATGGACAACTGAACAACTGACCGCGTAGCTTTTGATAATCACTTAGTTCAATGGCAAAATGTTGAATTTGTGGACTAAACGAATTCAAGCAAACAATATCATAGACCCATAAGCAATTCCTAAACCATTCAAACAAAAGGATTCAACATTAAAATCTGTACATTATTATCAATGTTGGTCATCCCATTTTCGTTGAAGTATCCAGAAAGGAATTTTTGAATTATCGCATTGAACGCTAAACAATAAACCTTTTCAACCTAGATCCCACATAAGCTACTTTAGAATACCATTGAACACAATTTTCACTTACAGTCACTGTCTGAATTTTGGTACAAGGAAATATATTGTCAATAAAGCTACCTTTCGTTTCTTAATATATTTAAAACAAATGAAATTCAATGTTTATTTTTACTCAGCGTACCGTATCTTATACTTACGTTACCCAGGAGTAGGAAAAAAAATCTGGAAGTATGATGAAAAATAGTGTTGACCTTCGATGAATATTGAATGAGAAACAGGAGAGACTCGTTACGTCCAAATAATTCCTCAGGCGAATAACATATAGCGTCCAACCGTAACTGAACATTTCCTGGAAAGGAAAAGAAAATTGGTCATTTGGCAATATTTTGTCGACTTAAAATCGTTACTTAGCGATGTTTTTATTTCCCAGATCTTGCGTCACTGAGTTCGTCCTCACCTTAATGAACCCCGTCTCCCCGGGGACAGTGCCTTTAGTACACCTCATGCGGTGCACTGTAGGGATTACTGAAGGTTCTTTGCAGCGTGCCTTCGGCTGCGACCCCTTCCGTTCCTTTTACTGTACCTCCTTCCATATTCTCTTTCTTCCACCTTACTTTCCACCCTCTCCTAACAACTGATTCATAGTGCAACTGTGAGGTTTTTCTCCTGTTACACCTTTCAACCCTTTTACTGTCAATTAATTCCGCCTCAGTGCTGAATGACCTTTGGCCTTTGGCCTAAATTCTATATTCAATTCAATTCAACTCAGCCTAATGAATAAATTATTTTTTCTACTCTTGCAATTAATGTATTTTGAATTTAGATTGTATATGTTTCCAGATATCTTTCATTTAACGAAGCTAAAAATGAACAAGGGGACATATTACTGGAAAACAGCAAATATTCAAGAATATGAGGAGCTTCGCTAAATGTAAGTTTAAAAGAGCCTCTTATTATATACTTTACAAAGGAGCTTTAACCGAGCAACATATTCATTTATGTTCTGGTAGCTTCCGAAATCTTCCAGAAAAAGGCAGTAGAAACTTACTGAAATGCAGTAAAGAGGCATTTCAAAATTGAGATATGAATTGTAAGCAAATAACATAAACTAAAAATATTAGTAGGAAAAAAATTACCTTTGTTACCCAGAGGCTTCTTGTCTGAATTAAATAAAAATCTACCAGGCCAAAAGTCATATTTTCTGTGTTGTGAAGCCATTATTATACCTTTCTCAGAGTTTAGTTTTGCATCTGATTTATAAAGTTTCCCCTAGAATTGAACGATATTCACCTTCAAACAAGGCAAATAGAGTAACCTCGTTAACTGTCGATGTTATATTTTGAACAACATAATCAGACACTTTTACTGAAATGCGATGTTTTCTTTGTTGAAAGTTGTTGGAATGACTTACAAAATTATCTGAAAATGATATAGATGAAAAAACCTGGGATATGATAACCATAGGAATCGGCAGTCAAGGAAAAATTGAGATAATTCCAAAACTACACATCCTACGAATATTGAATTGAATTGAATATAGAATTTAGTCCAAACGCCAAGCACTGGGACCTGTGAGGTCATTCAGCGCTGAAACGGAAATTGACAGTAAAAGGTGTGAAAGGTGTAACAGGAGGAAAACCTCGCAGTTGCATTATGAATGAATTGTTAGGAGAGGGTGGAAAGCAAGATGGAAGAAAGAGAATATGAAAGGAGGTGCAGAAAAAGGAATGAAAGGGGTTGCAGCTAGGGGCCGAAGGCATGCTGCCAAGAACCTTAAGCAATGCCTACAGTGCACCGCATGAGGTGCACTAACGGCACTACCGCCCTACGAATAGACCTATTCGGTGGTTGCCAATTTAGGCACAGGTAGAAATACATCATCAGGAGAATTGAAGGTGAGAACTTAATCCATTGATCTATCATCATTCTGATCTAAAGATTTAATTATTTCCCCTAAAACAATTTTCCATTTAGCTTTGGAAGGAAAAAGTACCTAAGATCACTGTTAATGTGATAGTTGAAATTTCGAAGAATAGTTATGCAGTATTTGAAAAAATATGAAGGGGCTTGGGATGTAAGAAATACATATATACTCAAATTAGCATTTGCCAGTAAAATACTATAAGAAGGTGAAACCGCCTCCCGCTCCCACCCACATTCTACCATGCGTATCATATGTAGCTAAACATCAGAAAATGATCAAATCTATTCAGTTTTCAGTTCCACATGTTTTCCACCTACAGTCGGAAGTTCCCGCGTATCTTAAATTCAACTGTTGTTTCTGTTCAGCCAATTTAGGCGTAAAAAAATACAGCCAGTTTCCGCCGATACATGACGACAGATCCTTTCCTTAAAATCTAGCTGAATCTCTGCACAGTGTATCTCAGACCTGGTGGAAAGGCCAGGCGCTCTGCTCTCGCCAACCAGAATTTTGGACTGAACTGAATATAGAATTTAGGCCAAAGGCCACGAGCTGGGACCTATGAGGTCATTCAGTGCTGAAACGGAAACTAACAGTAAAATTCTGAAAGGTGTAACAGGAGGAAAACTTCGTAGTTTCACTGTGAAATGATTGTTAGGAGAGTGTGGAAAGTAAGATGGAAGAAAGAGAATATGAAAGGAGGTACAGTAAAAGGAACGAAAGGGATTGCAATTAGGGGCCGAAGGCACGCTGCAAAGAACCTCAAGTAATGCCTACTTTGCACCGTAGAGGGGTAGTGCCGTCAGCGCACCTCATGCGGTGCACTGTAGGCATTACTTAAAGTTCTTTGCGGTGTGCCTTCGGCCCCTAGCTGCAACCCCTTTCGTCCCTTTTACTGTACCTCCTTTCATATTCTCTTTCTTTCATCTTACTTTCCACCCTCTCCTAACAACTTGATTCACAGTGCGAGGTTTTCCTCCCGTTACATCTTTCAAACCTTTTAGCTGTCAATTTCCGTTTCAGCGCTGAATGACCCCATAGGTCCCAGCGCTTGGCCTTTGGCCTAAATTCATATTCAATCAAATCGAAACAAACTCGCGACGTTTTCCTCGTCGCTTTCGCAACGGATTTTTTAAAAATGAATTAAGGCGAAAGGACTCGCTTCTGGTTCTCGGTTATTGTGTCCCTTTGGCTCTCGCTAATTGGAAGAGAGTGAGTGAATGAGCGAGTGAGTGAGTGTGAGAGTGAGACGATGTATCCAAGCTTTGGATGCGTGGCGAGACTCGATGCCTTACGCCATGGCGTCTTCTCAATAAATATTCCTGTTATATTCGGAAGGTGGATCTCGTTTGCTGTGTCCTCTCATTACGCCCTGTGAGCTGAAAGGAATGCTAAAATGGTAAAGGTCAAATGCAAAGTATTATACATTTTTATAAGACTATATATGTATATATACACATGTATATGTATATATATAAATATATGAATATATATATTAAAATATATATATATAACCTATATATATATATTCATATAATCACCACTGAGCCTACAAATGTCAGAGATGTTAATATCGAAATTCACGCTATTACCTAAATGAATTGGAATCGTTAGCGACTCAATCCATCAAGAGAGGTATAAGTTATATCTATCTTTCATTGGTATATATACACATATATATTTGTATTCATATTGTATATAAATCACAATATATATATATATATATATATATATATATATATATATATATATATATATATATATATATATATACCTGTCTTCTTGTTCCTTCATTCCCGAAATATTCTTCCTAAATTTGATTCAAAGCATTCCTGTTTTCTCGAACCAGTTCTTAGTTATTTCTAATAACTGTGACTGACGGAAAAAATCTCATCTATATTCATCTATGAATGTTTTTAAACCAATGAAATTTTCTGGAAAAAGAAAAACACGACATACCTTAAAACCTTCATCTAACAAAATATATTATTTAAAGGGACGTAGCATCACGCTCAATATTTCAATACTAATTTTCACTGCAGCATCGTAAATGATAATAACTTACCTGTCGTAAATTTGGTTTGAAAATAATTTGGTGGAAGGCTTTCGACTTCCGTTGTTAAATAAATCATGAATTTATGAATTATGATATGACCAAAGAATTTGTAACATTTCGTGCTGAAGCACAAACTCTTCCAAATCTCGTGTTCTGTGTCATATTGGTACAACACCTTTTAAAGCCTCCCTTTTTGCACACGAGCCTGTGATTCCGGTTCTCCCATTGTTCTTTGTGAAAGTATTTTTGAGATTTTCTGGAATTTTCCTGTTGGTCAACGCCCTTTCAATTCGACAGCCTTTCCTCTCTTTTTATTTTGACACGCTTTACTCCCTGTTCTGCTGACTTTTTTTTTTTACCCTAAACACTAAAAATGATCCTTGAACATTTTCTCAATTATGTAAACAGTCAGCATTCGCTTTTATAGTGTTCCTCGTATTTTCTTCTTTTTTTTTTTTCCTTTTCCCTAACTTTATTTTTCTCTTTACAGTCACTACCTTATTCAATTACCTTCAGCCCAAGTTCCACCACTTTTTGCTATCTGCTATCACCCTTTTTCCCATTCCTTTAAAGCTCTCTTTTTCACTCAAACGTTTCCCATCCGGTCCTTTTCTCTCTCTCTCTCTCTCTTTTAACATCGCACTTTCTCCTCCAAATCTTTCTTTTGCCCCGGGTTCCATTCTTTTCCTCCGTCCCATGCAATCCCATCCCATCCCATCCCATCCCATCCCACCCAGAGATCAAAATCCAATGATGACTTAATCCTGAGGTCATGAGTGGCGGATATATTTCCCCTCAGATCCCCTGATGAGGCTATAATTAACAGTAAAAGGGACTCCAAGGGAGTGTTTAGGTTGTTAGAGGGGCCCCAGAACGACGGAGTTTGCTGGTTTTATCATAATTCCGTCAAGGGGTTTGTTTATGCTCCTCGATTCCCAAGGCGAAGTGTGCTCGGCTACACACGCAAGGGGGTGAGGAATTGGAATTGGAATATGAGATTTAGGCCAGAGGCCAAGGGCTGGGGATATATGAGGTCATTCAGCGCTAAAAGGGAATTGAAAGTAAGTTGGAAAGGGGAAATAGGGGGAAACCTGGCAATTGCAATATGAAATAATTGTTAGGAGATGGTGGAAAGTAAGATGGAAGGAAGAGTATGTGAATGGAGGTACAGGACAAGGTATACCGTAGGTATGTAGAATTTAGGCCAAAGGCCTATCGCTGGGACCTTTGAGGTCATTCAGCTCTGAAGGGGAAACAGTAGAAAGGTTTGAAAGTTATAACAAGAGGAAAACCTCGCAGCTGCAAAATGAACCAATTGTTAGATGGTGGAAAGTAGGGTGGAAGGAGGAGAATATGAACGGAGGTACAGTACAAGGAATGAAAGGGATTGCAGCTAGGGCCCGAAGGGACGCTGCAAAGAACCTTAAGTAATGCTTACAATGCACCACGTGAGGCGCACTGATGGCACTACCCCCCTACGGGATAGAGGGGATGAAGATAAAACTTTAGTTTTAACTTTATTTACTGACGACTTTTAAAGTTAATTTCACCATTTTTTAAGAAATTACGTTCTATTTGAAAAGGGAAGAGTTTGTGATTTACCATTATAAGCTTATAACATATAGAATGAATGAATGAATATAAGATTTAGGCCAAAAGACCAAGCGCTGGGACCTATGAGGATATTCAGTGCAGAAACGAAAACTGGCAGTAAGAAAGTTTGACAGGTGTAACAGAAAGTTGCACTAAACAACTGGTGTAAAGATGGAAGAAAGAGAATATGAACGGAGGTACAGTACAGTGGGACCTACGAGATCATTGTGAAACAACTGACAATAGAAGGTTTCAGAGGTGTAACAGGAGGAAAACCTCGCAGTTGCACTATGAAATTACTATCAGATGGAAGAAAGAGAATATGAACGGCGGTACAGTAAAACGAATGAAAGAGCTTGCAGCTAGGGGACGAAGGGACACTGCAAAGACCCTCAAGTAATGCCTACAGAGCACCACGTGAGGTGCACTGACGGCATTATTCCTCTACGGAGGCTAGGGACCGAAGGCACGCTGCAAAGACCTTAAGCAATATCTAAAGTATCTTATAAGATATACTATACTGCATACACATGTACACAAATATATATGCATACATATGTATACATATATGTATATATATAACACATGTACATATATAACACGCATAGATACGTATATATGTGTGCGCGCGTGCGCACACATCATAGCCTAAAACGCCACATGAGAAAGGGTCTTTGTGAAATTCCGTGTATATATATACGTTATATGTAATATATACATCATAAGGCCCCGTCCACACGGTCGAGCTCTGCTCGGTAAACTTTGCTGCTTTGCGGGCTAAGCCTGTCGTACGCATTTATGCTGCTGTCCGAACGACGCTGGTTGGTTAGTGAGAGCCTGCTGGCAGTGACTGACAGAGGACCGAATACGTACTACAATATGGATCGTAAAAAACCCAAGAAGAAAATCTCGCTGTGTATTGTTGCAGCAATGTGTGCAAAGATAAAAGCGACAAGGCAGAAAAGGACGTGGTGTAAGGAGTGGCTTCAAAGAAGAGCAGACATAGGAAGTCATTTGACGATATTGCGGGAAGTGAGACATACATGGCTATGAATCAGAGTTCACCAACTATATGAGAATGGACCCTAACAACTTTTATACACTCTTATCCAAAATGGAGCCATTTATAAGGAAACAAGATACTACCATGAGGCAAGAGTATTTCAGCTGAAGCTCGACTACTGTACATGCAACATTACCATTTCTGTCAAGAGGATGCAGCTACCGACCACTACAGTACAGCACTAGGATTTCCAAGCATAATGGACTAGACTGACAGATTTCCGTAGCATTGCGATAAAGGGTATTAATATATTTGTTTTTCAAAGTTCCCATAAGTCACACTTACCCGACGTATTCATTATGAAGGGTAAAATAACGGGAAACTCTTATTTTCCTTTGTTTATTTGTGAAGGTTTTACATGAAAATGCTCTTTACGGAAACTTTTCAGTAAGTGACGTCTTTATCCGTTTACCAGAAATATTTCCGTTAGTTAACAGCCCTGCTGCTGCAGGCAAAGCCTCGATACTTCGATAAACATTAGGAAAGCCCTACACGAGGCTTTGCTCGCCTTTTCTCCGTTTCTGACGTCACACCGAGCCAAGTTCGCAAGGCAAAGCTCGACCGTGTGGACGGGGCCAAACACGCATTATATGTGCGTGCGCGCGCGCGTGTACATCATAGCCTAAAACGCCACATGAGCAATGGTCTTTGTGAAATTCCGTGTTTTATATCTTGCGTGGTATAGGAACATTTTACTTTCCCGTCTGAGAGCCACTGTTAAACCAACAAAGTTCTCTCCTCTACATATTTTATCACTCAATTAGCTTCTCTCATAAAACTCCACATTTTCAACAAATTCCATCATGCAACATACATCATCCCGCAATCAACATATTGCATCTAATTTCTATTCTATCGAGTTTATTCCTGAAGAGAGTATTCCTCCTGCTTTTAAATACCTCATTAACCAGTCATACTCGTTCCCACTCAACCTTGTTTAGACCTACAGAGTTCTCTTAAAACTGTCATTTCTGATTTCTCTTACTACCGGAGTCTAAATCCTATGGCATACCTTCCAAAAAATATTAGTCGATGTTTTACCATACAGCTACCAAAATACAGTACAACTGTTGAACTATCGTCCCTCAAGGAACAGTTCCTTCCCTTAATTCCCATTATCCCCGCAGTGTTATTACATCCAGTTTGTAATCATTTAACTTTTCGCTTTTTTATTCTCTAGATCTAATTTGCGTCATTTTTATACCAAGCTGTTGTGTCATATGAATTCTGACAAGTATATCAAACCTCCAACAACCCAATGCTTGTTATATCTCCCTTAAACTCGAGTCACAGCTATCTTACTTTATTTATACGAATAATTTCAAGATGAAAGAGAGGAATATTAAGTTCCTCAAAAACTAGCCTCATCACCGACTCTGTTCATTAAATGACAGTATCCATTCTTCCAATGACCTTCAGGGGTGATCGAAAACCTGATTTCCAAGTTCCTTACGAAATGTGGACTAATAATGGAAAACCTTTGTCTTTCACGAGACCACATCGATAAGGTGTATGAATCCAGTCATTATGTCATACTGTTCGACTAATATCCATATGAAACTATCACTATCATTTAAGCAGCATCATCTACCAAGTGAAGGAAATTTAAGTGGAAAAGCTGCAATTATCGAGTGACCATTTTCAAGAAACCTGGACATATCCTTAAGTACTCTACTTTTCATAACCCTTGGGAATATCCATCTTCCCTTGAGGCAAACTGACTAGTTTTTACTGTTTAAATACTCATGAAAATTAGGGACATAACCAAGCAAAGACCCTTTTGGTCATTCAGCGCCTTTATATTTATAGTCTTAAAAACACCATGGCCTCAAAATCACGACTTTCCGCCTAGGGCAGCTCCATTTCAAAAGAAACCCTGTCAGTGTGGCTCGGCATAAATTAACAACCAGCATTAAAGAACCACCCAATTTTAACACTTAAAATATTCATCTAAATTCTACAGCAACCTAGGTAAGCATAACCATTTCGTGGACAATTTGGTATAATTTGGTATTTGTGCTATTGGCCTTTTTCACTAAAACCACTTTTCCTCTGAACTAAACCAGTCATAAGCAAATAATTTAGGCAGGAGAAGGCTAGAGCTACGGAACGAGAAAAGTTAAATAGTAGCAGTTAATCAGCTAAAAATCTGATTTTACCAGACCAAAATATTTATACGTAAGATTAATTCGTTGAGTTTTTAAATGTTAAAATTCTATTACCTTCTCGAACCAGTAACTACCAAGCTATAGTTTCACCAAATCTTGTACACTTCGTACTGAAATTAACGTACTTTATTAAAACTTAATTTTGAAATAGCTCTTATTCCAAGTTTCGTCAACATGAAAATTAACCCAGAACACCAATAGTTCCTCAAACCTTACAAGTGGTTCAGTAACTACTTTCAGAGATCTTCACACCACCAATAGCTTTTCCCCGAATAGCTTTGGCGTTACCTTTAAACAGAAGCATCGGGACATAAACCAAGGTCAGGTTATAATGTAAAAGTATATTTTTCGCACAATTACAGGAAATTTAATTAAGAATACTAACAAACTTCGTCGAATCCTGCTACCGGACATCAGAATTACTGCTTAATCTTGCATTTAGATCCAAGGTTTTGCTGGGGTAAGCGTATCCAAAAGTGTGTCATAAGTTGCGAGGTCATTACTGCTTTTGCTTGCATTTGGATCTAACGCTCTTTCGTACGCTTGTCCAAAAGTCAACCCGAGAAGTTGAGGGCACTGTGGTTATTACAATTATATATTAAGCATAAGTCATCTGGTTAGGGCGTTCCTCACTGTCGCCGGGCTAACAAATTTCCTCACCTTCCGCTGCACCTGCAAGAAAATAAGGCAGCAGAAACTAGCAACAGATTCTAAGAAATTTCACTTATATGGCTTCGCATTAAGATTAATAAAATAACTGACGAGATCGTAGCAAACTGAACATTGTAGAGCAAAACAATTGAACAGGTCTAAAACAATTAGTTTTTAACAAGCAGCGAATTAAGATTTTATATTTAGGATCAGACATTAAAATGCAGTTTTTAAACAGTTAAAATTATTTACACAAGCTAATTTTTCGTTAAGCGAAACCATTATAATCTAGAGAACTGACCAGTGACTTACCAAGTGTTTGGATTTGTAAAAAAAAAAAAAAAAAAAAAAAAAAAAGCAAGCCCCCTTCTGGCATACGGTAAATTTTACCGCATGCCAAAAGAGACATCCTCCCCACACCAGGGGCCTCGCCCCTGGCGGGGGAGGATTAGCTTGCAAAGTGGTTTTTGAAAGTAAAGAAATCGAAAGACACTCACCATTGGTAATGGTATACTATACCCAGATCCTCTCGTGTTTAAAAGAAACGCCAGCTTCCTTCCACAGCTTCTGAAATCAAAAATTGCGATGAGCACAAACGTAGGGGTGCATAACAGAAATTTACATTACATTAAACCGTGGGCAAAAATAAACTAGCCATTAGGCCCAGTTAAGTAGACAAGCACTCCGCGTGCTAAAAGAACACTAAACCTAAGCCTCTCGGCAAACTGAACTTGAAAAAAATAAGAGTTAAATCCATTTACCTCAATAAATAGGTGGGCAGAACTTCAAAAGTTATATCACTCTCCCCGAAGCAAGGTTTACCTACTATACAATCTAGCCTTCCCCAAAGTCTAAGTGTACAGTAGAGCAAATAAAATGAAAACAGTTACTATTTAACATTCTAATAAAGCCAACCAGTTAATATGAAACTCACCTTCGTAAACAGGAAAAGAACACAGTCAGAACTACACAATGGACCACGCGATTCTGACGAGCACTATAGCTGAAACAGTACCTACTGCGCTGACGACTCAGAAACCTTTGACTGCAAACGATAACTGGTCTGAAAATCAACTCTCGAGTTCCTAGCCAAGGACGCTGAACACCGACAACGTTACTGCTCCGTCTTCCACTTTTTTATTTGTTCCGAACGACTGGGAGCGTGTTTTAAGACGTTAAATCTTTATCACACAGACTGGCTGAGATTTTAACTGAATGTAACAATAAAGAAAGTATCTTTTCGTATGTTCTGGCTTTCGAATTCACTTTTTCTTCTAGGAATACTTATAAAGAAATTTTGTTATTATAATTCCACGCTCATTGTGGAGTTTCGAGGGTACTCTTTATTTCATTTCAATTTTGTTACCTTCGCCAACGCAGTAGCTAGTGGTGATGTTTTAACACAAACGTGCATGTTTATCTATGTGATTATGTTTCAAAAAATATCATCACAAACGTGTATGTTTATCTGGTGATTATGTTAAAAAAATATCAACACAAACGTGCATGTTTATCTGGTGATTATGTTTTAAGAAAATATCAACACAAACGTGTGTTTATCTGGTGATTATGTTAAAAAAATATCAACACAAACGTGCATGTTTATCTATGTGATTATGTTTCAAAAAATATCATCACAAACGTGTATGTTTATCTGGTGATTATGTTAAAAAAATATCAACACAAACGTGCATGTTTATCTGGTGATTATGTTTTAAGAAAATATCAACACAAACGTGCATGTTTATTTATGTGATTATGTTTAAAAAAATATCAACACAAACGTGCATGTTTATCTGGTGATTATGTTTTAAGAAAATGTAACACAAACGTGCATGTTTGTCTACGTGATTGTTTAAAAAAAAATAGCCACACATACTTGCATGTTTATCTGGTGATTACTTTTTAAAAAATATCAACACAAACGTGCATGTTTATCTGGTGATTATATTTAAAAAATATCAACACACACGTGCATGTTTATCTGGTGATTATATTTAAAAAATATCAACACAAACGTGCATGTTTATCTGGTGATTATATTTAAAAAATATCAACACACACGTGCATGTTTATCTGGTGATTATGTTTTAAAAATATCAACACAAACGTGCATGTTTATTTGGTGATTATGTTTAAAAAAAAATATCCGGAGATCGATTGAAACTTGGTGAAAATATTCACTAGGTGACCTCCTCCAGATAGATTATTTTTTCGTAAATAATAATGAAGCTTTGGAAATCCGTTCCCACATCAACAATCTTGTCCCTTTTCGAATCACGGGAATTTTTAGGAATCACGAGACGCATATTGTTCCGCTTATCCTCCCAGAGGATTGTTGGACAGTCAGACACAATTCAAAGTAAGTGATTGTTTTTTTTTTTTTTTTTTTTTGCAAGAAAGAGAGGTCGCCGGTCTAAACCAAACTTCATAATTATGCTCTAGATGTTGTGACGTCAGTTTCGGTAACCATAAATCAATCGTAATCATGTGATTTGTTAACGGTTAAGGAACTGTCTCTCTTCATGGGAGTATGCGTCTGTCCTCGAATAATTTTGCCTGTTTCGAAGTCAAAGCTTCGAAATTAGAAGAGCATAGGACCGTCATGGGGAACAAAGATTCCAATACGCTGCATGAGTCACTGCAACAAAAATGCCCTAGAAAAGCAGGGAAAATAAAAATAAAACGTTCTGATACAGAAGACACCACTAATTCGACTGACTTCGAATTTCTATCAATTATATATAACTCGGGTGGTAGTGAAATTGGCTGGGACATTCCAGTCTAGTCCCAGCTTATTATTATTATTATTATTATTATTATTATTATTATTATTATTATTATTATTAGACCGATTACGTAAAAATAGGTAAATAAAGAATATATTACCTTGAAACCTACGATGATTTTTCTTATGGATCTGCTCTCTATTTTTGGATCGCTCGCCCCAAAAAATCAATGTAACCAAAACTTTCAGCAGTGTTAAGTACGTAATGGAAATTAAGTGATGTGAGTTCTAATAATATTTCAAAAATTCCAGAAGGTCATTTTGTCTCCAATGATACATTTTTCATAAGTTGGTGTAAATGTTTCTACAGAGAGAGAGAGAGAGATTTCGTAAATATAACCATTGCATTTAATCCTCAATTGACAACTGTATTGGAGGGTGAATTCAAGCTGATCAGCTACAAACTTTCACAGGGTCAACATGTTCATGTGCCTACACGAAACTCTCACCAGCAGCACGTTAACTGACCTCCCATCCCCTTTCCCGCTTCCACACACGCACACTCACAGTGTGCCACTCACCACTATCTAGCAAGCCCTCTCACACTTTTACACAATTTAGCTAAGCATTCTTGATTTCAGTGTCATTATTTTTTTACCACATCTATATCCTATTTTGTTCACCTAAGCTCATTCAGACATTTGCTAACCTTTATATTATATTACAAATCCTTATGTCTATTTACAACGAGTGGTTAAATATATATATATATATATATATATATATATATATATATATATATATATATATATATATATATATGTGTGTGTGTGTGTGTGTGTGTGTTGTGTGTGTGTGAGTGTTTGTGTATATTTATGTATATATGTACATATATATATATATATATATATATATATATATATATATATATATATATATATATATATATATATATATATATATAATAATAGTGGAAAGGCTGGATTAAATTTATCATATAATTACTGGACTATAAGAATGAGAAATATGAATATACTTTCTACTTTCTTTCCTTATCACTTTATCATTACTTAATACTTTCGAAAATGCAAGACACGACCGCCTTTCAGCACACTTCTGAAGCAAGCTTCTCATAATACCTGATGATGAAGACATCTAAGAAAATATAGAGGGTATTTGATATAAAATAAATTTTTAACTGAAACCACCATAAGAAAAATAAATCAAGAGCGAGAGTCCAACGTCTTGGCCGACCAAATAAACTCTCCAAGGATGAGATATCCTCGTTCGATTAGTAAAGGCGACTTTCCAGTGACATAAATCCTGGTAGCGCCGCAACCTCTCAGCCAACCAGACAACCAGAATTTATTAGAACAATCTGGACGTCGGTAGCCAAGCATGTTGTTCATAGCTTTCATCTCGACAGCCCGGGAACCGGGAACCCCCCAAAACCTCCTTCGCTTGTGCATTCTGTTTCTTTGCCATGGTTCTCCCCTTCCTCCTCTTCTTCCTACTCCTACTCCTCCTCCTCCTCTTCTTCCTCCTCCTCTTGCTACTCTTTCTACTCCTCCCTCCTTGATCTTTCAACCGGACCAGCAAATAACATCTCCCCCTCTTCCTGCTCCTTCTACTCCTGCCTCCTCCCCCTTCTACTCCTGCCTTCTCCTCCTCCTCCTCCCCTCTTCCTACTCCTTCTACTCCTGCCTCCTCCTCCTCCTCTTCCTACCCCTTCTGTTCCTGCCTCCTTGATCTTTCAACCGAACCAACAAGCAATATCTCCTCCTCTTCCTACTCCTTCTACCCCTGCCTCCTCCTCCTCATCTTCCTACTCCTTCTACTTCTGCCTCCTCCTACTCTTCCTCTTCCTACTCCTTCTGCGCCTGCCTCCTCCTACTCCCCATCCTCTTACTACTCCTTCTACTCCTGTCTCCTCCTGCTCCACTTCCTTTTCTTCCTACTCCTTCTAGTCTTGCTTCCTTGATCTTTCAACCGAACCAGCAAACAACAACATCGCCTCCTCCTCCTCCTCCTCCTCCTCCTCCTCCTCCTCCTCCCACGAGTTTCTCTCCTTCCCCTACCTCTTTCCTCGGAGCTCTAATGTAAGCCCAATTGCGGAAACTTTGAGAACGACGTTAAATGGGCAGAGAAAAGGCATCAAGAGACATTGCCTTTTGGATCCAATCAGCTACCTCCCATGACAAGCATTTCCAGGCTTACGGCGACATGGGAGAATAGCACTATCGTGCCTCCCTCCCATTCCCACGGATGGTCCTTCTTCTTCTTCCCTCTCTCTCTTCCCGCCAACCACAACATCAGATACCCCGACAATTTCATGGGATTCCTTCCAAGAACGTTTTCTCTTTACCGTGAAGCTCCGAACTTTCAAAAAACCCGGATTTTAAGACCTGCAAGTAAAAGGGTGTTAGACCTTATGGATCTCGGGGAGAGAGAATGCACGAACCAGCGAACAGTTGGGGGGGGGGGGAAACAAAGGACACAATCCCTAGACCCAGGACAGAAAACGGGAAATGTAAACGAAGACGAAACAGTTTCCGCAGACAGAGCCAATTCAAAGAAGTGAAACGGAACCGAAAACACGAAAAGAAACGCCCTCCTCTGGCCGGACGTCCGAACCATTTCCGAAGGAGGCGGATTCCCACGGGAAAATCGCCCAAATCTAGGAAGGGCCGATCCCATCTGCCATTATTGCCATCAAGCAAATCCCGGATCATACGTGAGCGCCCCCCCACAAAAGACCCGCGAGCCACAAACTCGCTGGACAAAAGAGTTTTCGCGCCAAAAGCTCCAGGGTTGTCCGAGATACCGCTCGAGACGGGGATAAGATGGGTTTATTTTCTTTAGGGAAAGAAAGTTAATCTTCCATCCGATCGAACGAGTATTTGCCATGTTATGCGATTTAGAGTCTATAAAAGGGGGCGATTTTTCGTCCGCTCCTCCCGAAGATGAATGTGTGCATATACATATTACACAGACATACGCATTTTATAAATAAACACACACACACACACACACACACACACATATATATATATATATATATATATATATATATATATATATATATATATATATATATATATATATATATATATATTACTAAAAGGACCTCATTCAAACTGGATGGTATCTGATGGAGTATTTATTGAGAAAAAGTTACTTTTTCTGAATAAATACTCCAGTAGAATCTACTGGATGGTATCTACTGAGTAGCTACCATCCAGTTTGAATGAGGTCCTTTTAGTAATTGTACTAATGCACAGAACAATTATGTATATGATAAAGTTCATATATCTTCTTCTTTTTCTTTTAACGTGCTTTTATTCCCATTTTTGTATGGGGTAAGCACGATGCCTTCTTTTTGAAGGACTTTTGATTTGGATATATATATATATATATATATATATATATATATATATATATATATATATATATATATATATATGTGTGTGTGTGTGTGTGTGTGTGTGTGTGTGTGTGTAATTGTAATAATATATGTGCGTGTGTGTGTTTAATTCTAAGTGATTCCTTTCCCTCTCTGACCAGAAGTAAACTGAAGAATTATTTAAGAAACACTCCCAAAATAGAACCAAACTAGGCTTAACAAACCTATGTACTGACTGATCTTACCCGTCCATGATGTCATTTTTAGATGAGGATGATGGGACGGTCATCCTAATGACCTTATCTATACCGAGGAAAAGGAAAAATATAGGAACCTTTCCACAATTCTACCAAAAAGCGAAAAAGAAAAAAACAATCTTCTAGAAAATAATCTTATCAGTTTTCTTTCAAAGAAAACTATTGAGATGGCTATTTTTCTGTCCGTCCGCACTTTTTCTGTCCGCCCGCAGATCTTAAAAACTACTGAGGCTAGAGAGCTGCCAATTGGTATGTTGATTATCCGCCCTCTAATCATCAGACATACCAAATTACAGCCCTCTAGCTTCAGTAGTTTTTATTTTATTTAAGGTTAAAGTTAGCCATGATCGTGCGTCTGGTACCGCTATAGGTGCCAACAACACAGGCCACCACCGGGCTGTGGTTGAAAGTGTCATGGGCCGGAGCTGAGAGTTTCATAGGCCGTGGCTGAGAGTGTCATGCAGCATTATGCGCTGTACAGGAAACTCGATTGCGCCGAAGGCACTTCGGTGCATGTTTTACTTGTTATTATTGACATACAACGAGTAAGCTAGAAAAGTAGTGGCTTACTGGATTGTAAGTATTTGGTGTCCATTATCACATGTGTGAGTATTGTACGAGTATTGTTATCTTTCAGATTATCGAACTGAATACAGAATTTGGGCCAAAGACCAGGCACTGGGACCTATGAGGTCATTCGGCGCTGAAACGGAAATTGACAGTGAAAGGTTTGAAAGGTGTTACAGGAGGAAAACCTCGCAGTTGCACTCTGAATCAATTGTTAGGAGAGGGTGGAAAGTAAGATGGAAGAAAAAGAAAATGCAAGGAGGTACAGTAAAAGGAATGAGAGGGGTTGCAGCTAGGGGCCGAAGGCAGACTGCAAAGAACCTTAAGTAATGCCTACAGTGCACCACACTAGGCGCACTGACGGCCTTACTCCCTTACGGGGTTCAGATTATCCGGTGTCTGATAATCTGAAACATCTCATGATATCCCAATTTCCCACCAGTGTGGGTTTTCCCAAATTCAAAAATCACCTTCCTCGATTAAATAAATCTCACAAACTGCTTGGTCTAATAACTACAACAGTTAAACCAAGCATTTTACGAAGTATGAAGGACTGTGGTAAAAGGTTCGGTTAGCTAAGTTAAAAAAAAAAACATTTTAAGCCTCTTGTTAAAATGAAGATAATATTATCATGTTGAAATATTGGCATGTTAACCTGATTTATAATGTCTTCGGTGATAAGATCAAACAAGTAAACAATGCGCCGAAGTTTCTCCGGCACAATCGAGTTTTCTGTACAGTCGCTACAACGTATAATCAAAGCCACCGAAAATAGATCTATCTTTCGGTGGTCTCAACATAATGCATATATCGTTGCCAGAAGCACGATTATGGCTAATTTTAACTTTAATTAAATAAAAACTACTGAGGCTAGAGGGCTGCAATTTGATATGTTTGATGATTGGATGGTGGATGATCAACATACCGACTTGCAGCCCTCTAGCCTCAGTAGATTTTAAGATCTGAGGGCGGACAGAAAAACTTCGGACTGTCAGACAAAGCCGGCGCAATAGTTTTCTTTTACAGAAAACTAAAAGCAATGCAGATAGAAAATTTTATTTACAAAAGGCGTATTGACATCTTTACATACCCAGAAAAACCAAATGTGATTTTAGTAGTAAAGTTCTTCGTAGTTATCTTTGGAGAAAATACTTGATGTCTTATTTCAATTTAGGAATATATAATAACACCAGCCGATGAATTACTGTTATTTTCAGCGTCATGAATGATAGCTAATTATTATTTGCATTCTGATGAAAATGATTCCATGAGGACTTCTTAGCATTAAAGAATCGAGAGGTCGCTTCAGTAATAATTCAATTAAAAAGGTCTTTTTCTGATGCCATACATCAAGCCTGGAAAAGTTAAGGCTGATGATTAGGGACTCTGATCCTTCCAGTTTTAGAGAAGGGATTCAAGGTGGCCTGACCTAGTACTAGCTTGGTCACATTGGCTGTCGGATAGTAAACAGCCATCCTATAACGACTGCTGATAGGCTCGCGAGAGTTTATCTACTCAGGAACTCCATCAACGAGTTAGATAATGGTCGTAGGCCCTCCAATGAGAGTCAGATCCTGGTGATTTATAAATGCTGTTTGGTATATCTGATCCGAAATTCATCAGCTGAACGCTATCTTCATAACAAAGAGGGGACGGGTACAACGTTCTGATTCTGTTGTGATTGGAGCAGAGGCTTATTATGAATGAGTCCAAAACATATTTAGTGAAACCAATGACGTTTTTAAATGTGCAGTTTACTGCATAATGAACTAGTAGCTTGGACTGAATTGAATTGATTATAGAATTTAGACCAAAGGCCAAGCACTGGGACCCATGAGGTCATTCAGCGCTAAAGTGGAAATTGACAGTAAAAGGTATGGAAGGTGTAACGGGAGAAAAACCTCGCAGTTGCACTATGAATGAATTGTTAGGAGAGGGTCGAGAGTAAGATGAAAGAAAGAGAATATGAAAGGAGGCACAGTAAAGGGAGCGGAAGGGGTTACAGCTAGGGGCCGAAGGCACGCTGCAAAGAACCTCAAATAATGACACCAGTGCACCACATGAGGTACACTGACGGCACTAACCCCCTGCTGGAAACTAGTAGCTTGACAACGGGTAACAATGAGGCGCTCTGACTATTGCAATAGCAGTAGAGACTTATTATAAATTAGTCTAAAACGTATTTAGTACCAATAGCATTTTTAAATGTGCAATTTGCTGCTTAATGAAGTAGTCACTTGACTACGGATAACTTTGAGTCTGCGACAGATCATTTCTTTTTTTGTAAGATAAATGAATTCACAAATATTCACACTTTGAAAAACATTGCTAGTGTTTTCTCAGGGACAGCAGAGTAAATAGGAGCAAGTAATATAGGCAATTGAAGAAGATACATATTTTTCTTCAGATTTTTTACTTAGTTGCTTTCGGATGCGTGTGTTTGTACACACACACACACACACACACACACACACACACACACACACACACACACATATATATATATATATATATATATATATATATATATATATATATATATATATATATATATATATATATATATATATATATATATATATATATATATATATGAGTGTGTGTGTACATACAAACGCACACTCTCCGAACAAGCAGCTAAATAAAAATTTGCTCTTTATTCTGGTGGAAGTAGTAAATACCTAATCATCAGTAATGGGCTATCACTGAGATAACTTTAAAATCTGCCAGCTTTTAAAATTCATATAACCTGAGCTACTTTCAGAGGGAAGGTTCGCTTTATTGATGTATGTATGTATATATATATATATATATATATATATATATATATATATATATATATATATATATATATATATATATATATATACATACATACACCCATATGTGTATTGATGTGTATGTATGTATGTATACATATATATACATACATACACATATGCACATATATATGTATATATATATACATATATATTTCAGATACAATTCCTTTTCTTAATTCGTAAAAACATGAGCGAAACTGGAATCGTTTTTTGACATTGTTAGTAATTATGAATAGAAAATGGAAGAAAAGCAATTAAACTCTGAAGACATCACGTGGACAAGGGATGGTAAACAAGCATATTCAAAATAAAATAAGAAAATCATAAGTATTATTATGGCGATACTGATTCAGTAACACTGTTGGTGAGCTTCATTTTATGCGACTCTTTCGAGCATGAATTAAATAAAGAAAAACTTAAATAACTATGAAAATGTAATACAATAAGAACTGAAAGATATTGTTCTCTTAGTGTTGCACAGCACTGGGTATGATGTAATAGTTATTTTGTTTTTCATTAACTGTCTGAAACAAAAGAACATGAGACTTTTTGCTTCTTTATCCGAAATTAGAATTTATCACAGTGGTTCTCAAACTTTTTTTGGCCCATGCACCCTTTCATCATATGTCAGAATGTTATTCTCCCTCCCCCCTTTTCCAAAATTGTCTGCCTCAAAAGGAGTATATTTCAAATAATATGCAACAAAATACTAACACGAACGCACAAGCTAGCGGGGAGAAAGTCCAGCGTGACCTCTTAGCAGTGCGTTTTGTGTGGTCCTAGAGCCAGTTTGAGCCTGCCAATCTGTGGTCACAGTTCCTCCCCTCCCCAAACTCTGAAATTCCCCCCCAGTTGAGAACCGCTGTATTAAAATGTAAAATATTTTCACCTGACGAACATTTTCTCTCAGCTTGGCTACGCAAAACCGAAATTACCAACTTTAGAGCAAAGAATTCTTCTCGCATTAAAAGAGATGATTACATCCAGACCCGAAGAAGATTAACCCAAATTATGGAAAATACACATTCGCCTCTTCTCTTCTTCCGGAAGGATCGAGGTTAACAATTAGCGAACAATCTTCCTCCAATTAGTGTCTGGCCAGAGTTAACATCGATCTTTTACAAGATTTATCGTCTTATTTTTTTTTCTCTTATATCCTTTCCTCCGGATCCATTAAGTATGTCCCTTCAAGATCCCAAAAAATAATTGCGCCAACCTACAGCCAATTAGGGAAACCATTAGGAGATGAGCTAATAGACTTCGTACTTAATATCTTTAAAAGTGACTTTACTTCTCCGGTCTGGGTGGTAGATGGCGCTGGTGGTCGCTATTAGGTAATGTGAGCGTAAGTGTTCGAACTAGCTTTGTTCATAACAACTTATGCGCCAGGGTAATTAATTACGATTTTCATAAACGAATTTTACTTCTTGTCGATAGTTTATACGATATATATATATATATATATATATATATATATATATATATATATATATATATATATATATATATATATATATATATATATATATATATATATATATATATATATATATATATATATATATATATATATATATATATATATATATATATATATATATATATATATATATATATATATATATATACTGTATATATACGCACTTCATGTTCTCAGCAATTCTTCAGGGATGAGAATGCTAGCCCCACGCTCTTATTTCCTGACCCCAACAGACTTTGGGCGGCAGTCAGGGAGCGATCCAGGAACCTTGCAAACGTAAACCGATAGCTGCACAGCTCAGCCACGACATCCATCTTGGCTAAGGTTTTTTTTCTTTAAAAACTATCAAAAATAAAAACTCTAAACGTTTCTTGTCACGTAACCTTGTGACGAGTGTTGACCATAAGACCTATGAAAGCATAAGGTTCTCCGAAAGTAAATTATACAAACTGAACATAATCATAACTAATACAGAATGGTTTATATCTCTCCTTCTGCCTCATGATTAACATTCTGAAACATCTGTTTTGAATAATTACTTATCATTATGATTTCCTAGAACTGTGACGTAAATCCATTTCCTGTGAATTCATTTCTCTCTTAACATTTATTTGAAAAGCTGCCTTTGATATTAAACGAATGTCTTAGTCATTGCTTTTAGTGTATAAATGCGCGATTTTGCTTTTGACTGACTCTGTTGTCATTTATCGCTCTTTTCCATTTATTTTTGCATTGTATATATTTCTTTCGTTTCAGGTTGAGTTGTGTGCTTTTTGTTAAAGATGAAAATACAGTGCCGGAAATTAATTAAGCAGTTTCTGTTCATTCTTGCCTTTGAAAACAGTAAATTTTGTTATACTGTTACTCCAAATTCTGTTTTAATAATAATGATAATAATAATAATAATAATAATAATAATAATAATAATAATAATAATAATAATAAACGTCGTTAAACAGAGTGGCCGTCCAGATGCTGTTGAGTTTGTATTGCAGTTTCTCAATTTCTCGAAAGAGTTTCTTCGTAACAGCAGGTCAGTTACATAACAACTGTTTAAAGCTCATTTATGCCTTGATTCTTTAGTAGTATGTACTCTCTATTCCATTTCTCGAAAGACGATTAAGAAATGACATTAGAATGACGTTAGAATGACATTGCCGTTACCCTTGAGTCTGTCCAGGGCAGGGACTATGCCTGACGCTAACGTACTATGCACAAGAAGCTTGTAAGTTTTAATGGTGGGCATCTACATATCCCAACCGGGCGGGACACCACATATGCCAACCTGGCGGATTACCAGCTCTCCACCGCCGAGCATGCCACTACAAGAATCGTAAGATTACCCAGTCCCTCACGAGGAACAGCCCCGTCATTAGTGGTGATCCCACGAAGAGGAGAGGAGTGGTATACCAAATATTGTGCTCTGAAAATGGATGCTGCCATTTGTTCATAGATATGACTATGACTTACCTCTCCAAGAGGATCACTGTTCCCCTACACAAAGGGGCAGTATACCAGCACTACATGAGGGAACACAGCAGTGCCCCACAATGACAGCAGATCGTATGGAGCGCAAAAATCCTGGACGGCAACAATGGCCAACACCGCCGCCGATATAAGGACCTTGTCATCCTCCAATGGAAACCATCACTGAACCTGACCCAGGAGACCCTTCTTCTCCCCTCCACCATCAGGAGACCGGCCCCTGGGTTAATCCTTCAGCCACTCGCTGCTTCAGGCACTGCAGCACGTCAAGGAAGGAAAGATTCTCCTTTGTATTCATCTCACAAGCATAATTAAGGAAGCTGCACTCTTCAAACGTTCTTCTAAGAAAGTATATCTCGCCCTCTTGTTTTTCCTTTAAAGTTGTGTCATCATTGTAGATCATATTCGATTATAAAGGATTGGGACCTGGATTAAAAAAAAAAACTAAAGTCGTTGTTAGGTGTTCTGTACCACATACAAAAATTTCGTATGTCTCTTAAGAATCAAGAAAATGTTCTAAAGATTGTAGGCCCTTTAAAACATCTATGAACTCCGGTGATAGAGAGGTTTTTTCCCAAATCAGGAAAATAATGTTTAAAGAAAACCATTTACTTGTGTTTCTTTATATATCATTATCCCTGGGATAATAATTATGCATTCGAATACTCAGGTACATCAAACAATTACCAGTAATCGACGTTTGCTAGTCATTCATTTAGATTATTCATTTGGTTGCCCCTGGGTAAGCGAATAATTGCTGAGAAACCCGATGTTTACGTAATTGAATTGAGAGTTCAGACAAACAAAGCTTCTGACCCTTTCTTTGTAATTGGTTGTGATGTAATCACGTTGTTCACTGAGCTTAAACCACAGTGCACCAGGAATGTTAATCCTACGTCATATTTTAAGCGAAATTTAATCTCGCGTCTTTTGTTCAGGAAAGATTGTAAGTGCTGTCGTTAAAATCTTGTTAATACAGATAATTGCAGATAAGATATTATTCATTATTATTTATCATTATATGCAGATAATATATTATTTATCATTGTTTATTTGAATCAGCATAGAGTCAGTGTTTGGCGTCATCAATGAACTTAAACGGGATAATCAGTGCTGTTTATGTTAAATGTATTAGAGAGAGAGAGAGAGAGAGAGAGAGAGAGAGAGAGAGAGAGAGACAGACAGAGACAGACAGACAGAGAGAATTTAATTTTTAGCAACTAGCTTATACTATATTTCAGTATGCCATGGGTAAATGAACTCTACTCATAACTATCTTCAATAAAGATTTAGCTCGTTATTTTTCGTTTTGAATATTTTCAGATCATTCTTATATATAAAGGAACAAGCATCTATTTTTTTTTCTTATTAAAAGGAGCTTTTCTTGCTTTAATACGCACTCCAAACTTATAGGCGTTCCAACTACAACATTCAGTGAGACAGCATCTTTATCGGTACCATCAGCCTTGGTAGTAAGCGGAAGTCAAATATTCCTTAATCTCTCTGCGGGAAAATGTTTCAGAAATCGATTACAAATACACAAGATTATAGGCAAGAATTGTACTCGTCATTCTTGCAACAAAAGCTGGGTCGCCGGTATGGTCGCTAGTGTCGTGACATACCGCTCAGATGTCGCTAGTTCGCGCGTCCCATAGGCCGATGAAAAAATCACTGGCTCATGTATCATGATCGGTCACTGCCGCAGTGTGGGGTCTGCGGTGGGAGGCTGAAACCAGCATTCTTTGGAAGCTTGAATAGATTTCATCTACCGAAATAATAATAATAATAATAATAATAATAATAATAATAATAATAATAATAATAATAATAATAATAATAATAATAATAATAACACCAACCATTTTCCGGTAATCAGTACTGTTGTTATCACTTGACCTTCTTCTCTTATTGATGTTATTGTTGTTGCATGATAACAAGAGCAATGATAAATTGTATCACAGTTAATAGGAATGAGGAACTCCATTCTTGCAAGAATAATGAATACTATTCTTACCCATACTCATCTATAGTCATTATCGGTTTCTGAAGCATTTTCATGAGGGGACATAAAGTCATATTCGACATTAGCTTGACAGAGAGGCTGGTCGTACCAATAGAGACACGCCTCACTGAACTTTGTCATTATAACACCAATAAGTCTGAAGTACTTGGCTGCTTTTCACGAGAGAAAAATAGATAACTGTTCCTTTATGAATGAGAATGATCTGGAAATATTCAAAATGAGAAAGAGAGAGCTAAATATTTATGGATGATTCTTATGAGTAAGGAGCCTTTACCTATGGTATATATTAAAACGTGGTATAAGCTCTATGGTTAAATTAAATTTCCCCCCCCCCTCTCTCTCTCTCTCTCTCTCTCTCTCTCTCTCTAATACCTTTAGCATTAGCAGTACTAATCATTTATTAAAGTTAATTGATGACGCCATAGCGCAAATACTTATTAAGATTATAATTTCAACATCATCGGCCCTTGAATTTTAAAAGATTCTTTCAAATATTCATTCAACAGGAATATTTA
>NC_089752.1:109111852-109116852 GCF_040412425.1 Macrobrachium rosenbergii
CGCGAGACACCGAAGAAAAAAAACGCTGAAAGCAAAATCTGGATAATCCCTTTTATTTTTACCCGGTCACGTCCTCTCTCTCTCTCTCTCTCTCTCTCTCTCTTCTCTTTATCTTTTGACTCTTTGGAAATCGGGATACAGAAACACCCGGAGATAAACCTTCACAAAGGTGCCGTTCGGGAACCATGGTAACTCGAGTCTCCCTCATGTTCACGTTTCTTTCCTTCATGTGGTGCACTGTAGGCATTACTTAAGGTTCCTTGCAGCGTGCCTTCGGCTCCTAGTTGCAACCCCTTTCGTTCCTTTTACTGTACCTCCTTTCATATTCTTTTTCTTCCACCTTACTTTCCACCTTCTCCTAACGATTGATTCATAGTGCAACTGCTTTGAGGTTTTCCTCCTGTCACACCTCTCAGACCTTTTACTGTCAATTTCTGTTTCAGCGCTGAATGACCTTATAGGTCCCAGTGCTTGGCCTTTGGCCTAAATTCTATATTCACTTCACGTTTCTTTCTTCGTATTGCACTTCTATTCGTCGTTTTCTATACCCAGTTATTGGGTTGTGCAGTCAGTGACTTCAAGTGGGTCATTTCAGGCATTTTAGGTCATTTGCAGCGTCATTTCGGCCCCTAGCTGCTCCCACTTTTTAGTCTTTTTCTTTACTACCATTCCCGCTGACTTACCTCAGTCTTGCTGTCCACCTCCTCTAACTATTACTTCTTAGATGCTTGTTTTTCATGTCCTTTATGACCTGGATCTCTTCGTCTTGCTGTCC
Organism: Macrobrachium rosenbergii; assembly: GCF_040412425.1. Taxonomy (NCBI): domain Eukaryota; kingdom Metazoa; phylum Arthropoda; class Malacostraca; order Decapoda; family Palaemonidae; genus Macrobrachium; species Macrobrachium rosenbergii. The sequence continues at coordinate 109,112,628 of NC_089752.1, forward strand.
AACCTCTCCAACTCCCTCTTTTCGCTGTTTTAAGCAATGACTGGCCGAAAATATCCCTGTGCTCGGCGATACAGCCAGATTCTAATAAGTAAATAAATCTTTTTCTATCCACATATTTTTTATTTATATTTCTAGGACAACCACACTCACGAGTAAAGTTCACATTACACTTTTATTCTTATGTCCTTATCTTTCAACTCTATATCTTAATCTCGTTTCATGGACGTACACGTGCCGACAGCATAAAACATATAAATGGAAAATAGAAAACTACTGAATTATCGTGTCGGGAAAAATTGTCAACGATGGTACTCATAAATGGACATGACAATTATGATAGCATTTAATAAGTACTGGCTGACGTACCCGGCGTTGCGCGGTAAAACTCGAAGCGTAGACGACACCCAGACCGTTGAACACACCCAGAGCGCAGAACACACCCAAAACGTAGAACGCACCCGGATATTTATTTATCCTAACCTTCTGTTAGACCGGAAAATTAATCAAATCTAACTATAGTGTCATGTCAAAAAAATTTTATTTATAGGCTTTTAAAAATATAAATACCGTATACAAATTATAAAGTGAAATCTCACAGATTCACTATAACATTACTTTAGCACAAAACTTGACTGTAAACATAATTTTTAGTTCTACGAGTTTTTCAGCCTAATTTGTTTAAAATTCAGTTCGAAGACGATTCCCTTGCCTCACCAAAATTCATTTCCTTTGTTTGTTATCCTATTAAAGATCTCCTCTTTATCAATGAAGATTCTGGGGATGATTGGTCTGAAGGCATCATCTACATTAGTATCTCTTCGAAAATCGTTGCAAAAATTTTATAACAGTCAATTATAGATTTAATTCCGCTGGTGTAGTAGCTGGCGTCGTGGCATGCCGCTCAGATGTCGAGGGTTCGCGCCTCCCCCAGGGCGACAAAAAATCACTGTATCATGATCATTTACTGCTGCAGTGTTGGGTCTGTGGTGGGAGGTTGAAGCCACCATTCTTTGGGAGCTTGAATTTCAAGTCAATGGCCCCTGTGTCCTTGTTCCATGTAACAGGTTTCGTCTAATGTAATAATAATAATAAAGAAGAAGTCTCATTTATCATATGAAAAATAAGACTATAATATATATACATTATTTATATCTTTTTATATTGATAAATAGTTGAAACGTTTGCCTCGAATCATAAGCAGACGAACTTTTCCTGTGCTGATAAGTAGCGGAATGTTTAAAGCTGTGAATCATCATGGGACCACAATTTACTCTTTCTGTTTTTTAATAGATGATTCTTATTTTCTATTAACAATACAGTGTAGTTTTGATTTTTTTTATCTGAATAAATAACTCGGCTTTATTTCCTGTTTAGAGATTAATAAACTTTTAAATCTAAAAAAATTATGTCATCAATTTTACCATTTTTTTTATTTCTGTTAATCAGTAGATGAATTTTATTTCTTTATTAAAAACATCCATGAAATTTTAAATACTATATAGATAAATAGTCGAGTCTTTGTTTTTCTTTTAACAAATAACTGAACTTAGATTTTTCCCGTTATTCAACAGTTAGACTCTTTTTTTTTTATTTAATCAAGAATGGCTTTTATTTTTAGGTTGAGAAGGAAGTGAATTTTAGTTTTCTGTAGAAGAAAATTATTGGGTCGGCTTTGTCTGTCCCTCCGCACCTTTTCTGTACGCCCTTAGATCTTAAAAACTACTGAGGCTAGAGGGCTGCAAATCGACATGTTGATCATCCACCATCCAATCATCAAACATACAAAATGCAGCCCTCTAGCCTCAGTAGTTTTTATTTTATTTAAAGTTAAAATTAGCCATAATCGTGCGTCTGGCAAAGACATAGGACAGGCCATCACCAGGCCGTGGTTAAAGTTTCATGGGCCGCGGCTCATACAGCATTATACCGAGACCACCGAAAGATACATCTATTTTTGGTGGCCTTCATTATACGCTGTACAGAAAACTCGATTGCGCCGAAGAAACTTAAGAGCAAATTTTTACTTGTTGATTTTGATATTTAAATACATAGGCGAACTGAGATTTTCCATAGCAAGCAGATGAACGCAAGCGACTTAACGTCTAAAATTAATGGAAATGATTGATTATAAAACGTCCCCGACCCCAAATAAACAAGACACACAAACAAAATTCTTGAAAAACAACCCGCACATCCATAATGCCCTCCCGGGGGCGTGGCGGCGGTGGTACTGCCGCTCCGTCGCGGCTGCGAAGGTAATGCGACCTTCATTTGTTTGAAGTCCCAGGAGCGAAGTAGAGCAAAGTTTCTTATGCTTTGCCCGAGTGTATATTAATGTTTCAATTTTACCTCGACAGAAGTTCCGTGGCTGGGAATAGAGGAGGTTGTTCGCCCCTGATGTGACGTGGATGGAGAGAGCGCTCTTTTGTATCGTTTTGTTTCCGTTCAAAGTCTTGAGTTTTGCACGGACGTTGATTGACCTGCTTTTCAAATTTGCGTAACTTTTTGACGTTTGCGTTCAAATGATGAACCTTTCTTCCTTTTTGACGTTTTCGTTAAAATGATGAACCTTTTTCCCTTCTGACGTTTGAGTTAAAATGATGAACTTTCTTCCCTTTTGACGTTTGCGTTAAAATGATGAAACTTTTTTCCCTTTTGACGTTTTAGTTAAAACAATGAACCTTTCTTCCCTTTTGACTTTGCGTTAAAATGATGATCCTTTCTTCCTTTTTGACGTTGGCATTAAAATGATGAACTTTTCTTCCCTTTTGACGTTTGAGTTCAAATGATGAACCTTTCTCCCCTTTTGACGTGCGTTCAAATGATGAACCTTTCTTCCATTTAGACTTTGCGTTAAAATGATGAACCCTACTTCCTTTTTGACGTTGGCGTTAAAATTATGAACCTTTCTTCCCATTTTACGTTGTGTTAAAATGATGAACCTTTCTTCCCTTTAGACGTTGCGTTAAAATGATGAACCTTTTTTCCCTTTAGACGTTGCGTTAAAATGATGAACCTTCCTTCCCTTTAGACGTTGCGTTAAAATGATGAACCTTTCTTCCCTTTTGACGTTTGCGTTAAAATGATGAACCTTTCTTCCCTTTTGACTTAGTGTTAAAATGATGAACGTTTCTTCTTTTTTGACGTTTGCTTTAAAATGATGAACCTTTCTTCCCTTTAGACGTTTGCGTTAAAATGATGAACCTTTTTTCCCTTTTGACGTTGCATAAAAATTGTGAACCTTTCTTCCCTTTTGACTTTGCGTAAAAATTATGAACCTTTTTTCCTTTTGACGTTCGAGTTAAAATGATGAACCTTTCTTCCTGTTTGACGTTGCGTTAAAATGATGAACATTTTTTGTTTTTTGACGTTTGCTTTAAAATTATGAACCTTTCTTCCCTTTTGACGCTGCGTTAAAATGATGAACCTTTCTTCCCTTTTGAAGTCTGCATTAAAATGATGAACCTTTCTTTCCTTTTGAAGTTTGCTTAAAATAATGAACCTTTCTTCCCTTTTGAAGTTTGCGTTAAAATGATGTTCTTCCTTTTTACGTTGCATTGAAATGATGAACCTTTCTTCCCTTCTGACGTTGCGTAAAAATGATGAACCTTTCTTCCCTTTCCTTTGGACGTTGCATGAAAATGATGAAACTTTCTTCACTTTTGACGTTGGGTTAAAACTAAGAAACTTTTTCCCCCTTTTGACTTTGCGTTAAAATGATGAACCTTTCTTCCCTTTTGACGTTTGCATTTAAATGAGAACCTTTCTTCCTTTTTGAAGTTGCGTTAAAATGATGAACCTTTCTCTCCTTTTGACGTTTGCGTTAAAATGATAATGAACCTTTATTCCCTTTTGATGTGGCGCTGAAAAGATAAGCCTTTCTTCCCTTTTGACGTTGCGTTAAAATAATGAACCTTTCTTCTCTTTTGACGTTTGCGTAAAAATGATGAACCTTTCTTCCCTTCTGACGTTGCGTTGAAATGATGTACTGTTTTCCCGCCTTTGACGTTTGAGTTAAAATGATGAACCTTTCTTCCCTTTTGACTTTGCCTTAAAATAATGAACCTTTCTTCCCTTCTGACGTTGCCTTAAAATGATAACACTTTTTTCCCTTTTGACGTTGCGTTAAAATGGTGAATCTTTTTTCCCTTTTGGCGCTTGAGTTAAAATGGTGAACCTTTCTTCATTTTTGACTCGTAAAAACGATGAGCCTTTCTTGCCGTGA
>NC_089752.1:109121852-109129352 GCF_040412425.1 Macrobrachium rosenbergii
ACGAGTTCCTTGTCTATGAAGCCCTGGCTATTGATTACGTCTATCGCCTCTTTCATCATTCTAAAAATTAATTTTCCAGCGATAACTTTTATTCCAAAGGGGAATTGGAAAATAAAAGGGCGTAACAAGTCAGTCATTTTGACGGCTGGTCAGTAAGACACTTGGATGAAACTGAAATATATTTGATTAGTTTTATTTGCCCTTAGCCTACAACGGCAAAGGGCGAATAAGATATGCTGATATATTCATCAGTGTTATGATCATCATATAAATATGTATTCATATATATATATATATATATATATATATATATATATATATATATATATATATATATATATATATATATATATATATATATATATATATATATATATATATATATATATATATATATATATATATATATATATAATATATGTATATATACATATATATATATATATATATATATATATATATATATATATATATATATATATATATAATGATAAAGTTAAATACATAACACAGTGTGTGTGTGTGTGTATACTTTTGAATACATAACACAGCGTACTTTTCTCCATTTGTTCAGTTTCGGTCTCATAGCTTTAACACTCTAGGAAATACAAACAACAGAATTAAATAATAAATCAGACATCTGTGAAAAATACTTGCTAATTCACGAGACATCAAAAGAAAAGAAATTCGACCAAGAGAACAAAATATCGCCACAGTCTGATACTCAGAATCAATGATGAAATCAGAAGTCATTTGCCTACAGTAAACAACGAACTAATGTCCATCGTAGTTCAAGTTGGAAGGACAAACGTCTCTTTGGGCCCTCGGCATAATCGGCCATCATGAATCATAACTTAGCCTCCATAGCTGACCGTTATTAAGCCAGGATGAAGGAACGGTCTTTCAGCCTGACGAGAGAAACTATTATAGGCTCCATATCCTTATCTGTCGTGAAAGGACAGCCTTGGGCCTTTCCTGCAACATTCTCACCCAATTTGAGTCGTTTGTGAAACGGAACATTTTCACGTGGATGAATTTCGGGAGCCGCCCCCCCCCTCCAAATTAGCCTGTCAGCATTCAGCAGCCGAGACCGCTGGTTATAAGGTCCTGGTTATAATGGGATTGATGAGTATATCAGCCTCTCTTGTTCGCTCCTCGGCCACTGTAGGCAAAGACGATATACATACTCACACACACACACACACACACACACACACACACACACATACATATATATATATATATATATATATATATATATATATATATATAATCATATATATATATAATCATGCAGTATATATATGTATATATGTGTGTGTGTGCGTCTGTGCCTCTGTGTGTGTCTTTATATGTTAGTTTTATTTTCTCCATTTCTGCTATCTAACTTACATACTTAACAAGGAAAATATACTCTGACAATTCTTTGTAAGCGTAAGGTCTCCTTTAAAACCCTGGCAATATTACTCATAGAATTAATGCCAAACTTGCTCTCCAAAGACGAACCATTTCTAAATTTGACAGGAGGGGGCAATTGTCCCCACGATAAATATCAATGTACACGGTAAATTACACTGAATGAATTTCATAACCCCAATCTATTTTCTTAGTGTTTTTTATTTTTGGTCTAGTTTCTAAGGAAAGGATGAAAAGTTGATCGTGACGGCGATATATATCCTTTTTGCCCTTCTTCCTCTATATATCCTTTTTTGTCCTTCTTCCTCTCGCGTTACGGCCGGCCGGATATCCTCCTGCAAGCGAGCGGCGATGGCTGAACGATTGTCGATATGAAACGGTATTGGAAAAATGCTGCTTGTTATCAAATTCTCCTAATTTTTTTCCCTACCCTTGTACATTGCGCCGAATTACAAATTCCTAGTCGTTTATCAATATATTTCAATTTTCATTATTGGCAAATGATTTTTTTCCCCCCCTGAACTACCAATAAATTTGAATCGCTTCGCCTCGATTTTTGTTTCAGCTGTTCTGTTTCATGGCCGGGGTGGGGGGGGGATCCCGAAAGCTTACTCAGGGAGACTGACGCCCCGGCCATTTGCCAGTGAGTCTATATGCCAGCGCTCTTGTCATTCACACAGTCTATGGATATAACTAGAGACCCCGTGGGTAGGTAGTGCTGTCAGTGCACCCCACTTGGTGCACTGTAGGCATGTTACTCAAGGTCCCTCCTGCTGCCCCTAGCTGCATTCACTTTTTATCCTTTTACTCCACCTCCAATACCACAACCTATCTTCCACCTTGCTGTCCAACGCCTTTAACTCCCTGTTTTCACCGTCTTACGTGGAATGGCCGAAAGTGCCTCAGTGCTTGGCTTGTTACAAATCAAATGACATAGATATCGGAGTATTGAAACTAAAAGAGGCAATTTTGCACAGGGTCAAGCGATTTTGAATTTCTAAGAAATATGCAAATATTATATGAATTAAGGTTGCCCTTAAAAACCCACAAATGAAGTACAGTATCGTTTTATTTCGGAAGCAGACGCTAGATTCGATAGATGGATTGGCATTAATAGCATAGTTAAAAAATGGCCAGGTACATAGATGATTTGGTTCTTATTTGCATTCAGACTATCTGACAGGCCCACAGTTTGTAAATGCATTGTCATCTACCCTAATTAAAGAAAAATAATCTCAGGTAGTTTCGTTCACTTTCTCTATCTCGAATACAAATGAAACAAACCATTACTTTCACTATCTCGAACACAAATGAAACAAATCATTACTTTCACTATCTCGAATACAACTGAAACAAATCATTATTTTCACTATCTCGAATACAAATGAAACAATTCATTACTTTCACTATCTCGAATACAAACGAAACAAACCATTACTTTCACTATCTCGACCACAAATGAAACAAACTATTACTTTCACTATTTCGAATACAAATGAAACAAATCATTACTTTCACTATCTCGAATACAAATGAAACAAATCATTATTTTCACTATCTCGAATACAAATGAAACAAATCATTACTTTCACTATCTCGAATACAAATGAGACAAATCATTACTTTTTTAGCTCATTCGTCGTCAGTAGACTCTTCCCCAAGGGTAGATCCAGTAGGTGACCTTTTCCGCCATGAGGTCATTCCCCCCAGGAGGGTTTCTAAAGATATCCCATAGTCACGCGATAAGTTTATGAACTCATCGATGGTTTATCATCTTCATATTTATTATTAACATCGTCGTATCTACTCCCTCTCAAATATTTGGTGGTTTTCACCAGAGCCGATTATTCGATCGCTTATTCCAGTCCCAATTTTTATTTACGAATTTTATTAGCAACTTTTTTTTATCCCCAAGCTTTACTTCACATCTTTTTTTTACCTTTTACCTTGCTCTCCAAATCGGATTGTCAGTTTATCACCTAATTTTAATTCTGTGCAAGTCGAAATAGGAATTCTCTAGTTCAGATAATTTCATGCTCCATAAAAGGAGATCCCCATTATCACATCACTCTTTAATATAAAACAAAAATGTATAAACTGTACCACCTAGGCATAAAGTGCATTCAAGTTAGTGAGGAAAACTAAGTGAAAAAGCATTAACTCACAAATTTTTAACTACTGTAAAGAATATATCTATGATTTTATTGCTTGAGAAAACTGCATGCATACTTAAGTGAAGGTAAGTTCCTGTAATTTCTTCAGCTTACTACTTGAAATTATAGTTGGTGATAATATTCAGGAAATACCTGTCAGATCTATGGAGACTTTTTGTTAATTGATTTTCAAACGCAGTGAAATCAATGTCTAAGAACAAATCTATTAAAACTTTTACCTTACAAAATTCTAGCTATAGAATGTAACTTACGTTTTCTGAAAATAGTTCGATCAGCAGCAAATGGCCTGAAAATAGTCAGCAGTATTTTGGCTTTTAGGAACGTACTATATAAATTTAATTTCATTTTTTTTAGTTAGTGATCTACTATTGATGAAATATTGTCAGTCAGATATCTTCCATCGATACGTGCCGAGTGACAGACTTCTAATTGCCGATTGTTTTTCTTTCTACACAGAGAATGATAATTAAAATCTTGATTTTATTCCTAAGCACTGCAAAATAGGTTTTATAACCTTAATACTCGAGTCTTATTATATATCATAATATAAATGAAGTGCTAGGTTTCAGCCTTTCTCGGGGTTTAACTAGGAAAATATGCTTTTGCGCCTAATTAGCTTAACAGATTTCCTGGAAATCGTTCAGATATTAACAACATATTTTTATCAATTATACAAAAACTGTTTGAAATTTATTAGAATTACCAGCAACAAGATTATATATATATATATATATATATATATATATATATATATATATATATATATATATATATATATATATATATATATATATGTATATATATATATATATATATATATATATATATATATATATATATATATATATATGTATGTATATATGTATATATATATATATATATATATATATATATATATATATATATATATATATATATATATAGCCTAGTACGAAATATGATATGGAATTAAAACAAAATGCATCATTTTTGTGATCAGCGGTAATATGAATGAGATATCTGACCCTTTTACTACAGTTTCCCTTTTTAATATCAACCCGTTGCAAACAGATACAGAAAATGGGTTGGGGGAACTCAGTTCTACTTTTAAGTAGATTGTCAATAGTAGATAAATGTTATTTCTATAATTATCATAAAAATTTCACCTAAATATTTTTTAATGTAAAACAATTATGAAGAGTATAATCATAATACTCCTGGAAATATGAGTAAAAGGGTAGATTACCGAAATATCCCGCGGACAAAAAGCAATATCACTTTCAAGAATACGGGCAGAAAGCAATCATGAAATATACTTTTCCTATGGGAACCTACACTTTTATCAGCAGGAAGATGACAGCGTATTTAAAAGCATCACCATTAAAGTAGAAGCCTTCAGCGAATGCAATTAAACCCTTAAGTACTCTTAAGAGACAATTTTATTCTTACAAACTATTTCCACTCAACATTTCTGCACATTCACCATTTATCGAAAATCTCTATTTTTTTATATTTAAAAAAAACAAGTAAAAAACGTGCCGAAGTTTCTTCGGCGCAATCGAGTTCTCTGTACATCGTATAATCAAGGCCACCGAAAATAGATCTATCTCGGTATAATTCTGTGTGAGCCGCGGTCCATGAAACTTTAACCGGGGGCAGGTGGTGGCCTATCCTATATCGTTGCCAGAAGCACGATTATGGCTAACTCTAACCTTAAATAAAATAAAAAACTTCTGAGGCTAGAGGGCTGCAATTTGGTATTTTTGATGACTGAAGGGTGGATAATCAACATTCCAATCTACAGCCCTCTAGCCTCATTAGTTTTTAAGATCTGAGGGCGGACAGAAAAGTGCGAACGGACAAACAAAGCCGGCACAATAGTTTTCTTTTAAAGTTTTCTTTTACAAAAAACTAAAAAAGGTAAACAAAATTTATGCTCTTCCTCTTTTTGTGACTGCATTATCATTCCGGTGCTTTGAGGATGTATTCAAGAATACGTTCGTACATATTCACGTATACTAATGCTCAAATCAATTTTGAAATGATAGTGAAAAATTTTAAGGTAACTAGAAAATCAAATATTTATTTGGTAAATAATTAGATTACTTATTTTATCAAAATTCACGTCGATGTAAGGACGACAGCAACCAGCATCTCTGATACCAGACGAAATTATTTGAAAAAGTTCAGCCCTTGTATGTGATGCCGCTTTCAAAAGGAATTCCTCAGACCTCATGAATAATAATCAAATTGATAATGAATATGGCTTTTGCTTATATGAGAGACAAACAGAAGGAACGCCATTCAGAATGTATAATTTTTTCCTTACCAGGATGAGTCATATTGGTGAGAAGCTAAAATTAGTTATCTAGAAAAAATAAATAAATATTTCGGTATCAGGGATTTTTAAGAATTTTACGTCTTGAATCAAGGGAACGAAACCCACAACCTCTCCTTAGAATAATTATTTTTCAGTGTTACCAATATACGACTTTTCAAAGGAACTTTACCATGGAATGGAGTTCCTAATGTAATCAATTACATTACGTTCTCAAATAAAATTGATGTCGTAGGTATCATGTAAATAAAAGCTACCTTATTTGCAATTACCTTTTAACAGTCAATATATCCCAGCAAAAGTAATTTACGGGGAAACAATAAAGCATCAACGAACCATTATTAACCATGAATAAATAATGATGTAATCAATTATATTACGTTCTCAAATAACTTGATGTCGTAGGTATCATGTAAATGAAAGCTACCTTATTTGCAGTTACCTTTTATTATCCAATATATCCCAGCAAAAGTAATTTACGGGGAAATAGTAAGGCATAAACGGACCATTATTAATCATGAATAAATAATGATGGGCTTTAAAGAATTTCAATAATATTTTTATTTCCCTCGTCAGAAGGATAATTCATACTCGCCCCCTAGCAAAATTATCATTAAATTCGGTTACGCGTAGGTGAGTCACTTAATCAAATTTATTTCATTTAATTAGAAAATGATAAAAATAAAGAACAAAACAGGAGACTGTTGGGTGTTTGCCTCGAGTATTGTGGGTAAGAGACCAAATAAATTATCTAGATGAGCAAAAGATGGTTGTGTATTGAAAAGAAAGTTAAGGAAAAGAATTGCCTTAGTTCAAACACCAACCAATAATGTTATAGTACTGTTGTATAATTGCAGAGTTTATGAATGGACGGAAATATGGCTGATGTCTGCGAAAGACACAATGTTGATTTGCGAAAAATACAGCGTTGACCAAAGAGATTGGAGAGAAGCTGCAGAGGTTGGAGAAAGTTATTGGAGCTGGAGAGGAAAATCGTTGATGAATATTGCAAAAAGCTGTTTTGGGCAAATGATGAAGAGTCTTGTGATAAATTTGCCATGATTGCTAGAAACAGGTCAAATTAAGTTGGTGAACATTCTTTCTGAAAACAGGATCATTTTCAATTATTTCAGTGGTGTCACATACTGTCTTCGAAAATAATAGCAGAAGAATTTTACTGTGCACGGGTGTATGAATATTAATTCAATGTATGAATATCAAGTAAATATTATAAACGAGCTTGATGGTGTGCTCTACGCTGCGCTGGAACCCGGCACTGCCCACCATGCCTCCCCTACTTATCCCGCCCACACCCGGGGCGGACAAACAGGTTAGCAGGAGGTGGGTGGATGTGTCATGTCTCCCCCACACTCCCGATCCCCTACCAACCCCGCCCCCACCCGGGATGGACAAACAAGAAAGATCCATCATGGACAGACAGTGACGTTACGGTGGAAGAAAAATTGTAAAATAACAAGAAAACTGTAAAAGAGCTTATTTAAACATATTCTTTACCCTATTCATTCGAAAGGATAAAATCCACAGACCGAAACACGACACAAAATGAATAACGAAAGCGAGATCTTGATCTGA
>NC_089752.1:109134352-109156852 GCF_040412425.1 Macrobrachium rosenbergii
CAGTATATTTTGTCTTCAAGTATTAACAGATAAAGTATGGGAAGAAGAAAGATGAGATATAGATTTCAATATTTTTTCTCATATATTTTAACTCTGGCATCCAAATGAATCAGAGTTATTTTCTATGTACATAATATTTTTTTTATATATTGTTTCTCACCACATCAAAGCTACAGGAAAGATATACACCAACCAGCAGAAATAATATAATAATAATAATAATAATAATAATAATAATAATAATAATAATAATAATAATAATAATAATAATAATAAACTATTTGCACTCATTAAAACATACCTCCTTATTCATATGTATAATTTTTAAATAATACATATTAACATTCTGCAGTAAAACGAACTAAAGCTATATTCACTATCAGAGACATCTGAAGAAAAATATAGTTACAACTGATTATACAAAGTGCGAGAAGTACCACAATCATTCAGTTACGAATAAAGCTTAGGTGAAGAGAAATATCATTTTCCTTAGCAAAAGGTAAATCGACAAAAAAAAAGGAAGAATAAGTAGTTGGAATTTAAATGAAACTTACAAAGAGTTAATTGCTTCCTCAGCTGGTTGGCTAAAACTTACTACAGCAAGTGTTCCATTACGATATTATTTACAGAGCTGAGGCTGAAACTTCCAGTCTAATTGAGAAAGTAGAATTGAAATCATTAAACAACACACACACTCTCTCTCTCTCATCATTAAACAAAACAAACTCTCTCTCTCTCTCTCTCTCTCTCTCTCTCTCTCTCTCTCTCTCTCTCTCTCTCTCTCTCTCTCTCTCTCACTGTGGCTCAAAGCAACGTGCATAACAAAAGACAGCACAGTTTTATACACTTCCTCAAGTAATGTACAGGAATTTCCATCTAATTCCCGTCTACGAGACAGGAATAAAGGGTCCTTTGTCGTTGATAACAAACTGTATAGGATGAATTTGAACATCCACTGTATAATTCAGATCAGTGGGGAGACTGGATGAGGCATTTGCATGATCTTATCTTACATATCTCGTCCGGGAGACGCTTTGCCAATTCTGAGTATCTCCCACTTCAGAGAGAGTCGACGACAATTACATTATGTGTTTTCAGACTCGTCCTGCTTCTTCTTCTTCTTCTTCTTCTTCTTCTTCTTCTTCTTCTTCTTCTTCTTCTTCTTCTTCTTCTTCCCTTTCATTACGTCGGGATGATGAGGCTGGCAGAGTTGTCGGTCGGGGGTTTATTATAATTCTCGTGATAGTTGAATTAATAATAATAATAATAATAATAATAATAATAATAATAATAATAATAATAATAAAAATAATAATAGTAAGTTACAGCCGTGGATCGTTTGTTTATTCTTATAGAGAGCTTTTTTTAGCACATAACTTCAGATAAGTGGATAAATCGTTATGACAATGACCCTGTGAATATTAATGGAACAACGATAAGGAAAACAGCTGAAATGGAAGTGTAAACATTAAAATCGCTATTTTTCCCAGTGTCTTTACTTGCTGTCATACTGATTTGATAATCCTACAACCAGGAAGACATCCGAACGGAAGTCATTCCAACATCTGTAGCTATAATGAAGTTTGATTTTATGAGACGATGGCATTAAAAGTTCAACAAACAGGATCAGTGATACAGAGCCATTGATACTTAGTTCATTATTCGCAAAAACAAAAACAAAACAGATACAAGTTCAAGGATGAAGGATGGTTTTAGCTTTACGTCGAGGTAAAGAAAGATGATCTTCCTCTTTTATTATATGACGCCAAAAATATTTCATATTGTCTAAGAAAAATGCCAGCAAAAACAAATGATACGTAAATAATTAAGAATGATTAGTTTTCGATAGGTTCCCCCAAAACTGCTATTTAAAATATCATTATAGTCAACTTATGTTGCTGCTGTACCAATAAAATGAAAGATTTATTAATCGTAATAAAACTTGTTGAACACGTTTGTGAAGATGAAAAATCAAATGATATGACTGAACTTAAAGTAAATGCAAAGTGACTAAAGAACAAATTGATAAATAGGTAAATCAAATCTTGTGTTACCATCAGTACGATTTCTAATTGCTTGTGACGTGGAAATGGCCCATGAAAGCTCCTAACGAACACTCATCTACATACATACATACGTACTTACACACACACACACACACACACACACACACACATATATATATATATATATATATATATAGATATATAGAGAGAGAGAGAGAGAGAGAGAGAGAGAGAGAGAGAGAGAGCACACAACACTTCCTTTACGATCTGAAACGAACACAAATTTCTTTCCCAATCTCTTTGTTAAAACAATTAAGTCTCATGGCTATCAGACGCGAGGATTCGATCAAGTTAAATGTCAAGCAATGGACCAGAATCCAGTTCTACCAAAAGTTTTGTAAACCAAACAATTTACAAATCAGACTGAGATCAATTTCACCCTAATACCACCTCACTAATCGCATTCTCAACCGGATTCTGGTAACCTATAAATCGGAATGTGATGGAGGTTAAAATGCCGTACCTCTTCCTAATGCTTCTTAGTAAGCTTGAATTTCAAGTCAGTGGCCCCTGTGGGCTTGTTCCATATGAATAGGTTTCATCTTCTGAATAATAATAATAATAATAATAATAATAATAATAATAATAATAATAATAATAATAATAATAATAACGTAGAAGAGCATTGGACTTCTCTGCCACTTTATAAGTTTGAGGAGTTTTAATAAATTTTCTTATTTACTGAAACAAATCACTTCAGCAATAACCTGCGGGTATTTCTTTACTCTACTTTTTGTGACTTTGTTATAGTATTTCCTTTGTACTGTTGATGATTTATCTTGACAAAGGCGCACAGAGTTATGCTTGAAAAACAACACAGTCCCTTACACTCACGCTAATTGTGTGTATGTATATACATAATTAGCGAACGTGTAAAGGAGTGAGTTGTTTTTAAGACATTACTTTGTGCGTCTCTGTCCGGATAAAGCATCAAGACTACAAAGGATATACTGTAAGAAAGTCACAAGAAAAAGGTTTTAGTAAATATGATATTTATACAGTTTTTATACACGAACAGGGGAACGCAGTTGTATCAATATCAGAACAAGCGCAAACTGCTTCCCGTTACCAAATGCTCTCTGTCGTCGTCGTCAGAAAATAAACTTTGTAAAATATTCTTGTCACTTTGGACCAGGAAGCAGGGATCCATTTATAATGGAATCCATCACACGAGCTCGGGATTTTTAATTTTCTCTCTCTCTCTCTCTCTCTCTCTCTCTCTCTCTCTCTAGATAAGCTAACAAAATCGAGTGGCTTACCTCTCTCTCTGTCTCTCAACTTGGATAAGCTAGCAAAATTTAGTCACTCTCTCTCTCTCTCTCTCTCTCTCTCTCTCTCAACTTGAATAAGCTATCAAAATTGAATCGCCTCCCTCTCTCTCAACTTGGATAAGTTAGCAAAATGTTGCCTCTCTCTCTCTCTCTCTCTCAACTTGGATAAGCTCTCTCTCTCTCTCTCTCTCTCTCTCTCTCTCTCTCTGGATAAGCTAGCAAAATTTAGTCGCCTAACCTCTCTCTCTCTCTCTCAATTTGGATAAGTTAGCAAAATTTAGTCGCCTACCTCCTCTCTCTCTTTCTCTCTCTCTCAACTTGGATAAGCTAGCAAAATTTAGTCTCTCTCTCTCTCTCTCTCTCTCTCTCTCTCTCTCTCTCTCTCTCTCTCTCTCAACTTGATAAGCTAGCATAATTTAGTCTCTCTCTCTCAACCTGATTAGCTAGCAAAATTTAGTCGCCTAACTCTCTCTCTCTCTCTCTCTCTCTCTAAGCTCTCTCTCTCTCTCTCTCTCTCTCTCTCTCTCTCTCTCTCAACTTGGATAAGCTCATAATTTAGTCGCTCTCTCTCTCTCTCTCTCTCTCTCTCTCAACTTGGATAAGCTAGCAAAAATTGAATCGCCTGCCCCCTCCCCTCTCTCTCTCTCAACTTGGATAAGCTGGCAAAATTTAGTCGCCTAACTCTCTCTCTCTCTCTCTCTCTCTCTCTCTCTCTCTCTCAACTTGGATAAGCTAGCAAAATTTAGTCGCCTCTCTCTCTCTCTCTCTCTCTCTCTCTCTCGGACCTTCTTCCCAAACACAATTTCACTCAGCCGCCATTAACACGCAATCCGTTTTCCTTCCATGCCGTAAGCCCGTCATTGATCAAATTAATAAATTACCTGCCATTTCATTACGTGTGATTAGAGCTAATAACACCTTTTCTCCTAATAACCAGCTTCATCATCATCAGTAGCAGCAGCAGGCCGCAGGGCCGCCGATCGCCATTGAAGGGAATTTCGGGGGGCCACCTTTTTGGCAAATCCCCTCCCATTTCTTTTCCTGGTTTCCACAACGACTCGTTTGGAGAAATAAACAGGAAATCACCGAAGGAACTTTCTTGGAACAATCACCTGAGAGGTTGGCTTTTTTTCGTGGGGGGAGGGGGAGGGGCCTTTTGCGAAAGAGCGAGGACACCTTTCCGTGAATATTTAAATTTCAATTGTTTCTTTTGCTCGTGTAAGTTCGCTTCAGGACGAGAGAATAAAACGAAACTTACCGCTGTTTCTAAGCTTGATCACCAGAATATTTCTGTATTTCAGTAAATTATTATGAGTGTGGTATCGATTAAGCTACATATTTACTTATTCCTCTTTGATGTATCGTTTTCTTTTCTATTCTGAAAGTAAATTGTTAAAGTACTATTTAATATTAACGACTGTACCGATATTAAACTTGGGAATATATATATATATATATATATATATATATATATATATATATATATATATATATATATATATATATATATATATATATTTAATATAATCCGAGTTTAATATCCTTCAGCATCAACAAAGACTACAAAGTAAAAGAGAAATAACGATTGAAATCTGAGTCTAAACTCTCATTAAATCGCGTCAATGAAGATCTTGATCAATATGCACACTTTTCAGCCTCTTCTGTCAACGTATCTATCTCTCGTTACTTAATATTAATTCCCCTGTTTATTCGTAAACAGCTCAGCTGAAGCACTGACGCAAGTGTAGCCTCCTCCTCCTTCCCCTCCTCCTCTTCCTCCTCCTCCTCCTCCTCCTTCTTATTAATGACTTTCGTTTCTGCTCTTGATTATGTACTGGAGACGAAGACTTCTTCCAGTTGTTTGGAAATATAAATAAAAGACGGTTTCCTCGGGAGTTTCGTCATTCCCAGTTTACTTCTTCGGAATTTATTCTTCCGCTGTTCGTCACAACGAATGATAGTCAGTGCGATGCAAGCTAAAAGGATCTTCGAACTTTGCTTTTATCTATGTGCTTTGTATTTCACGGGACAAAAGGAAAATATACACAATATCAGTTAATAAAAGTATACAGAGAGCCTAGATTTTAAGAAAAAGGATACAAGGAAAAATGCCCACAATATCACTTAAAAAAAAAAGTATACAGTAAACCTAGATTCAATCAAAAAAAGCTCTAAATTTGAGACAAACAAGAAATTGCAACTTGTTTTGGGTCATACAAAAAAAATACAGGAAATAAAAGCAGGTAAAGAAATTAAAAGCAATGGTAAATAAAAAAAATGTGAATATACTAAAAAAAACTTTAATATGGACACATATACCTACTTTAACTACAAAAAAAAATAGATATTTCATAGTTTCAGGAGAATATACAGAAATGCATGATGTTAAAGAAATGATAAAAGCGGATTTTTTTGTTGAAATCAATTTTTCCTGTTCAAAAAAAAAAAAAAAAATCAATTAGTTGTTTCTCTTTCAGGTACTGAATTCCGTAGGCCGTATATCGAGAATTTTGCATCCTGTCAAAATGATTAAATTTAAACATACCTAAAAATGACTCACGACAACCTTTTAAGGCTTTCGCAGTCAAAGACCTAAAAGTGTTCTATCTCCTTGTCTCTTTCTAACATATGTAAGATTCATGCTTTCTCCATTTCTCCACAGATTCCCCTTGCGACGTTTAGTCTCTCTCTCTCTCTCTCTCTCTCTCTGGCTTCATAGAAAAGAAATTGAGTATTATAATAAACTTTGATTTCCTAAAATTAAATTTATCATAACATTTAAGAACCTAACTAAACAATAAAGTTACATCCATCTCTGTCTCTCTCTCTCTCTCTCTCTCTCTCTCTCTCTCTCTCTCTCTCTCTCTCTCTCGTTGACTGGCTTCATACAACATAAACAAAGTATTATAATTTATTTTAATTTCCTTCAATGAAATTTATTATAACATTTAAGATAACAACTAAATGATAAAGTTACATCGTTTCTCTCTCTCTCTCTCTCTCTCTCTCTCTCTCTCTCTCTCTCTCTCTCTCTCTCTCTCTCTCTCTCTTTCTTTTTGACTGGTTTCACACTGCAGAAATAGAGTTTTATAATATACTTTCATTTACTTATATTAAATTTATCAACTAACTCTCTCTCTCTCTCTCTCTCTCTCTCTCTCTCTCTCTCTCTCTCTCTCTCTCTCTCTCTCGGACTGTTTTTTCATATTACAGAAACAAGAATAGTATAACATACATTTTTCCTTAAATCATGTTTTTATTATAATTCTTCTCTCTCTCTCTCTCTCTCTCTCTCTCTCTCTCTCTCTCTCTCTCTCTCTGGCTTCATGTAAAAGTAATTGAGTATTGTAATAAGCTTTGATTTCCTAAAATTAAATTTATCATAACATTTAAGAACCTAGCTAAGCAATAAAGTTACATCTATCTCTCTGTCTCTCTCTCTCTCTCGTTGACTGGCTTCATACAACAGAAACAAAGTATTATAATTTCTTTTAATTTCCTTCAATCAAATTCATTATAACACTGAAGAACACAACTAAATGATAAAGTTACATCGTTTCTCTCTCTCCCTCTCTCTCTCTGACTGGTTTCACACTGCAGAAATAGAGTTTTATAATATACTTTCATTTAATTAAATTAAATTTATCATAACTCCTCTCTCTCTCTCTCTCTCTCTCTCTCTCTCTCTCTCTCTCTCTCTCTCTCTCTCTCTCTCTCGGACTGGTTTCATATTACAGAAACAAGAATAGTATAACATACTTTCATTTTCCTTAAATCATATTTATTATAATTCTTCTCTCTCTCTCTCTCTCTCTCTCTCTCTCTCTCTCTCTCTCTCTCTCTCTCTCTCTCTCCTCTCAAGACTGGTTTCATATTACAGAAACAAGAATAGTATAGCATTTTTCTTTCATTTTATTAAATCATCTTTATTATAATTCTTCTCTCTCTCCGACTGGTTCCATATTACAGAAACAAGAATAGTATAGCATTCTTTCATTTCCTTAAACCATATTTATTATAATTCTTCTTCTCTCTCTCTCTCTCTCTCTCTCTCTCTCTCTCTCTCTCTCTCTCTCTCTCTCTCTCTCTCTCTCTGACTGGTTTCATATTGCAGAAATAATTTTATAATATACTTTCATTTACTTAAATCAAATTTATTATAATTCTTCTCTCTCTCTCTCTCTCTCTCTCTCTCTCTCTCTCTCTCTCTCTCTCTCTCTCTCTCTCTCTCTCTCTCTCTCTCCGACTGGTTTCATATTACAGAAACAAGAATAGTATAGCATTCTTTCATTTCCTTAAATCATATTTATTATAATTCTTCTCTCTCTCTCTGGCTGGTTTCATACTGCTCTCTAATTTTATATTATACTGGTTCATTTTACAGAAACAAGAATAGTATAGCATTCTCTCATTTCCTTAAATCATATTTTTTATAATTCTTCTCTCTCTCTCTCTCTCTCTCTCCGACTGGTTCCATATTACAGAAACAAGAATAGCATAGCATTCTTTCATTTCCTTAAACCATATTTATTATAATTCTTCTCTCTCTCTCTCTCTCTCTCTCTCTCTCTCTCTCTCTCTCTCTCTGACTGGTTTCATACTGCAGAAATAATTTTATAATATACTTTCATTTACTTAAATTAAATTTATCATAACTCTCTCTCTCTCTCTCTCTCTCTCTCTCTCTCTCTCTCTCCATCCAACACTGTCAAAAGCCTTCATCCTCTCCACCCCTCGGGCAATGAACACTCACCACCCTTTGTCTCTTCGCGCCGCTCCACCAAACTTTGATTGAGTTGGGAAGGATGAAACGGTCTCTCCCTGATTCTTCTTCTTCGCGTTCGTCGCCTGTGCTCTAACCCCATCAGCCTATATCCCTATATCCCCTCTCCCTGCCCCGTTGCCCAGCCGACCTTACAACACTCCTCCGATTCAAAACCCTTTCTCCAATCTCCCACTCTCTCTCTCTCTCTCTCTCTCTTTCTTTCTTTCTCCCTCTCTTTCTCTCTTTCTTTCTTTCTTTCTCACCCTCCTTCCCACCCCCTTTTCGATTTTCTTTTCATCGTCATTTCCACGTTTTTCTTTCCCCGTGTCTTTCCTGTCCCTCGTACGACCTCAAAAACGACCTCACGCTAGACCGTCACCAACACGGAAAATAGGGTAGGATTTTGTCTCCACTCGATTCTCCTCCTCTCCGGAGGGCCACCTTCCACCATCTTCAATTTTCGTACCGTAGGGACGATGCAGTCAGAGCAGACTGTTTCTAATCGACCAGGATGTGAATGACTTGTTTCAATCGGTAAAGTACGTGTATCCGTCAATTAAAATTTGAAAAAATAAAAGTGAGAAAAATTCGGACATTTTCAATTTTATTTTTTGCAGCTTAGAACTGACTTCGTCCCTTAAATGAAATGACTGGCCGGTCCAATTACTCAATAACGACACCTGTTGCGGGGAAATGAGAAAAGGTGCGAGCTAGGAAATAAAAGAAGCACAGAAGAAAAGCAACAGTTATTCATACTGGTTAATGACAGGAACCGGAACTGAATGGGTATCCATTTTGGTGCAATTCTGAAAAAAATATAAAAATATACATCATTGCATGAATTGTTTAATCACGAGACGTACGATTAAGCTTTTGAGTTTTACTCTGCGACAAATGGTTCTATAGAATCTATCCAGCAAATGATTCTACGGAAAATCTACAAAACTCCTGTTCATAATTTGGCGGAACCAACGTCCCACCGAGATTCCTCTAAGAACAGCTGTCATATTCATTTATAGTTACTGAGTGACTTTCCATAACCAGCTGCAAAGAATAATTGTAATTTATTTATCCCGTTACTTACACAACCACCCACAAGAATAGCAATACGACAGAGAAAGAAAGAAAAAAAAAAGACAATCACGTCAAAATATCACTGGGTTCAGAACTGATTGAATATCACAGAAAAGCTTGGCAATATATTTTCTTACGCATGATTGACATTTGTCACGTACATTACAAAGAGTTTGGATGCTGACAGGATTGCGTCCCCTCAAGACTCATATTTTTCCATTTTGCAGATGAAAAAGCAAAAATCAAAGGACATGAAATAGATAAACCTACACAGGTAGAACAGCAATGTCCATCAAATCATTCTCTCTCTCTCTCTCTCTCTCTCTCTCTCTCTCTCTCTTTTGGCTATACCAACCAAAGAGAGTTCAATTGATTAAATTCCTGCCGAACAAGCATTCTTTGCGATCTGATAACGGTTTTGCTTTCCTCGCAGAGGGGAAAAGAAAAAAAAGAAAAAGTAAACAGAAAAATTTAGCACTGAATTCCTAAAATGAATCGGCAGGAAACACTAATAAATGCTCCCGTTTGTGTGTGTTTGTTGTTTGTTTCTTGTGTAGCCGCGATGGGGGGGGGGGAATAAGGGATGGCGCTCCTTCAGTTGCTGTTCTTTTAATAATAGCACAAACATGCTTTTCTATTATTATTTTCTATTGTTTCTTTTCACAAACACTCTTTTGGGCAAGAAGGAAGATAAGCCTTGTGTGAAGATACTTTTCTATGAATTTTTTTTTTCACACATTCCATGAGTCAGCTTCGGATTTGGGCCAAATTCCGACTTGTGCAGACGTCAACGGCAGTCAGTCTCTCTCTCTCTCTCTCTCTCTCTCTCTCTCTCTCTCTCTCTCTCTCTCTCTCTCTCCAATGAAGAAAATAGTGCATCGACATACATGCAAGCTGACTTACAAATACAAACAGGGGTGCAGAGGTGCAATGAGATACGATTTCATACACATACTCACAAAGAGTTACCTACGATGGCTTGTATTTCAGTGTACCTACGGGCAATATATATGTATATATATACAACTATAAAACATGTCATTCATACGCTTAGAACATCGTATATCCCAGAAAATACACCGTGAAAGGTCCATCATCAGTTTTTATTTTCCTGTATTGTTTTGTTTGTTTTTTATTTTACTTTTACTTTATTTCCTCTTTATCTCCCCGTCGCTCAGACACGTGAATATCCCTCTAGGGCCAGGATAGGTGGGGGGGTTGTGGGGGGCGGGGGTTTAAGGCAAACACATACGAGTACTGGGTACTGCAGATCACCATACCGTGTGCAGCGTCCTTGTTCTATATTGTTCAGCGCCTCCACTGAGACAACACGAAAGGATCATTTTTATTTTTATTTTTTTCTGAAAATACTGTTTCTTTAATGATCACTTTCCTTCTTCAGAAGTATTTTTCTTCTTGCCTTTTTTTTAAATTTCTCTCTTTTCTTCTTTTTCTGAACTCTTCTATTTTCTTCTTCTTCTTCTTCTTCCTCTTCTTCGGCTTATTTTCTTGCCATTCTGTTTTCTTCCATTCATAGCGCCTTGCGGACTTGTTTTGCTTTCATTACTTAAATTTTCACTTATATTTACTTTCTTAAAATTTATGACACAGAAGGATATGGTGCAAGGAACCGCGATACAATATGGAATTAAAATCAGTTAAGGAAAACAACTCAAAACTGACAACGGGTTACAAATGCTGGAAAAGGTATCTAATGATAATAAAAGATTAAGTAAATGGTAATATGATAAAAACGTAAGCTAACTGATTCAGTCAAATAAACCGATAAACCAAATGACACAACAATGCAATTATGAGAATTCGCTTCAGACGAAACAAAAACGATATTTTTGGATACAAGGTGCAATTGTCGGCGGGAATACAACACACAAGCATGTATAATATGTATACAGTATATATATGTATATGTATAGATATGACTAATAATCATATAGCACAATTATCATCAATATCTTCTGCACGAACACCATCCTTGTTTATACATCTAACGCCTCATACATTATTGTCACAGATAAGAAGAAGTATTTCTAAATATCGACGTTTGTCCTTTCCGAATGGTTGAATTTCTTTGCTTTTAATGATGAAAAGGTCATTCCGCACCAGAAATATGCAAGCGCTTGGGTCCTTGGTCGCTGTCCACTTTAACCACTTCATTTTTTTTTTTTTTTGCCAGAATTTCTCACTGGGAAAGATACTTCACTTTCACAATGTACACTTTAAATCATCATACTGATTCTATTATACACAGTGCTTAGTGCATTTGGATAATGAAAGCGCATTGGAGATAATACGACTGGTAGAATTCATTAATGGTAATAAAAATTAATAATATTAATAATAATAATAATAATAATTAATAACAGAATGGATAAAGATAATATTAAAGAATAAGGCTACATATTTCTTATTCGCACTTCATGTCTCCTCAATTCGCGGTGTCCTTTTCCACCCGTCAAATTTTTTCAATTTACTTTTCCATAAGCTAATCCCCTTGCGTATCTCTTAATGCACCTTCGCACCGAATTCAACTTAGCAGCTTATTTAACCTGTTTTTATTTATAGCCTACTATTCCACTGCAAAGTCGCATTCATCATCAGCTTTCACTTCCTTGTCAGTACTGTCTTCAGGAATTCTTTTTTAAAACTAGGAATACTTTCTCACATTTCGGACCACTTTTTAATCTCCTTATCACTTACGCTGTCTTTGGCCTCCTTAAAAGCACACGCATTTACCGTCTCTGATTTAGACTTAGATTTGTCCTCTCAAAAGCAATGTGGGATCTTTACAACAATCAAATTGGTTACTAGGTTCACCATTCTCGCTATTGTGTTGTGTGCTGTTTAATTCATTATTAAATTCTGCTCATTTCTTAACTATTTGCTGCTCATATTCTCTCACTATTTCCTTCTTTCTTCTTCACTATTTAATGCTTACACCTCCTTCCATATCCTCGCGGCTGAACTTTTCCTTCTACTTAGTTCGCTTGGAAAAAAAAAATGAGGAAAGAACGCACGAGAAGCGACACAAGAATACACGAATCATAACCAAACCAAAATGAAAGGTAAACAGGATGAAATGGTTAAAGGACTAGAATATAAGTGTTGTCTCCAGCGACGGAGGCTTGTCCTACACGCACACAGACACACCCCAGCGGCGTCTACGAAGGACTTGCTTATCTGAGGACGCCCAGGATACACCCGACCACGACGGCGAGGGGAAGGCTCGCCGAGGCTGAGATGAGAGGGGCACTCATGCTACCTGCAAGAGAGGAAAGGATACCATGAGCACGACGTTAAAAGTGAAAATGTAATCCCAGTGCTTTCTTAAAGTGAAAATGTAATCCTATTTCTTTTTTGAAGCGAAAATGTAATCCTCTTGCTTTTCTGAAGGGGAAAATGGTGTCCTCTTGTCTTTCTGAAAGGAAAAATGTAATCCTATTGTTTTTCTGAAAGGGAAAATTTAATCCCCTTGCTTTCTGAAAGCGAAAATGTAATCCTCTTGGTTTCTTAAAGTGACAATGTAATCCTCTTGGTTTCTGAAAGTGATAATGTAATCCTCATGGTTTCTGAAAGTGAAATTGTAATCCTCTCGGTTTCTGAAAGTGAAAATGTAATCCTCTTGCTTTCTGAAAGTGAGAATGTAATCCTCTTCCTTTCCAAATATAATCCTCTTGCTCCCTTAAAGTGGAAAATGTAATCCTCTTGGTTTCTGAAAGTTAAAATGTAATCCCCTTCCTTTCTGAAAACGAAAATGTAATCTTATTGCTTTTTAAAAGTGAAAATGTAATCCTCTTGCTTTCTGAAAGCGAAAATGCAACCTATTGCTTTCTAAACGTGAAAATGTAATCCCCTTGCTTCCCTGAAAGTGAAAATGCAATCCCCTTGCGTTCCTGAAAGTGAAAATGTAATCCCCTTGCTTTATGAAAGCGAAAATGCAACCTATTGCTTTCTAAAAGTGAAAATGTAATCCCCTTGCTTTCCTGAAAGTGAAAATGTAATCCCCTTGCTTTCCTGAAAGTGAAAATGTAATCCCCTTGCTTTTCCTGAAAGTGAAAATGTAATCCCCTTGCTTTCCTCAAAGTGAAAATGTAATCCCCTTGTTTTCCCTGAAAGTGAAAATGTAATCCCCTTGCTTTCTGAAAGTGAAAATTTAATCCCCTTGCTTTCTGAAAGTAAAAAATGTAATCCCCTTGCTTTCTGAAAGTGAAAATGTAATGCTCTTAGTGTCTGAAAGTGAAAATGTAATCCTGTTGCTTTCTAAAGTGAAAATGTAATCCTCTAAGCTCCTGAAGTGAAAATGTAATCCTATTGCTTTCTAAAAGTGAAAATTTAATCCCCTTGCTTTCCGAAAGTGAAAATGCAATCCTATTGCTTTCTAAAAGTGAAAATATCCTCTTGCTTTCTGAAGTGAAAATGTCATCCCCTTGCTTTCTAAAAGCGAAAATGTAATCCCCTTGCTTTCTGAAAGTGAAAATGCAATCGTATTGCTTTCTAAAAGTGAAAATGTAATCTTCTTCCTCTCATATCCCGATTATAGAGCATCGCTAATTCCTTTCATTAATTTAAGTTTCCTTCCGTGGTTGCATCACCTTCTTCAGTATTTTTGTTATTTATCTTTATTGTTCTAACTTGATGAGAGCACTTGAATATGTCCATTTCACATGCTGCAAAACACCAGAGATTGAAAATTATTTAATATTTTTTGTACAGTCTCATTTGTTGCAACACATTCAAATCAAGGATAACATAAGAACGCAAAATGGATATGGTGTCAGTGCCGAAATAAAGGAAAATTTAGACATACCAAAAACACCACTGGATTTTAAGTAAGATCTATATATATATATATATATATATATATATATATATATATATATATATATATATATATATATATATATATATATATATATATATATGTACATACTGTATATATATACATACATATATATAACATACATATATATACATACATACATATAAACACACACACACACACACACACACATATATATATATATATATATATATATATATATATATATATATATATGTATATATATATATATGTGTGTGTGTGTGTGTGTGTGTTTGTGTGTGTGCCCACTGATAAAAGGATAATAAAACAAAACAAAATAATGCTTTACTATAAGAGAAACATTCTTTCAGTGGTACCATACAATGACTGTAAATGATAAATTACTTAATAAAGTTCCTTGAAATAATAAGAGGTCGCATTAAAAAAAAAAAGACAGAGAAACACAAAAGCGAGACATGCAAGGAATAAATAAGATCAAAGGTCTTCTCTCAACTGTCACATAGGTAATATCACTGTCAAATTCATTAAGGGTCAGAAAATTAGAATTGTTTCGGGTTTTTCTGCAGAATCTCTTCACTACTGGTGGCTTAAAACAGGGCCGTCCAAGTTGTTTAGTCCGAGGGCCACTCTTGAAAAAACAAGACATGCGGGTCACCTGTGTGTATGCATATAAAAAAGAGAAATATACTTTCCGCCAGCTGGTCACTTTCAAAATCAAACGGGCCATTTTTGGCCCACGGGCAGGGGGTTGGGCGGCCTTCTCCTAAAACATCCAACCACGGGCTAGGGGTTGGACGTCCCTGTCTTACAACATCAAACAAATATGAATAATGAGGAACCTCGTTAAGCATGTGGAAAATGATTAATTACAGAGTATAGAAAGAGTGAGGTTACATCACACAATTATTTTCGCTGGGTGTATTAAGAAGCCTAACATGCTGGTTAATTGATTGTTTGGTTAATTTGTTTATTTGAGTAATCTGAGGTCCAAGCGACTGCAGTCAATGATGCCAGAAATGTTATTAGTGTTAACAAAAGACGATGAAAATGAACAAAGGCAAATTCTTCAGTTTCAGAGAGAGACATTCGTTTCATATATAGTATCAGTGAAAATAATCTATTAATTTCACTGTGCGAGGATAATAAGCGAGGAAAATATTACGAGTTTTCATTGCGTTTATTTCAGTTAGAGAGTCAACATGAATATTAAAAAGCGAATTTTAAGCTGATCCTTTTACTTCTAAGCCCACAAATATCAAATCAGTCAGCAAAATGTAGCCGCTAACGCAATTTGTTAGCGGGAATTCTTACATTACCAAGAAACTAGTCTCCTAAAGACTTGTCCCATGTAAACAGCTTTGTAGATTCATCACCGTGACGTATCCTCTTGTCAGTGGCTGCCAATTTCGGCAGCGGCTAGCAATTGGACCGTAATGCTTTCAGTGTCGCTCCTCGTAATGTCAGTCATTCTGTTACAGCTGATTGGTTCGGTCTCTTTCCACAATGAAGATTATTTAACAACTTGCAGGTGACATGAAACAACTGCAGCGGACTTTTCCTGAAGTAAAGTTCCCCTTGAACAGCCGGAAAGAGGGCGCCCCTTTCTTTAGTCTAGACTTATGTCTCCTGCTCCAGGTGTTGGTATTGAGAGGCCCCTCGGGGCCCTGATAAGGTTTGATTCAGGTGATTCCTGTGACCCCGACGTAGTTTGATTTATGCCAATCCAGTATATGGAAGACTGGCCGACATTCCTTTATGCATATAGGAACAGGAGGCTTCATCCAGATACGTGACTGACTACGCCTACAAAACTGTTGTAGGCCAGTCCAGTATATGGATGACTGGCTGACATTCCTTTATGCATATAGGAACAGGAGGCTTCATCCAGATACGTGACTGACTACGCCTACAAAACTGTTGTAGGCCAGTCCAGTATATGGATGACTGGCTGACATTCCTTTATGCATATAGGAACAGGAGGCTTCATCCAGATACGTGACTGACTACGCCCACAAAACTGATTTAGGCCAGTCCAGTATACGGATGACTGACTGACATTCCTTTATGCATACAAGAAAGGAGGCTACATCCAGGTACAGGAGTGACTAGGACTACAAAACAACGCTAGCAGAAATAATCTCTGGAGGACTAACAAATATAAAGAGAGGGGCGCAGAGTAAATAGACCTACCATATAAGTGCTCTCGGCTCTCGAGTGAGAGTGCTGGACGCTGAAGAGGCTCCATGCTGGCTACTTCGGTCTCGTTGTAGAAGATGCCGATGGAGGCCGTACACCGGAGGGACATCAGCTTGTGTGGGAAGTGGTCGTGGTTGGCCAGGAAGTGCAGTCCAAGAGTCGACTGTTCCAGGCCGTCCGACTGCATGTAGGGGCTGAACTCTCTCAGATACCGACGGGGAGCCTGCAATGGAAGGGCCTGCATCAGCGATGGCTTAGGTGAGGACGCAGTTTCGTTAAATACTTTAACAAGGCAAAGATTCTAGTCATTCTCTTGTTTTATTGGTTACTTACCACTGGATAGGGTTTCAAGTTTAGGGCAATCACCAGTGGAATGATACAGGATTGATACATTTTTTCGTCTTTTAGAAACAATAAATGCTATCATAGGGCGCAGTTTTGTTAAATACTTTAACAAGGCAAAGATTCTAGTCATTCTCTTGTTTTATTGGTTACTTACCACTGGATAGGGTTTCAAGTTTAGGGCAATCACCAGTGGAATGATACAGGATTGATACATTTTTTCGTCTTTTAGAAACAATAAATGCTATCATAGGGCGCAGTTTTGTTAAATACTTTAACAAGGCAAAGATTCTAGTCATTCTCTTGTTTTATTGATTACTTACCACTGGGTAGGATTTCAAGTGTAGGGCAATCACCAGAGGAATGACACAGATACATTTTTTCGTCCTTTAAAAACAATAAACGCCATCTCTTACCATCTTTCAGAAATGAGACTTATTAATTCATGAAGCCCTTCCAAGTACTTTCACACTACTCTTAAAAAAAACATCCCTGTGTCCCACCTGGAATGATACGTGAGACTGCAATAATATTCGCGTTGAAAACGGACCAAATATGTCCGAATGACACACACTGGCGCTTTACGCAGTCAAAGACACTTGAAAGCAAATCAATGTCTTCCGACAATTCTTTTGAAAATTTGTTAACAGAATATCAGCGGAAGTACTTATGGATTCCGTTCACTTCCGTCTAATGGCCAGAAACCAATGGTCCCCCAATATTTCAACATCGCCGCGTCAACGATGCATAAATTTGGGCTGCAATAGGGAAGGAAAAGAGGAGAGGAGAAGATACGAGTCTCGAATTCTCTAGTTTATGGAAAATGTGTGTATGGTCTTTTACACGAAGAAAACCAGTGATATATATATATATATATATATATATATATATATATATATATATATATATATATATATATATATATATATATATATATATATATATATATATATATATATATATATATATATATATATATATATATATATTATATATATATATTTATATAATATATATATACATATATGTATATATATAATATATATATATATATATATATATACATATATGTATATATATAATATATATACATATATATATATATACATATATATATAATTGCATATTTGAACAGATCTTTTTTCATGATTTAAGTATGGAAACCAAAGCACGGAATATTTTCAACTTAACATTGGCCGTTCAAATATTTAAATAAACAAATATTACCCGTTTTAAATTACAGTGGTGAATTGAACAGTCGCTCATTTCCGCAGCCTTTGAAAAAAAATGTAATTTTTGTTTTTTTTAAGAATCTTTTTGAACTGAATGAATTGAAGTCCCCTTTGGGGAATCTTGAAAGGTCAGAGGACTTCATTAGCCTAACATACAACAGTATGTTTAAAACTGATTAAAAAATAAACTCCCCCTGACATTTGTAGAACTTCACAGAAATGCCCGCCCGTTCTCTTAAATTTTTTTTTAGATTTACTTTTTTTAGTTTTCTGTAAAAGAAAACTATTGTGCCGGCTTTGTCTGTCCGTCCGCACTTTTTTCAGTCCGCACCTTTTCTGTCCGCGCTTTTTCTGTCCGCCCTCAGATCTTAAAACTATTGAGGCTAGAGGAATGCAAATATGTTGATCATCCACCTTCCAATCATCAAACAAACCAAATTTGCCGCCATCTAGAATCAGAAGTTTTTATTTTATTTCAGGTTAAAGTTAGCCATAATCGTGCTCCTGGCAATGATGTAGGATAGGCCACCACAGGGCCGTGGCTCATACAGCATTATACTGAGACCACCAGAAGATAGATCTGTTTTCGGTGGCCTTGATCATACACTGTACCGGCTGTGAAGAAAACTCGATTTCGCCTCACAGTGTAAGTGCTGAAAAATGGCCAGCGTCTGTGAAAACAAACTGTTTATTGGTCTTGCTGTATATAATGTATTATTATGTCTATTCATTAATTTTATTCTCACTGTTATTATTAGTCAACATTCACATACAATATTTCTAATAATGAGTCTTTCTCCGCAGGAATGGTTGTGGAAAGATCCGCCTCTTGAGAAATTGAGTTTTCTTTGGAACTCGGTGAATTTGAGTCTATTATTAAGCAGGAATTGAAATATACTCTAAATATGATGACGTACTGCGGTACAGATGGGTGCTATGTAAGCTACTAGGCAAAAAGAAAAACCTAGCATTGAAGAATTTCATTTGTGCGAGAGATACTTTAACGTATATGATAGACTATCTTCGTACACTGTATTTTCAAATTTTTGTGTGAGGAGTTATCGGCTTGCTAGACCCAGAAGACGAAAACTGAGGTGCCTGGTTCTACTGTGACGGGTTTTTGACACCATTCCTGCTATCGTTCGTTGAACTTGTATAAAATAGTCTAATTTCATTATCGAAACGTTCTGAGGTAATCAGTTTACAAAGAAATAAGACTTTTACTTCATCTCATTTGCGTACTGGAAAAACAGTTTACGTCGTATAAGGAGCTGTTTATATATATATATATATATATATATATATATATATATATATATATATATATATATATATATATATTTATATATATATATGTGTGTGTTTGCATATATGCATATATATACATTTATATATATATATATATATATATATATATATATATATATATATATATATATATATATATATACAGTATATATATATATATATATATATATATATATATATATATATATATATATATATACTAAGTTCTTTTTCTGAAAAGCTAAATTGAATAATTATTACTGCATTGAATTTTTTTACCAATATGTAGACTACTGGAGGTTTGTTTTTGGTTTAATTGTATGAACTCACTTTATTTCTTTGAGCATTTTCATGTTAAAGGAAAAAGGTGTATAGGAGATTGATGATCATCTAGTTGTATATACTCACGAGAATGACCTTTGGATTGATTGTAGGTTACTATGCAGTTAGGTAGGGATTGATCTAGTGAATTATTGTCCACGGAATTACAGAGGTAAGTAGTGCTGGTCGTAAGTTGCATATTTACATAAAACTATTAGGAAATAAATCTAGGTTAAGCAGAGATATTTTGGTTTACTCCGCAAGATTGTTTAACTAGACCACTGCTCCTTCACGATACCTCCTAAAAATGTGGTTCTCAACTTTTTTTTGACCCGTACACCCTTTCACCATATGAAAGAATGTCATTCACGCCCCACCCCACCTTTTCCTAAATTGTCTGCCTCAAAAGGTGTATTCCGAATAATATGCAACAAAATGCTAACACAAACACAAAAGCTAGAGGAGAGAAAGTCCAGCGTGACCTCTCAGTAGTGTAGACCGATACACACTGCGTTTTGTGTGGTCCTGGAGCCAGTTTGAGCCTGCCAATCTCTGGTCACAATTCCCCGCCCCACCCTCCCTTGACACGCTAAAATCCCACCTTATGGGGAAATTCCCCAAACCCTGGTTTAGAACCACTGGTTCCTAAGAGGAACAAGAAATCACAACAATAGTATCTTTCTTATTTCACTCCGGTATACTTCTCACAAGTTGTGACTCTCAGTGCTTGAGAATCTTATTAATTATTTTGTAAATAAACCGTTTAAACATTTCCAGTATCTTTCTTCATTTTTCAACTATTACGTAAAATTCCTTGTATACATACATAAATAAATACATACATACAAACACACACTTATATGTATATATATTTATATATATACATATATATGTGTCTGTAATATATACTGTATATATATATATATATATATATATATATATATATATATATATATATATATATATATATATATATATATATATATATATATATATATATATATATATATATGTGTCTGTGTTAAATTGCGAAGGAACGTTTTTATTCATACAAATTCATATAATCGTTAGCAGAATTTAACGGACCTGACATATTATCATCCTTTCTGCAAAAATAGTATAACATTTTCAAGAACATAAGGAGAGAGAGAGAGAGAGAGAGAGAGAGAGAGAGAGAGAGAGAGAGAGAGAGAGAGACAGGGCTTCATAACATGTTTTGGGGTATTAACCATACTGTGCATAGAGACTGCCAGCTAAATATGTTCGAAACAATTAACAGTTTTAGAAAGCATCATTAGCATTCTAAAGAGGTTTGTATTTCTAACGGCGGATTCTTCTTACACAAGGTAAGTTGCCTAAGAACCGAAAGACAAATGAGCGTCGAAAGAGGCAAGAACGGCCAATCCTATTCTTCTTGCTAACAATCAGTCCAGGTCTGGGCTCATCAGCTAATAGAGAAGAGTCTTTCATCCACACAAAGGGCGACAATCGCGTCGTTTCTCTACAATGTTGCAAGAGAGGGGCACCATCAGAGAAAGAAATGATTAGATATGAAGCTTCGCAGTGCTTAGAGACGTAGAAGATGTATAAAAGAAATGTTAATTCCTTGCTTTCACATCAGGGGATATATATATATATATATATATATATATATATATATATATATATATATATATATATATATATATATATATATATATATATATTTACATATATATATAAATTAATATATACATATATACATAAAAGGTTTTATGATTAACAAAAGAATACAGAATTTCAAAAGTAGAAGCATAATGGAATATCTATTTAGAGAAATATATTAATCTATAAAGTGAGGAATTTAGATTTTATATAACAAGGTATGAATCCTACATACATACATATATACATACATACATACATACATACATACATACATACATACATACATACATATATATATATATATATATATATATATATATATATATATATATATATATATATATTTATGCGTGAAACTTATGGCCCGTACCTTGTTTTCGTAACAAACAGACGGCCGCATTGATTAGTTGTCTTTGAAATTCAGAAGTTTAGCTAAACCTTTGAGCTTTAAAAAATCCACTAACTTGTCTTGATAACGAAAATACTTCTTTTTTATTTCCAGTGAAAAAATAACACTGCAAGAATATTATGAATAATATAAGCTATCAATATGGAGTGACATGGCTGACATTTCTGGCGATGTGATGTATATCATTGGAGAAACAAATCTTCGGTTCATTTTGAATTAACAAGAAATGACATTTGGTATACAAAAAAAAAATCGTTTTAAATATTCTCGAAAACTTTCGGCCACACCAAAAGGTCAGGGATATCAAAGCAAGCAAGAATGAGCGTCAGTCCTCACCAGGAGATTCGGAGAAATCTTACTTAAGCAACATAAACATTTCCTTCTGCCTATTCCCTGTCATTATGATCATGATTCTCGCCAATACCTTTTGTAAAACGAAATAAAACTAGAGTAAGATGAAAAAGATAACAAAATAAAGATGCAAAAGTAAACATGAGTTTCATAATCACTCACTTCGACGTCTACTTATCATCCTCATTCAGTTCTTCGACATCTTCCCCATCATCCTCATTCAGTTCTTCGACATCTTCCCCATCATCCTCATTCAGTTCTTCGACTTCTTCCCCATCATCCTCATTCACGTCTTAAAAATGTTTCCCCATCATCCTCACTCACTTCTTGAATATCTTTCCCCATCATCCTCAGTCACTTCTTGAAGATCTTTCCCCATCATCCTCACTCACTTCTTGGATATCTTTCCCCATCATCTTCACTCACTTCTTGAATATCTTTCCCCATCATCCTCACTCACTTCTTGAATATCTTCCCCCATCATCCTCACTCACTTCTTGAATATCTTTCCCCATCATCCTCACTCACTTCTTGAATATCTTTCCCCATCATCCTCACTCACTTCTTGAATAGCTTTCCCCATCATCCTCGCTCACTTCTTGAATATCTTTCCCCATCATCATCAGTCACTTCTTGAATATCTTTCCCTATAATCCTCACTCACTCACTTCTTGAATATCTTTCCTCATCATCCTCGCT
>NC_089752.1:109161852-109186852 GCF_040412425.1 Macrobrachium rosenbergii
GTGAAAATTTTAGGCTAGTTCATAGTGCTCTGATCTTCAAGTCGGAATCGTGCTAATTGACAATGGCTTTTCATCATCACCTGTTTTTCTGACAAGTTCAGAGAGGCTTTCAAAACACTCGCATTCCAAGATCATCCAATTTATTAGAAGAGAAAGCATTTACTTTTCATACTTCAATTCCATTTGTTGGACAGTATTTGGCTGTCATAACAAACACCACGAAGTTATAATTAAAAATATGAAATTTTGATTTCATGACATCGGTTTTTGATCAGAAGAATAAGCAAAAAAAAAATAAACCATTGGAAATTCTCCTCCATTAATTATGGAAGGATTCAAAATTACTTTTTTAATGAAATGCAAAACACTTTTTAACGTACATCGTTTAGAATTAGCACTGAGGGCAAATCCAAGAAGAGATCAATGAAAAATGAAGAAATTTTATGAAACGAAATAACTAGATCATCAATGGCGAGCACCTTCATAAAAAAATTTCCCAAAATGATTGATAAATGAAAATGATTGATATGACCCTTCCATCATTACCATTCAGAGCGAATCAAGTGAAAGATCTGTAACAGAAATTTAGGGCGATGAACGAGGATAATTAATGTTAGACGCCGTGCCATATATACTTGATAAAAGTAGTAACGAAAAGGATAATAACTAATACAAACCTTTTACCATTTTTATTTAAAATTCAAATGAGAGAGAGAGGGAAAAAAGAGGAAGATTTTTCGAGGGAAGGATTGTAAAAATGGTAATTGTTTAACACCTTATCATTATTTCCGCAAAAGATGCAACAAAAATGATAATTGCCATCAGACGGTGAAATGTAATGTAGAAGATTGCTAATTGACTGGAAAAGAAAATCCGTGGTCGTCTTTATTTATTTATCTGTTTATTCATTTATTTATTCATTCATTTTGGAACGGGACATCATTTGAATAATGAGTCTCATGCTACTGATATGTGTGATAAATCTTATTCATTTCTAGTTTAGTTTTGGCTACTCTATTTTCGAAAATACTGAGTCACGTGAACGTTAGTAAGTTTCCTTATTAGTTTTCTGTAAAAGAAAACTATTGTGCCGGCTTTGTCTGTCCGTCCGCGCTCAGATCTTACAAACTTTCGAGGCTAGAGAGTTGCAAATTGGTATGTTGATCATCCACCCTCCAATCATTAAATATACCATATTGCAACCCTCTAGCCTTAGTAGTTTGCATTTTATTTAAGGTTAAAATTAGCCATAATCGTGCATCTGGCAACGATATCGGACAGGCCACCACCGGGCCGTGGAAAAAGTTTCATGGGCTGCGGCTCAAATATTCTTATACCGAGACCACCGAAAGATAGATCTATTTTCGGTGGTCTTGATTATACGCCATAGCGGCTGTACAGAAAACTTGATTGCGCCGAAGAAACTTCGGCGCATTTTATACTTGTTTTCAATGGATATTGATAATTCCTATAAACTATTACATAAGAAACCAAATGGTCTGGCTTTTGAAGCATGTTTTTTTTTTTAAATTATTAACTTGTTTTAAGTACCAAAATGTTTCACTGAAAGAAATCAAGCTCTCCCTGAGCGAACATAATTTGCACAGAGTGGCACATACCTGTAGAAGGAACAATGGAAAAGAGAGAATCTGCTAATCTGTATTTGACTTTTTAAGAGAGCAGTTATTATATTTATTGAAAAGACTCCTTTAGAAAGGAATGACTTATAAATTCCAAGTCATGCAAAATGAAAAAAAAGGTGATATTTTTCACTCCATATAGAACAGGAGTTTAGATCTGTGCTTCTACCTGTCATCTCCTAATTATGAAGTACAATAGAAGGGATCCCTCAAGCTCTGTTAGAGAACAGGATGGAAGAAGGCAAAAAGGTCCATAAAGAGGCAGTTGGAAAGGGCAAAGAGGAACATGTGGGAGGAAAAAAAAAACAGAACTTTCACACAGAAGAGGAAAGAAAGAATGCTTTTGAGTTTCAAGACGAATATGGAAAGACAGAAAATATGTGAAAGAGCAAAGTTGTGGGTATGAAAAATAAGGAAATGAAAGCTGAATGGAAAGAAATGCAAAGCTGACTGGACAGAAATGCTGAAACGAGGAAAGCATTATCTAAGCAATCTGCTAAATGGACAGGATGGATGTGAATAGGAAGACAATATAAAAATGGGCCAGTAGACAATATACATCTAGTGAAGATGGGAGACCCTTACAAAATGGAAAATAAAAAGGTTCTAAGACCACTGAGAATAAAATGCCTTATACCCTTCTTCAAAGATGGCACTAGAAAGATGAAAAGAAATCAAGGAAACAATAATACACAAGGGAAAAAGGTGGTGCACAACAAAGCAAAAATTGCACATACTGGAAAGAACTCTTCAGACACTTGAGACTATAAAAAGAATCACTGGCATATAAAAATGAATAATAAGGAGCTGCTACTGTGGGTTAGCTGCGCTTTATAAGTGTAAATGGTAAACTTTCTAAAATGAGCCAGTAATCAAGAGGTCAGGTAGGTTTACAGGTCTCTCATGAGCAGGACGGGCAATGGCCAGGCCACTGCAGTGGGAACGTTGTCATAAACATGAACATGTATACATATGATCAAACCCTCAAGCTCATTTTCCACCCAGGATAAGACCAGGAAGTGGCCCCCGATGACTTAGCAGGTCAACCTATGACTCCTGCAAATGACCTCATCCCTAGACTCCCAAATCGCCTTATCCCTAGACCCCCAAAATCACTTCATCCCTATACCCCCAAATCACCTCATCCATAGAACCCCAAATCGCCTCATCCATAGACCCCCAAATCACCTCATCCATAGACCCCCAAATCACCTCAGCCATAGGCACCCAAATCATCTCATCCCTAGTCCCCAAAATCGCCTCATCCATAAACCCCCAAATCACCTTATCCCAAGACCCCCAAATTGCCTCATCCATAGACCCCCAAATCACCTCATCCCTAGACCCCCAAATCACCTCATCCATAGACCGCCAAATCACCTCATCCATAGACCCCAAAATCACCTCATCCCTAGACTCCCAAATTGCCCCATCCATAGACCCCCAAATCGCTTCATCCATAGATCCCAAAATCACCTCATCCCTAGACCCCCAAAATAACCTCATCCTTAGACCCCCAAATAACCTCGTCCCTAGACCCCCAAATAACCTCGTCCCTAGACCCCCAAATCACCTCATCCCTAGACCCCCAAATCGCCTCATCCATAGACCCCTAAATCACCTTATCCCTAGACCCCCAAATCGCCTCATCTCTGGAACACCCAAATCACCTCATCCCTAGACACCAGGGACAGTAAGGTCATGTTTACCAGTCTTGCAAGGAGGCAAGACATGAACACGGCTTGAACTCGGGACCATTACACATTGAAGCCCAGCAGAAACAATCTGATCTATAATGACTCTTAATGACCATCTGACCTACCACGACCCTTAATGAACACAGAAATGAATTCTGTGAAAAAATAAAAAAAGTTCGTTTTCCAAACCAAAATTCAGTACATGTAAATTCAATCTAGGCATGAGATAATACTAAGTCAAAAAGGGGACGAATTTCCTTATTTGTATAAAAGTACTACTCACTGTTTTCTATACTTTCTTGCAAAAGCTGTAGTCTAAAGAAAACTCACAGATGAAAGTAAAGATAAAATTAAGTTCCAATTACCCCTTTATGTTTCTCTTATTAACGTTAGAAATGTTGCTGCTTTATCTACTAACGCTAAAATTGAGAAGTTTAATAATAATTGTAAGATATCCTGATTTCTTTGGGATTTTTGTTAGCTTGCCTTCTTTTATTAACTGGCATTATTTTGAAATAAAAACAAAGATAGAATATAAAACTAATTAATCCACTTTATGGGCTATTCTGAATTTTCAGTAAGGTATTAATAATAACTACAACCATGTCATACTAGGAAGATGAATATCTTTGATGCTGAAAATATCTGTACTTGAAAGTCACGCATGTTAAAAATACCAGTGAATTAAAATATAGCATATTTATTTAGACAAAAAGAAAATAATAACACCACAGACGAAAATAGGCTAGAAAAAACCAAAACAAAAACTGATCTTGAGAATCAAGGCATCAAATAAGGCACCAAAGGCCCCGATGATAAAGGAAGTTGTTATAATACAAAAATTGGAAAACCAATATTTTCCAAACGGATTATTTACGGCAACGCCGGTGACATTAAAGAGGAAAGTTACGCCTCTAATGTTATAGACCTGTGTGTTTGAGAGAGAGAGAGAGAGAGAGAGAGAGAGAGAGAGAGAGAAGAAGAAAAGAAGAAGAAGAAGAAGAAGAAGAGAAAGAGAGAGAGAAAGAAGAAGAAGAAGAGAAGAGAGAGAGAGAGAGAGAGAGAGAGAGAGATACCTGTCACAAAGTTAATATTGTTTAGGTAAATTAACTAAATATAACGGATTATTTTCCTTCACTTCGAAATGCAAGGCGTTTTAAAAGACAGGGACAACAAAAGCAAGTCTTTCCACTTGGATAAATAATGAATAAAAGAAAAAAACTGACGTCTGAAACGTAAAGAAATGCAAACTGAATTTACATGCGTCAAATGTTCAATGAGAGAGAACCGTGAAAATTTTGTAAACACTGACCTTATGCCTTACTAATTATATTCTGGTTGACGGAGTAGCGGAACTAATTTAATTCTGTGCTTATCTCTCTTAACCTGACATATTTGGGGAAGGAAAATCAATTTTTTATATTTGTCATTGCATTATCCCTGTTTGCTTGCAGTAAGTGGCAATAGTCTTCAACTAGAATAAACAACGCATGTTTGAACATACCTTCATTAATCAATGATTTACGGGGTAGTGTCTAATGGGCACTTTTATGAAAAGGGAATCTATTTCTTTATGGAGCAACAACAAAGAAGGGTAAAATTACCATAAATCAAACACCGAGGCCTCAATAGATTGAAATCGACGTTTGATTTAAGAGAATTACCAAGCACCTAGAGATATGTTTTTTTTCTGGAAGATTTTTTTTTTTTCGGGGGAGAAAATTAACTTCTCCTTGTTAAGGATATTTAGATGTAATAAAGAAAAATGATGGAACTGTCGGTACTGACAATTATTTGACGGTTATATTTAAGATACTGACATTAGAATTTACTCTTTTTTATGTGCAGTTAGGTATCTGGTTACCATCGGCTGCTTAATCGCGAAACGAAGATGGTAAGTTTGATAACAAAAATTGCTCTCTCTCTCTCTCTCTCTCTCTCTCTCTCTCTCTCTCTCTCTCTCTCTCTCTCTCTCTCTCTCTGTTGTTTATTTGCATATATCATCTTACAAAAAAAAATGGTAATATAGATTTATTTTTTATTCAAGCTTCCGCTTCCAATACATGGAGAGACACTTGACAACTTTGAGTTCGAAAATATTATTGACCTCCAGACAATTTTCTTATTTTTTGAACTTTCATCTTCATTTTTCCTGGAACGAAGCGCAAGTTATTTCACATCTTTTTGAAGTCACACTTTCCAAGCAAAAAAAAAAAAAAGTGCCTTTGCGTTATTCTTTTGTTTGCAGCAGACAGCAAAGCGCTGTTATATAAAAACGACAATCCCAACATTGTATTATGTTCTTTGTGATCTTGTCTGCTCCCCTGTCATGTGCAGAATATTTTGTTTAATCTCTCCATGCAACTCCATTTCATTTCTATTTTGTCAATTTTCCCTCCAAGATTTTCAATGCGTAAAATCCTTTTCCTTAGATCAGTAAAGAAATCTACCTTTCCACACCCATTTTGTTAAAAAAAAAAAAAAAATCTTTTGAGTCGAGTAAAAAACCATGAGCTTTTTTTCCTCATGATTTTTGTTTTCTTTGTTTTTTCTCTCGGAATGAAATGCAACATTAATTTCCTGCAACACTAATCTTCTCCTTACATTCGCTTCTTTTTAATATTTCTGAAAGTTTTACAGAGCAATTAACCTCTTCTTTCCACAAATTCCCTCTTTACACTTTCCATATTTTTTTTAATCGCTCACCTCCTTTACGGTGCTTGAAAACATGTCCTCTCTCTCTCTCTCTCTCTCTCTCTCTCTCTCTCTCTCTCTCTCTCTCTCTCTCTCTCTCTCCTTACTTTTCATTTTTACATAACTGTTCTATCTCTTTGCAGTGTTAAAATATAACAAAATCCTCCCCCAACCAACAAACCACTCCTCTCTCTCTCTCTCTCTCTCTCTCTCTCTCTCTCTCTCTCTCTCTCTCTCTCTCTTTGTATTTTTGTATAACTGTTCACTCTCTTTGGAGATTTTGAAAACATAAGAAAAACCTCCCCTCCAACCAACCCCACCACCCCCGCCCCTCTCTCTCTCTCTCTCTCTCTCTCTCTCTCTCTCTCTCTCTCTCTCTCTTTTTTCATATTTACATAACTGTTCTCTTTCTTTGCAGACTGTTAAAATATAACAAAACCTCTCCCACCAACCAACCAACCAAACCGCCCCCTTCTCTCCCCCTCTCTCTCTCTCTCTCTCTCTCTCTCTCTCTCTCTCTCTCTCTCTCTCTCTCTCTCTTTTCATTTTCATATTTACATAACTGTTCTCTTTCTTTGCAGACTGTTAAAATATAACAAAACCTCTCCCCACCAACCAACCAACCAAACCGCCCCCTTCTCTCCCTCCCTCTCTCTCTCTCTCTCTCTCTCTCTCTCTCTCTCTCTCTCTCTCTCTCTCTCATTTTTCATATTTACATAACTGTTCTCTTTCTTTGCAGACTGTTAAAATATAACAAAACCTCTCCCCACAGAGAGAGAGAGAGAGAGAGAGAGAGAGAGAGAGAGAGAGAGAGAGAGAGAGAGAGAGACAACCAACCAACCAAACACCCCTTCTCTCCCTCCTCTCTCTCTCTCTCTCTCTCTCTCTCTCTCTCTCTCTCTCTCTCTCTTCATTTTGTATTTACATAACTGTTCTCTCTTTGCAGACTGTTAAAATATAACATAACCTCTCCCCACCAACATACCAACCAAACACCCCGCAACCGCCCCACCCCACCCCCCCCCGCCCCCCGCCCTTCTCTCTCTCTCTCTCTCTGTCTTTCATTTTGTATTTTTATATAACTGTTCACTCTCTTTGGAGATTTTGAAAATATAAGAAAATCTCCCAATACCAGGGTCTTGTTTCCCCCAACCCCCTAACCCGTCTCTCTCTCTCTCTCTCTCTCTCTCTCTCTCTCTCTCTCTCTCTCTCTGTGTTCGACTTCCTCCTGTTCACACATTATTTAAGAGGATCATGACCCCACTCGAGGGAACAGGTAAAACTCATATCCTGTTATGAGGGTCTTGTTTCCGCTTTATCAGGATCCCTGCTAAAGCCGGATTAGCCTCTGTCGTTTCTCTTCGTCAGCCCTACAGAGAGAGAGAGAGAGAGAGAGAGAGAGAGAGAGAGAGAGAGAGAGACTGATGCCACGTCAAATAATGAGGCGAGAATGAAACGGGTATATTGCCCGGAATTTACTGGGGTTGGCCATATCCACTATTTACTTGGTATATATAGTATTATATATATATATATATATATATATATATATATATATATATATATATATATATATATATATATATATATATATATATATATATATATATATATATAGATATAGATATTTATATATATATATATATATATATATATATATATATGTTCATAAATATTAAGTTATAAATATCATTTTGATTTCAATTCTCTAAACCTTTGGATGTTTGTGTCTTTAATATTAAAAAAAAGTCATGCGTGTATAATGACCAAAATTCAAATAACAATCTGACTACCTACCTATCTATCAGTGTATATAAACATATATATGTATATATATTATATATATATACATATTTATATATATATATATACAGTGTATATATATATATATATATATATATATATATATATATATATATATATATATATATATATATATATATATATATATATATTATATATTTATATATATATAACTAAACTCTTGGAAAAAAGTTTGGTTACAATATTATCTTTGATATCAGCACTACTTTAGAATTATCTGAATATTTATGTTTATTATTTACAGCAACGTATTTATTATATATTAATCTTGTGCTTAAGTAATAAAAGATTTGTTTCGCATTCTTTGGGCTTTAAACTCTAAACTGACGTTCAGTGGAATTTTTTTTTTAGTGTAGTAAAGACTGAACATAACTGCTAATAATGATTTATGATTGATAGGAAGAAGCTGAACAAGCCTGAAGTTTCGCGAAGAATGTAAACATTATTATTATTATTATTATTATTATTATTATTATTATTATTATTATTATTATTATTATTATTATTATTATTATTATTCAGAAGAAGAAGTAAGAGGGAGTAAAGGGATATGTAAAAAGAAAAAAGAAAAAATAAACTCGCAAACTGATAAATGGATAAAAATGTATGTAAATCATTAAAATGCAAGGAGAATTGTATTAGGATAGTAATGCATTGCACCTTCGCTGAAATTCCGAAGTTCCAAATATGTTAAACACGAGTTCGGAATTTCAACGGTTAATATTTATTTACTATATATATTCTTGTTAATACTGTGGCCTTCTATTTACTTATGAAGTTTACAGTCCACGTCGTGGTTCCATTCTGACTAAGACTGAAAAAATTCCGAATAGACCATATTGCTCAGAGTAATGGTTAAGATGTGAAACAATTGCTTTCTTACATATTCGATTCAGAATTGTGTCAATCTTCGTCAGAATGGCAGACTGGAATCGCGATATGACTGCAAAATTCATAACTAGGTACAAGGCCACAATATTAACAAGAATATAGCAAATAAATGTTATCCGTTGAATTTCCGAACTCGTGTTTTTATGTTTGGAACTTCAAAAGTTCAAGCGAAGATGCTATGGTGGTGTTCGGTTAGTTCACTTCTAGGCA
The DNA here is from genome assembly GCF_040412425.1 of Macrobrachium rosenbergii. Taxonomy (NCBI): domain Eukaryota; kingdom Metazoa; phylum Arthropoda; class Malacostraca; order Decapoda; family Palaemonidae; genus Macrobrachium; species Macrobrachium rosenbergii. Next base: position 109,170,809 of record NC_089752.1, read on the forward strand.
GGCTGGCAGTCTTAATCGAGGATCTTAATAAAGTGGAAAGTTTGAAATTTTATCCGCATTGCTTTGTGTAAACCAACTTAATGGGGAACAGAAAACATCATCGAGAGAGGACATCAAAGTCCACCAAAATGATGGCGATTCCTATACTTTCATTTGACTCCTTCCTCAGTCGACGATCGACTGATTTCGGAAGTTGAGGGCCTCTCCGGAGCGACCTGCCGCCCGTAATCGAATTGGAGGTTGTTGGTCCCTAATCGCATAATTCGACCAGGGAATCAGCATCGGCGAGGTCCAATACATACATATCTACCCAGAGGGGACAGTATTATCTCACAATCATCTCTGATTTGATAGAATCGGTTATGGGCATCGTAAGTTCGTCTGCGGCGCAATTAACGTGGTAATGTTCAGAAAGAGTAACCTCTGGTATTTTTACAGTGGAATTATGAGAAGCTGGGAATTGGTGGCATGCTTTATGCTTTCAAATTTTTTAGCGTTTTTTAATATTTTTATTATTATTCTCAATATTAGTTCTGTTATTGCCATTGTTGTAATTACTATTTTTAAATACTACTTCGGGAACTGTGTGGGTATTGCCGATAATCATTTTATCCCGTGTATCTAGATTGTATTATGTCTACTCTATATATTTCATGTATATGACCCTGAGCTGAAATTAAAATTATTATTATTATTATTATTATTATTATTATTATTATTATTATTATTATTATTATTATTATTATTATTATGAAGAGGATAAATGTTTTTCGCTTTTATGAGGTAACATGGATATGGGGATTCATGGGAAATGGATAATTATTTTGGTACTGTAGGACAGAAGAACACACAAAGTGACCAAGATGAAAATTGATGATAATGTCTCTGTGTTTCATATAAAATTAACGACACAATCTTTATGAAAATTAAAAAAGTTATTATTGCTGCTTAAAAATTTGCTACTATTATTTTCATTCCAATCCGGCACCCGGGAGATTCGAACGCCCGACAGTGTGAGCCGATGACTTCAGGGACGGTAACCATTTGGCTGTAGCTTGATGTTTGTGAATAATAAAAATGTCCTGGTATATGTGATATATATATATATATATATATATATATATATATATATATATATATATATATATATATATACATATATATATATATATATATATATATATATATATATATATATATATATATATATAAGACATAGAAAGTGAAACTGATATTCAACATGATACAAAAACTATCTAATATTTTTTTGCTGGGTAGTGATACCCATAAAATTTACATTTTTTTTCTAGCTGTTTATTATTCAGTGACACCAGGAATGCATAGCAAAATCGACCCCTCGTCTTTATTTCCCCAGTATGTATGACCTTGAGTAATCTGACCCCCCAGAGGTGGCTCCAAGAGGGATGTCAGACGCCCTGCCTGTACTGGCTATCAAGACCTCACGCGATTTGCCACTCATTTCTGCATAAAGGCTTCAATCTTTTTCACTTGTTTTTAAAAGCAGACCTCGATGGGACTGCCGGCCTAATGCCCTACTCTAGCCAAGGTCACGAAGAAGGGAAAAAAAAAAAAAGGTGGACTTGAAAAGAGATGAGGTTGCTTACTAGAAGGAATAAGGTATTAGAAAATTTTTTAGAAGGCAGAGAGAGATTTTTAGATAAATATAAATATAAATAAATATACACACACACCATATATATATATATATATATATATATATATATATATATATATATATATACATATATATATATATATATTAAATAAACACAATTTATATGTATATGTAATATATATATATATTTATATATATATATATATATATATATATATAATATATATATATATATATATATATATATATATATATATAATATATTATATTTATATGTATATATATATATATATATATATATATATATATATATATATATATATATATATATATACGAGTATATATATATAAATGTGTGTGTGCGTGTGTGTATGAGCGTGTGTCTGTGTGCGCACAAAACTTCAATGAACTTCCACCCGATATATCGCTGGACACATCTCCATCACGATATACTACCTGTGGTATATCGTGATGGTGATAACTATATTTTGCCAGCATATTCAGCGTAATAATTTCAGCACATATACAGTATATATTCCCTGATTCTCCTGTCCGTTTTAGTTCGGTGTAACATTTCCATTTCAGCTGGTTGTTCATGTCATATCTGACGGCCGGGGGAAACGCCGTCCTAGTTTCCCTAAATAATGGGATATGAATGAAATTGTATTAATAACTAAGCAGATCTATCGCTAAGAAGCTTATCACATTGGAATAATTCATGCGCTATGTCCGGAACATTATAATTCATGCATATTTAAATATATTCCGTTTCAGCCGGGCGTTCCCACAAATCATTATTTACCCAGCATGAATTAAATGTTTTCGGAATGACTCCGTCATGGCAAATAACTTCGCATTACACCACTGCACATTTTGGTAAGTTTTTAGTGCTCTGTTCACTCGTCTGGGAAGTATGTAACGATTTCCTGAAGCAATCTCTTTCCGATGAGACGTATCTCTTGGTTTTATTCGTATTTCTGTGCGTATGTCTCCCTGAGTTTAAATATCTTTTTTTTTATCATGTTTACAATCCTGTTCATATATATATATATATATATATATATATATATATATATATATATATATATATATATATATATATATACACACATTTATATGTATATATATATATGAATATTTGTATATATATATATATATATATATATATATATATATATATATATATATATATATATATATATATATATATATATATATATATATATATATATATATATATATATATATATATATATATATATATATATATATATATATATATATATATATATATATATATATATATATATATATATATATATATATATATATATATATATATATATATATTTATATATGTATGTATATCTTCCCAAAGTTTAGGTATGTTTTTCTTTGTATTTACAACTCTATTCACATTTCTCCTTGTCTATGTCCCCCGAATTTTAAGGTGCTTTTTGCATTGCGTTTAGAATTGTATCTCTTTGAATTTATAAACTCGACCCCTGAAAACGTTTCAGCACTCCAGATCTTGCTACAAGAAATATACAAATGAGAACTATATTAAATCTGCAAATCCATTTTCCCCAGATGAATTTTATGGTGCAAAAATGAAAAAATATAATAAAAACACCGTAATATTTTTTTTATGATACATCGTATGGTAATCGTCTTCCACGCTACTTTTTTTTTTTTTTTAATTCGAGAAGAAATTTCATCTCTCGACTGCATGAGGAAGCAAGAGTACTTGGGGGGAGGGGGGGTTTGGGATTGTGGTGGTGGGGGTTACTACTAAAAGAGAGAGAGAGAGAGAGAGAGAGAGAGAGAGAGTAGGGGTGGGGGTGGGCGTTTGAGCCCAGCTTCCTTATAAACTATTATGATGGTCGACAGGGGTAGTGAAGAATCATTAATAACCATAAGCGCTAGGATTATCGTACCTTTGATTGCATAAATTAAGAAAAATAAATAAGATTAAATATTTTGAAAGAATGAAGCAAGATCCACAATAATAGGGAAATAAAAGATAAGAACAGACAGAATATGAGGTAAAATGCTTACAGAACCATTTGGTTGTGATAAGGAACTGAGGTCAGAATAAGAGTTTGTAACTAACTGCTGTTAAATAACAAGAGGGCACAGGAAATAATTAAAGTTCTAGAAAGTATGGACTAACTCGTATAGCAAAAAAGAAATATTAGTGTTTAGTACAAGGCCTAAAACAGAAAGGGCGCAAATGAAAATGAAGAAAAAAATTTTGGTGTATATGTGGGCTTCATAAACTACAAATTGGACTTAATTTGAACCGAATAATTACTGGTGATGTATAAAAGGAAGGGTGTAATTCAATAAAAGGGATTTTGGCTATTATTAACTCAAAGAGGCTCTAAAGGATTCGTATAAAGACTGAATCCATGAATGAACATTTGTTTAATGAATGTATGATGCAAGATGGCGATCAACCCGTTTTGTTGCAGCGTCACAGATTTTGTGGAGGATGAAGATTAAAACACTAATCTGTGACCTGACCTCGTTTTTTCATTGACAGGCAATGAATAACCTTTGGGCTGACAAAAGCATAGAGGAAATAATTATTTTGCATGTGCCAGTAATGCTACAAAAACTTCCTCTTGTGTAAATGTTCTTAAGAATAGTTTTAACCAAATACTTTTTATTAGTTTTCTGTAAAAGAAAACTATTGTGCCGGCTTCGTCTGTCCGTTGGCACTTTATTCTGTCCGCACTTTTTTCTGTCCGCCCTCAGATCTTAAAAACTACTTAGGCCAGAGGGCTGCAAATTGGTATGTCGGTCATCCACCCTCCAATCATCAAAACATACCAAATTGCAGCCCTCTAGCCCCAATAGGTTTAATTCTACTTAAGGTTAAAGTTAGTCATAATCGTGCTTCTGGCAACGCAACAACACAGGCCACCACTGCCGGCTGAGGGTTTCATGGGCCGCGGCTCATACAGCATTATACCGAGACCACCCAGAGATAAATCTATTTTCGGTGGCCTTGATTATGCGCTAGACAGAAACTTCGGCGCATTTTTTCACTTGTTTTATCTTCCTACGATTTACAGAGAAAACCAAGTCATACTTCAATCATCTTTATCCTTCAGTTCGTCAGTGAATAACATTATCCAGCACTTGCATCTCACGGTACAAGCTACCACGAAAGTTGCCGCACCCTTTGCATAGAAACCATTAATTACTCACCTCTGCCCCGTTGATGTACCAGGTGAGAGTGGCAGCTGGCTTAGATGGTGCAGAGGTACAGTTGATGCTGACGACATCTCCTGGTTGGTATCTCTCCCGGGCACCCAGAACTGTGGGCTTCTCCTGGGGTATGTCTGTAGATAAAAAGATTAAGTTTTTATTTCTTAAGAAAGCTGTCATTTGCCTTCAGATGCCTCAATAATTCTATTAAAGCTTTTAGCTAATTTTGCTTAATTTACTGACCATCTCATGGGAGTTGTGAGCAAGTGGCAATGTCGATAGTTTTTAGTTCCGTTATTTTATAGGCCTAAGAAGAGGCAATGTATTTCGTTGTTTTAATGCTGGTCTAAATGTCTCAGACATGTTCATGATTTTACAATTGAGCTTTTCAGTGGAGAAACATGCCAAGTGCCATTTTTAAAATATAATAAATTAAAATAAAAAATAATTTGACCCATGATGGCGCTTGGCATGTTTCTCGACTGATAGCCTCAATTGTTCTTTTCATTTCCTTTCTCAGAAAAAAAAAGCCTTACGTTAGCAATAATATTCATAAAAATGCCAGTCAAGAAGGGAACTGAAGCATCACATTTAACCAATAATATTACATATTACTGCACGAAAAAAACCGGGGCCTGAAAATACTAAGGAAATATTTGACAGTTTGTTGGTGAAAAATAATTTTACTTAAATTACATAATTACCGAGTAAACCATATGGATGGTTATTAACTAAATCCTCTCAATGATAATTAATCGAATTTTTGATCTGTGACTCTTTTTAAAGTAAATACCTGTTATATTCAAATGTGAGGAAAATGAAATATTTATCTCATAAATGGCAATCCTCTTTGAAAGCAATAAACTCTATTAAACTTTCAATAACCAAGAAGATGCCTAAGTCAAAACAAAGATTAAGCTACACATTGCAAAACAAAAAGAATTAGAAAAATAACAGAAAAGAGTAAGAAATGATAACAGCACCAAGCATCATAAAATGGCTATCCTCTCTTAAAAGAAGAAAGTGTATTAATTCAAAAATAACCAAGAAGAACTCTAAATCAAAACAAAGATTACGCTACGCATTGCTAAAAAAAAGAATTAGAAAAATAACAGAAAAAGTAAGAAATAATAACAGCACCAACCATCATAAAATGGCTATCCTCTCTTAAAAGAATAAAGTGTATTAATCCAAAAATAACAAAGAAGGCGCCTAAATCAAAACACAGATTAGGTTACGCATTAAAAAAAATAAATAGAAATATAACAGAACAGGTAAGAAATAATAAAAGCAAAACAAAGCAAAAAAATAAAAAATAAAAATTAAAAAAAAAAAAAAAAAACACTCACCCACAACAGTAAGTATCGCATGTTCAACCAGCGTGTTGAAAGCGGGCGCCTCCGCCAGCACCTCACACTTGTACCTCCCTGAAGTGGCGAGAGTCGCTGATTTTAAAACCACTTGTTGACCTGTGCTGGCCTCCATCTGGAAAGAAGCAGAAGGTGCACCAAAGCGTTAACCTGTGACTCGTAGAGGGTCGTTCTCCTACTCCAGGTACTCGGAATTTTTTTTTAATTATTATTATTATTTTTTTTGTAATTCTGGTGCCAGACGTGTCGCTGTGACTAATTATAAATGTGCTTAGATGCACAGGACAGGACACACATTCATACGTATACATACACATTTGTATTCACAGACAATCATGAAGCTACAAATGTCGTTTAATATCAAATTCACGCTACTTCGGGAATATCCCCTATGGGGAATTATCACCGAAGGGGAATTTACAAGTGATAAATGGATCGGTACTGCCGGATCTCGATCCCTCAACGCAGTTACCTTCCAACGACTCCAGTCGATGGTCTACCCACTGAGCCATCAATAATTGCCCATCGGGGATATTCCCGAAGTAGCGTGAATTGGATGTTAAACAACATTTGTAGCTTCATGACTGTATATAAATCATGGTGTGATAAAAATTTCTATATATGTATGTATATATATATATATATATATATATATATATATATATATATATATATATATATATATATATATATATATATATATATATATATACTATGTAATTGTAATAGCCACAATGCCCTCTTTCTTAGCTTTCTCAGATTCTTCGCGCATTTTTGGATACGCTTGTCACTACAAAGCCTTAGGATCCAAGTGCAAGAAAGGCTTTGTAGTGACAAGCGTATCCAAAAAAAGCGCAGAAGAATTCGAGAAAGTTAAGAAAAAGGGCATTGTGGCTATGCTAATTACATGCGTATCTGGTAAAAAGTGACCAGTAGATTCTACAAATATGCTATGTACTGTATATATATATATATGTATATGTATATATATATATATATATATATATATATATATATATATATATATATATATATATATATATATATATATACATACACGTGTGTGTGTGTTTGTGATGGTGTGTGAGGCAAACAGGTCAATAAAAAGATCAAGATTATTGAAATATATTCCTAAATAAGTGAATTCACTTTCATCCAATCTCAGAACAATCCCTTCTCCGAAAGGCTCGGTAAACCATTCAGATTAACCTCTACTCTCAAGCTCATCCACTTAAAATAATCCTTGAAAATGTTCTCTCCTTTGAAGGCACTCTCTCTCTCTCTCTCTCTCTCATTGACGCGGGTATTCCTAATGAGAAAGCAGCCTGTTGCTCTCGATGAAGCTGCCGGAGAGTCTCGGCCGTTACGGTCCGGGGAGCCACTGGAACTCGGAACGGCCGCCGCTGGCTGGAACTGGCGAGCTTGCCGTCATTTCGGGCTCTTAATTAGCCGAGGTTCCAAAGCTGTAACTGGAGTCTTGTTGGTTGGATTTCTGAACAGGTTTATTCACTAGTGGGAAACGTTTTTTACCAGAGTATAGATAAGAAAGGGAATTACTTTAATGAATTTGAGGGAAACGTCTACCATTCTGCGACTGAAAAAGAAAAGATTCGCGCAAATGCGTTTGGACAACTGTAATGTGAAGCAGTATACACTGTAATATAATGATCTCTTGAACGACACGTTCAAAGGAAAAGGTAGAAAATGCGTAGCTGTAAACATCAAAGATTACATAAGCCGTATCGTGGCTACTTTTGCCCGTAGAGAGACGTAGCCATTTGAATATGCAAATGTTCCTTGCAATGGTTATCCGGCAGAGCTCAAAAGACCAAACTAATTCGCCTTCGCGCAAAGAAAATGCGACTTAAGGCTGTTTGGATTATCAGAGCCTAAAGCAAAGCCCACGGTGGTCTTTGCGGCAACAGGCTTGTTGAGCTGTGGGTTTAGGCTTTCGGTACCCACCCCTCTATCACCTCCCTCCCCCCCTCACCCCAGACCTTTGTGGAAGCCACGAGACAGACATTTCCAATTACAAGTACAAATTGTGGGAAGGAGGTGAGTTGCTTTGTAGCTCGGAAGGAGTGGAAGAGGATGGGAGGAGAGAGAGAGAAGGAGGCTCATGTGAAGTCAAGGCTTTAGCGAGAGTAATACCTGCTTGATCTCTCTCTCTCTCTCTCTCTCTCTCTCTCTCTCTCTCTCTCTTTGCAAAATCTTGTGACTACAGTTGACGAAACATCAAATGCACTGACTGCCCTAAATGCATCTGACATCACACCCTCTTCCCCATGCGCCCCCTCTCTCTCTCTCTCTCTCTCTCTCTCTCTCTCTCAGCATAAAGTCCAGGGCCAAAAGCAACTGATGCCAGTAACTATATACACACACACACACACACACACACAAACACACACACACACACACACACACACACACACACACACATATATATATATATATATATATATAAATATATATATATATATATATATATATATATATATATATATATATATATATATATATATATAGTCATCTTGAGGAGGACAGGTGCCCGTTTAAGCTCTGAGATTCTCTTCGTCTGGTGATTTACCCTTATTCATTTATCTGTTTGTTATTCATTACTTTTTGATGGCGTGTTGGTTAGGAAGGGTAAATGTTCTTATTTAGATTTTATTTGAGTATTATTATTATTACTGTGTGTTCTATATAATTCAACCAATTTTCTGTAAGAATATAAAAAACAGCATTCTGTACAGTTCTCCATACATTAGTCATCGTGGGATACACACACACACACACACACACACACATATATATATATATATATATATATATATATATATATATATATATATATATATATATACATATATATATGTGTGTATATATATATATATATATATATATATATATATATATATATATATATATATATATATATATATATATGTGTGTGTGTGTGTGTGTGTGTGTGTGTGTGTGTGTGTGTACAGTAAATCAAAGTTTCATAATATTAAAAATTATATTAAGAAAGCTTTTCTGAATTGCTCAGGACATTCCTTATAGAATCAACATAACTCCATAAGACCTGTTTCTGTTACGTATCACGACTCAAGTTATCGAAAATCTGAATGACTAAAAACTAATTCAACGTTTATTAAATGTGTTTCAGTTCAAAACTCCTTCCGGGAGCTGAAAATGGAACTGAAGATCAATAAAAGCAGCTGAGTAAGAAATTAGATATTCAAGAGAACAGAGTATCCGTAGAAATACTGAAATACGTTAGATATCAAGGACCTCTAAACTTGTCTCTCGTAATTCGCAGTTCGTCCATTTTTTATCATAATATCGACTGAAAATTTATGAAATGTGCAAATGGTGTTGTGAAAGGAAATTCAATGTCCGAAGGAACAATATATCCTTCTATAGCACTCTCAGGGGCCTCTTTCTAAGGCATGACCAAATCTTATTAAAGTAAATTTATAGACAAGGGGATCCCCGGTGAAAAGGGAACCCTACGGTACTCTCCTATCTGTCTGCTTGTCTGTCTCTATATATACATACGCACACACAAACGCACACGCACACAGGAGAAAGAAGACAAAGATGAACAAGAAACGTGGAAGGAGAATGTAGGCTCATAACTACAATGCACATGTGTAGGCAGGCTAACTACTAGGCACATACGTAGGCAGGCTAACTAGTAGGCACATATGTAGGCAGGCGGGAACACTCCATGAGAAACAAAAGCGAAACATATGGTGATATGAGTCTAATGAATATACGTTAAGGGAATCTGGAGCCCAGTTATCTAATGGAAGTAGGTTGGATACTAAAAATGTAACTGTGCCCTTTCAGGAGACGAACAGATGAAATCTGATGAAATATTCGTCGCGCTTTTGGATGGCTCGGTTTAAGAGAGATAGTGTGATTTTGTAATGAGGATAAGGCTAAAGTGAATGTCAAAGACAAACTGATTTCGTAGACAGCATGTTTGTATAATTCTTTAGTACCATACGTAGCCTGAATCTTTATCGTATCCTTAACCAGCCTTTCGTCCTTATCATTCATTTACAAGGTTTTTAGTCTTAGCCTTCCAGGCGGAGAGTAATAGCTTTGCAAGCCACGGTGTTGCAAAGGGTGCTCATGAACTGCAACATAATAATGTTTATCTCCATCATTTGGTACACCTGTGCACATCCTGTGCATTATACGTAATAAACAAAAGACGAAGGCAGACGTATTAAAACAAACGCAAAAAGAACACTAAGTCAAACCAATTAACTGGTGCATAGGTCTAGAGGCGAGGTCGCATATTATAGCGGGTATTTCTGTCTCCTTATTTACCACAAGCCTGACTTACAAAAATAAACGCAGATAAAAATAACAAATACGACAATAAAGTTACTGGAAATAACAATGAATCTTGAGTTTAGCGGACCGGCAGTGAGTCACACTAAGGTCAGAAAAGTCATGAGGGATGAGTGAGTCAAAGTTGTGTAACCATCATTTTGACAGTGGGAATTATTTACTGTTTTTTTTTTCTAGTCAGCCTAGAACCAAATGTACACCTGGCATATTAACCTATGGAAAATGACTGGTTATTAACAATGCATATGCTTGAATTGGACCAGTAAGTTTTATACAAAATGGTCAACACGGTATTTTGCTTTGCAAAGGTAGAATTATTTACCACGCTGCGTTGTACGAAAAATTTCATGTGTAATGCACCAGTAACATTAATATGCATTTATATTTTTAGAACGTTCCACTACTACTGGTGTCATCAAAAACACTGACTAATACACACACACACACACACACATATATATATATATATACATATATATATATATATATATATATATATATATATATATATATATATATATATATATATATATATACTGTATATGCATTCGTACGTGATTTGAATATTAACTTACGCTGGACATGCATTTAACAGATAGAGGCTTTTAGGTTTACGACTCGTTACTGGATTCAATTGTTCGGATTCAGTTGCATGATGACGACTAATCGAAAATCATTTGCTCGAACCAACAGTCTCACTGTTCAAAGGAATGTGTTAGAAATACCGTAGCTTTCCTCAAGTTGGCAAAAAAAAGCAAATATTAAACTGGTATTGAAACAGCGAAGAGAGGTTAAGATGACTTCCGAGAGGTTTTATTGAAACCATTGTTTCGAACAATTGTTTTAGAACAACTAACTGTCTGAGTACGAGTGATAGCCTCATAACCGGTTCTGTTAGTCAGTGCTTGTGCTCTATTAAATCCTATCGAAATGTTGCATATATTTAGGAACCGTAGTGATTTTTGCTGTGCTGAATATAGGAAAATCAAAGGCGACTGTGTTACAGGGGAGAGGAAGAGACTGGAAGTACAGAAAGTGGCCAAACGAAACATGGCTCTCAGGTGTTATTGTAGGAAAAGTGCAGTGTTGGCGGGTAACTGGTTTGCTCGACCGAAGCCATGTTGTTTACAAGAAGACCTTGTTTGAGTTTTGCTGAAACTTCAGATGTTTCTAAGTCAGTTTATGCTTGAATGATAAAGCAGTGATCTAAATTGCATTATACAGGAGAAAAGTACGAACGTACATTAAAAAAGTAACCCATATATTGTAGCCGTAAAAAAAAGTGTACATAGGCCTAGGCCTTGGGTTAATGCTACAGTGTCATGCCGGTAGAGCACTGCAAAAATAGGTGTTTTTTCAAAAGTAAACAAAAGAATGGCATCCCATACTGACATTGTGAGCCCAGATAAACATACAAGAGCAGAACTGACAGATTTCCACACTCGCGTTACCTCCTCCGGCACAGAATATATTCTTGACTCTTCATAGAACGTGTCCGTGGTTCGTTACCTCCTTCTCCTCCCCCCACCCCTCTGTTATAGAATATATTCTCGACTCTCCGTAGAACCTTTCCACGTCTCGTTACCTCCTCCCCCTCCTCCACCCCCAACCTCCCTCCTTTACAGAATATGTTCTCGACTCTTCGTACAGTAGAACGTTTCCGTCACTCGTTACTCCTCCTCCTCCTCCTCCTCCTCCTCCTCCTCCTCCTCCTCCTCCTCCTCCGTTACAGAATGTATTCTAGACTCTCCGTAGAACATTTCCGTTGCTCGCTGTACATTATGGTTTAACTTCCAATATTAATTGTCAGCTTTTCAAATTAGAACACCTTTTATATAGTGCTGTAAAAAATTTTCCGTACTATTCTTATTTTATCCATTATGATAAATTGAGGTATTGCCAGAATTAAGGAATTGAAATTTTATTCTCTCCTTTACGCATAACGGATGTAGAACATTGTAGTGTGCACGCATAAGCCTATATGTGTGTGTGTATATACAGTATACATTACTTTGTATGAATTTGTGTGGGTGGGTAAGAGAGAAACGAAGAAACGGAGCCATTTGTTTGGCAGTGATCAGAATACCCTGGAAAACCAAGTTATACGAGTAAAAAAAAATGAATTAGTGAATGAAGAAGTCAAATGATACATTTAGATGACAAGTTTGTAGTGGCCACATAATATGTAAACTATCTTCTCACCACCAGATGAGAGTCAAAGAACCTTTTGTTTATGATCATGGGACTACCTTTACGTTGGACGACCACGAACCACCCTTCCAAAGTGCTTGTGTCACGGCATTTTTAATGACACTTGACGAAGTGCAGCTATAGGCTTATGATTCTCAAGGAGCATCCTCTGTGCTCAGTTGAGCACAGACAGTCATTAAGCTAAAGCAGTTAAAGGAGGAGTTATTGAAGCTCACCAGATCTGTCCCGATTCACAACTTCATGATCCTTAGTGCGGATTGCGGATAAGACGACCGTTCAGGCTCTGGAGTTGGACAGCCGTCGCCTTCTCCGGCTGGTGGTGAGTGTTAAAACTATTGCTCTAAGGTTGTTTTTCTTTTTTTTAGTGTTGGGAATGTTTTCGTGCTTTATTTGTGATACACACTTTTTTTCTTATGACATATTTGGTTACCTTATTCAGCAGTAAGAATAAGAACACATTCAGATTGAACGTCCTTTCATACTGCAAAAGTACCAATTCGTAACAGGCCGTTTCTTATGGGACGGCAAAGATTGGCCTCTGAATCCAAGTAGGAAGTTCTGCGTAAATTATTTTGATTGAAATTTGACAAGGAATACGTCTTCCTTTCGCATCTGTATGTTTTTGTATCGGTTAAGAATGTGATAGACTATATGTGCAAAACAGAGGTGCGGTTACGATTTAGAGTAGTCTACTAACTACCTACGGCGGTGGAAAGTGTAATGTGTGAGTGTATTTGTGTATGTAGGCTGTATACGTGCCTGAGTGTAATTGCTAACGCGGCTTAGGCCATTTAAAACATCTTACATAAAATGGAAGATTCATTAACAAGGAGTAAATTAACGAAAATATCAATAATTTTATTTAGCTAAAATCTATAGCTCATATTTATCACAAGAATGTCCCAGCCTCGTTCATGTTAAAAGTATGATCAGTAATTTAAGTAATTTATCTCTTTATCTCTCTTCTACCCTATGAGAATTTTGCTGAAATATTACGTCATTTGTTTTCGCGTATTTGATGCAATGAATATTGGTTCGAATAGAAATCGGTAGAATTAACTTGTAACCTAATAGAATAAATAACAGCGGAGTTTTTTCCCTATAAATCGGCCATGTAGTAACAGAATGTCAAGTGCTCACTTCCAGGCTAACGAGATAGGATTTTTTTTTTTTTTTTGGCTGGTTGCCGAGTTACGGAAAACCGTTTGAAATTATATAATATATATACAGTATATATAGAATTTATACATTATATATATATGTATATATATATGTATATATATATGTATATATAATACACCTTTTCCCCCTTGAAGTGTAATATGAGCTGCAGCGAGCAGTTTTCGGTTTGCGTATGATTTTTTTTTGCATTTACTGTGGTTTCGAGCTAACAATAGATGTTTTCAGTCATAACAGTTTAGTTTTGAACAGTTAATAATAATAATAATAATAATAATAATAATAATAATAATAATAATAATAATAATAATAATAATATTATTATTATTATTATTATCTATCTTAATAATATCATGATTCGTGCTTGTATTACTAGTTATTATTATTATATATATTATACATATTTTATAAATATATTATTATAAATATATATATTATACATATATATATAAATATATTTATATATATATATATATTTATATTTTTGTTTTATAATTATTAATTTTTACTGGCCGGAACATAAGCTGTAACAGGATAAATAATTTGTTTATTTTGGTCCTTATGTTTAGCAGTACCGGTAAGTTATATGAGTTCCTTGTCAAAGCAGCGAAAATTCAGATCTCATTAGATGAAACATGGATATAGAAACTCATACAGAATCCTAATGACTACAAACACGAGCGATATTTTCTACACCTACATCAAATTGCTACATTTTTGTGAGAAGAACTAACCAGAGTAGGCCTAAAAAAGAAATGGGCGGGGTGGGGGACTTCACTACGAAGGGATAATAAACGCAAAAATAAATAAACATCTGGGGCATACAGCCAAGCACTTTAGCTGCCGCTTGCAAGTGACAGGCAGTGGCAAGTGCTGGCGTAGCCCCCTGGCGTTTTCGAGCTGGCCCGATTCCGCCCATTTACATAGTCACCTGGGCGTGATGCGCATATAAAGGAAAGAGCTCCCCTTCCCCCGTTCCAATAACCTCCCCACCCCACACCCACCACCAACTCCACCCCACTTTAGAGCATCAGCACTCCTTACCCCGCCCACGGTAGGCCAATTCATCGCGAAACGCGAACTCGCGGTTATGGCTTCTTACGTTTGATCGTGATCGCGAATTCTTGTTTCCCGAGTAATCATTTTTTTATCCGGTAATTTCGTATGTCATCGTGTGGGTGTCTTTTTTGTCCGTCAGTCTGTGAGTCTGGTTCTTTATTTCGAGGACATGAACTTCTTGAGTTCTAGTTATCTGAACAAATTACGGAAATTAGAAAATCATTGTAAGTTGACTTTCTTATACGAGATGAAACCTATGGGAAATTTGGGATCAGGTTTTCTTGCTTCAAAAACTTTATATATATATATATATATATATATATATATATATATATATATATATATATATATATATATATATATATATATATATATATATATGTCATCGCCTCTAATGCCGTGCGTGTACAGTATGTGTTTTTGTGTATTTGTATACGACATTTCTTGCATAATTTTTATAGGCATATGATATGGCTTGGACTTCGAATGTACTGTGGATGGTTGTGAATCCCTTGGGGAAGGAAATGCCCCATATGGCCTATGATGGATGAGCCTATATCCTGAGGCTACCAACAACCACTACTGTCATGCCAATCTCCTTGCTGTGATCTGCTGCTGCACAGGCAATAAGCTGTGTGACCTGTGTGACCCAGGAAGTGTAAATGGTTTAGGGTGCTAGTACAATGTAGCACAAGTTAAGGGAGCGCCCAAGAAGGGATGTGAATCCTTGGGACACAGAAATGCTACTTAAGCAGCAGGTGAACTTCATCATGTGAGGCCAAGAACATTCTCAATTAGGCCTATGTAGAACTGTGGGAAATAGTATTTATTTGCATGTGAAAATAAAATTAGAAGTGTGACGCATCTTGGGGTTTTGACTGTACATAGTTGTGGTGCACGTAAAAAGACAGCTGATTACTTGATGGAGAGGAAATTGGATGTTTTGCCCTGAGTGAAACTTAGGTGAAAGGACAATGTATGGAAGAATGGGATAGTAAAAGGTAA
>NC_089752.1:109196852-109209352 GCF_040412425.1 Macrobrachium rosenbergii
ATTATTATTATTTATTGTTACTATTATTATTATTATTATTTAATATAGCTACTATTAATATTATTATTATTATTTAATATTGCTATTATTATTATTATTATTATTATTATTATTATTATTATTATTATTATTATTATTATTATTATTATTATTTTTTAATGCCCAACATGACCTATTATTCGTAAGGAACAAGGGAAAAAGTTAATTGCACAGAAAAGAAAAAATACCGAAATGAATGTTGAGCGAAGTACAGATGAATAGTAAAGATGAATAAATTTGCCAAACATGAGGCACTTCGAAGCAGCCTCTCTCACACTTACGACTGGATATTGCAAAAGCCTCAGAGATGAAAAATTCTGTTATTTAGTAATTGCATTTGCAAAATTGGTTGTGAAATTGTTTGAATAACAGCGCGGTATTATTTAATTTCTAAAGGTAGTATTATTATTATGAAATAGTAATGTTATGACTGCTGTTGTTATTATTCAGAAGATGAATAATATTCATGTGGAACAAGCCCAAAGGGACCATTGGATTGAAATGCTCACTTAATTAAATACTTGTTATCTTCATTCTTTGCATAATGTGTCATAGGCTATTGTATTGAAACTATTTTTATTAAGTAAGTTTATGGTTAGAAGCAATCGATTAAGATTGCAGCCTACTGATATCTAGTAAATGTTTATATAAAAAAAAATGTTATCGCACCTTCCACAGAGATGATATCAAGAAAATGAAAAAGTACTGTGGTTGATTCATATTCTTGCTCAGAGGCCAACAATTTCCAGTTCATTTTTGTAAACCAGAAATGAAGACCTTTGAGTCTCTCTCTCTCTCTCTCTCTCTCTCTCTCTCTCTCTCTCTCTCTCTCTCTGTAATTGCAGGGATTCTAATTTAACCGCCGCGCCCATAAGTTTAGCATGCTAGAAACTACACAACCGGCGCAAAGCATATTACACACCCAGGGGTCTCTTTGGAGAGAGAGAGAGAGAGAGAGAGAGAGAGAGAGAGAGAGAGAGAGAGAGAGAGAGAACAGCGGCAGCGGCATCCATGTCGTTATAAGCAGACATATATCATGAAAATCGACTATAGTGTGGACGAAATGAGCCCAGCCAGTTCCCAATTGCAAAGGCTTCCCTCTCTCTCTCTCTCTCTCTCTCTCTCTCTCTCTCTCTCTCTCTCTCTCTCTCTGTATGCTCACCCAGTATAACCTACGACTCACCCTCTCTCTCTCTCTCTCTCTCTCTCTCTCTCTCTCTCTCTCTCTCTCTCTCTCTCTAAACCATCGCTCATGTATTTATGAAGTGAATAAATCAAACGCAAAAGGGGAAGGGGGGGTGGAGGGGGAAGCGGGGTTGGGGGGACCTCAACGGCGGCACGGACAGGACGGAATGACCGAACGGCGATAAAAAAAAAAAGAACCGAAAGCTTTCCTCACCGCGGTCACTTGGTCACTTTATGAATCCTCCGGCCGCTGCGAGTTTCTGTCGTGTTTGCAGCATTTTGCTTTCGGGTCCTTGAGGGGACTGGGAAGGGAGCGGGGGGTGGGGGGTTGGGGGCGCGGGGCAGGGGAAGAGAGCCTCTTTTGCGAGACTGTGACGGGTATGCAGATCCTGTTTGATTTTTGTGTGGATTTTTTTTATATATATATAATATCTGCAATATGATGAATAGCGAGAAACTTTCTTCCTATTTTTGTTTTGTCTTCAGCTTGTATTCGGCTTGTCAGAGCGTGGGCCGAATGGAAGCCAATGGTAAGACTTTCAAAAGTGACTGAGGAATATGCATATGCTGATGGATAAGAGAGATACTAAGAGAACAAAAAAAAAAAAAATTCTCTCTTAATCGTGACTGTACCAAGCCGAATTGCTTTCAAATAATGCTAATTCCTTTTAAAGAAACTTACACTCCTCTCTATCCAATATATCCAAACGCGCACTAACTCATCTCTTCCTCTAATTTGCCCGTGGAAAGCAATGCCTCTTCAATATTTATAAGATTCGAAAGTATTGACATATCAGAATGGAAAACGCGGCGCAGCAGAATCAATGTTTCCTACAAAGAGTGAGTATAATGAAAACCAAATAATTCATCCCACCATTAATAAGGACTACTCGGCGTCATTTATATTTTACCGATCAAAAGGCTGCAATTCTGGGAGCAAATTATTTATAATGGCGTTTCCATCCTTGAACTCGAGGGGTTCTGGCTCTTCCCAAGTGCTTAATGGTTTCGATAGGTAACATAAACATCGATGTTGGTTTGTAATTAATGCGCAGTGAGCGTATAATTTTAGGAATGAAAGATAGCCTCAACGAGTTGTAAAGCCCTGGACTGAACTATAATGATGTATTACTTAAAAATGAATGTCTATATTTTTTTTCATATTTAAAAGCATTTTTTATATGGATATTTGCTAATCTATACAATATCATGTTATAATTCATCTTCGAAGTAGAGTATGATTTGTGCGTCTTTTTCCACCAAATATATCTTTCCTTATAACGAATCAATATTCCGTAAGATTTTCTTCAGAAAAACAATTTATTACGAACAGAATAAATTCAGCAAAGAACGTAAATCGCTATGTATTTCTATGCGTGGGATGAGATTTAAAATAAAGCCATGGGATCTCCATTTGTTAAGCCGTTTGATCAGTTTTATTGGAATAAATTCTGATGAATTTGTATCTCGGTAATATAGATCTACCGTATTAAAATCTGAAATCAGATCGGATGTTTGATAGCATTCACGAAGCGAGGGATAGATGCATACTGAAAGTCTGAAATATATATATATATATATATATATATATATATATATATATATATATATATATATATATATATATATATATATTTATATATATATATATATATATATATATATATATATATATATATATATATTTTATATATATATATATATATATATATATATATATATATATATATATATATATATATATATATATTTAAATATATATATATTATATATATATATATATATATATATATATATATATATATATATATATATATATATATATATATATATATATATATATATATATATATATATATATATATATATATATATATATATAATAAAAAAAAGGTTCATGTGTGACAGGTGGGCCCAGAGAGAACTTACAGCAGAACTGAGAAAGAAGCGATTTGGAAAGTGTGGTGGATGGTGGACATTGTGGGTTGTAGGTCAATATTTAAGACGGTCAGAAATTACCATGACAGCAATGAATCTTCTGTCAAGGTACATGGACGGAGGAATGTCTTGTTTTTAGGATAATACAAGACCCTCTTCTCGAGTGTACCCCTTGGTATATTTTTAAAATGACAGGGGAAAATGTTGAAGCTTTGTGAGGACTATAATATTATCCGTCAGAGGAATGTGTTCCTCGTATAGGTTAAGGATTGAAAGTGTAATTTAAACGATGTACCAAGGTTTACTCTCAAGAAAAAGGTCTCTTTTACCCTCATCTCAAAAAAAAAAAAATGTAATTGTTTTTCATAGCCTACAGTGCTTTGTTTGATGTTCTTCATAGTATATGATACTAAAAGGAATTGTTTTGTCTTTAGTATACGCAACGTGTGAAAGTTTGAAATGATAGGAAATGCAGAGATGAAAAAGGTTAAGTATACCTTAGTTTAACCAGACCACTAATCTGATTAACAGCTCTCCTAGGGCTGGTCCGAAGGATTAGATTTATTTTACGTGGGTAAGAACCAATTGGTTACCTAGCAACGGGACCGACAGCTTATTGTGGATTCCGAACCACATTATAACGAGAAATGAATTTCAATCACCAGAAGTAAGTTTCTCTAATTCTTCAAGGGTTTTTTAAGTGGCCACATAGATCAGATTGTTTCGTAGTGGTTTGGTGAAACCTTTTTACATGGAACAAGCACACAGGGTCCAAAGAATGGTTTCTACCAGACCCCACACTGCAGCAGTTACTGATTACAATACAGAACCAGAGGTTTTTCATTGCCCTAGGGGAGACGCGAACCCGCGACATCTGAGTGGCATACTGCGACACTAACCACTATACCAGCGGACCAGGTGTACAGTACAGCTGTGTCCTTAAGTGATGCGACATGATTGCATAGGATTTCATTCAAAATTCACGAATTGGTAACCTAACATGCTTCATAATTCTCTATTATTTCAATGCGAAAACACGATTATTTCTTACAATAAGGTCATAATATGTTTCATAAGAGTGAAATCTGTCATATATTTCAAAACTGTAAGAAAATATCACGTGTAGCCAAATTTCGGAAAAACAGTTACGAAACATTTTCAAAACTTTCGTTCACTCATCGGTGATGCGTTCGACAAAAAAAAGTCATCATCAAAACTCAGTTTAAATGTTATAAGAATAAAAAACCGAAAAAATTTGTCATAACATTAATATTGCTTCCAGTGCAACCATAAAATCTGAAATAGCCCTATTTGATTGTTTTTACCCCTCAACGCTGAAAAAATGTAAATAAGTAAATACGAAAGTATTACTGTAGCTAGAATGCATCCACCGATATCAGTGGGTGAGCGGCGCGTGTGTGACGAAACCATTAGAGTGGCGGCGCAACATGAGTAGCGACAATGAAATTGTCTTGAAAACATTTATTATATATTTGTTAGAGGAATATTTGGATTTCCATAAAAAATAAAATTATTTAAGTTATACTTCTTAACCGCTTCAAAAATTATGGCTTACTAGCAAATAGTCGCCTATGCAATTATTCTTTTGTTAAAGTCAAGATTTTGTTCCTAGGTCTAGGAAAAAAATACCTTACACTTAGCATTCGCATCTCTGTATTAACAGTTTCTGGCCACAAAGCATACGGAGTTATCTACACATTCTTGCACATCAAGTTACCTTATGAATGAATAAATTATACACCAAAAGCGAGCAGGACTTTTAAGAAAATAACCTTTTAAGCTAGTTAAAAAACAAGTATTCCATAGGCCTTGATATTAATACTAATAGATATTTCGATTAATAGCCATCTTCTCCATGTAATTAAATCATCATCATCTTTTATTCTTCAAAGGACAGGTAATATCTACAAATAGATTTTTTAGTAACAGATTACATCTCAGAAGGCTTAGATTATTTTTTAGGCCTATAAATGATTTTGGAACATCAGGCAGCTTGAACACGGCCCAAAACTTAAACATTCAAAGAAAACTTTTAGTAATTCATATTCCTATTTTGAGAATGTTGTTATGACCGTTGAGCTTATTAGGTCTACTGTTATAGTGCTGCAGAGGTTGACCAGCCCGAGGAGCATGTCAAGCGCGCTGTCACTGACGGCACCGCTGACCTTATATCACACCGTGCTTTTAGCAGTGTAGAAAAGAAAATCAGTTCAGATCACACAGGTTACGAATTATACCAACGCATAAAAGGGATCATATTTATATAACCCTAGGGGAAAATAGTGCTTGCTGTGAATTCGCAAACTTGTCGACATGTATAACATTGGAAATAAAACAAAAGTTTAACACTACTTGGCAACGTTACGTTGAGTCTGAGATTTTGGACGATACAAAAAGAATCTTGTCGCCTCAGATTTGAGCAAGACTGCAATTCAGAGTTCTCCGGAGGCAGTGATATGCGGTAACCGAGAGACTACCAGCTGGATGAGGATCTTCTCTGGATCCTGAGATGGTTGGAAGTGGACAGGTGATGGAACGAAGCGTCCACGAAGCACAAGAGTACGTCCAGGTTAGGAGCGATTGGCGCCTGGTTCATACGTTATAGGATCGGGTTGGTGGTGGTAGTAGTGGGGTAGAGGGGGGAGTGGTTGTTGACGCACCCCTGATGCCACTGAAGTTTTCTGCGCTAGGGGTTCATGCTTGATTCGGCAGGTAAAGGATGAAAATGGTGCGAGTGAATATTGTTTTGTTCTTTTCTCTAAAACCAATTATTAATAGAGGAGAACGGCTTGCTAGCGGATAAGTTTACTGTTGATATGAATAAAATAACAAGTACAATCGTTTATAATCGTGTTCTGCTTAAACACATCAAATTCCCTTCTTATTTACTGTACTTTTTTTTTTTTTTTTTTTTGTCAATGGTCGTCAAACCCTTGCTGGTCTTTTTCTGGACGGGTTTCCCTTTCACCGGCACCACCTTGGTTTTGGTACCGTATGGAACTGGAGACCAGACGCGTACATGTGCTTTGATGAAGATCCGGTGCCAAACCAGGAAGGAAATAAGTCGTTGATGAATTCCTTGCTGCTGCAGGGATTTCCTCTAAATTTAAATTTGACGTTTTATCATTCGAGATTCTGAGCTTTTCACTCTTTTCACACTTTTCACGACCCCCCCCCTTCCCCCCCGAAAAGAAGTAGGTATGCCAGAATATTGTGCGTCTTCAGCGGAAAATAATGAGTTTTCATAGTTATTTTGTTCACAGTGTTCTTAATAAACTGAACATTTACCGACAAATTAGACAACGGAAAGAAACAAACCTGTCCAAATTTTTATCGGCTCGGAAGAAATAAAAAAAAGAATAACTTGTGCTGGAGAACGTTTCCTAAGAGATTCAGGATAGGAAAGGACCGACAAAATAATACAATCACTTAGTTATTTTAGCTGTATGCTAACTTTATATATATACTCGTAAGTCGTTTATCCACAAGCAACGCAAAAGCGAATATATGCATTGGAAGATCAGGAAAAGATTACACCTAGGAAGTAAAAGTAGATCTCTTTTATTAATTTACCTTTCCATTCCAGAATTAAAGAGAAAAAGTAACACTGAATACAACTATACATCTCTAAGACGTATATACCCGGATCCTAAGACACGAAAAATACGGGAAAATAAAAGATAAAAAAGAAAGAAAAAAAAAAAGAGTCGAAAGTCAAAGCTGGCCGTGCCAAAGACATCTTGCAACCATATGTCGGCCATGAATATTTTATGAAGCTCATTTCCATATTGCACGAGGACTACCAGGAGCATACCTCTTGTTATGGAATAATATCCTTTTCTTCGGTGGGAGGGGAAAAAGTGACTTATTTCGCGGTGGGTGGTTTATTTATGATGGCGTTATTTTTCTGCGCGGAATTTCGGCCTCCTTGGTGTAATGCGAAAGAAGGGGCCTTTGTTGTTATTCCTTTTTTTTGCATTTTCTTTTAATCATTCATTCTTTCCCCCTTTTTCTCTGTTGGGGGCTAGTGCTGTCAGTGCACCTCACGGCGTGCACTGTAGGCATTACTAAAGGTTCTTTGCAGCGTCCCTTCGGCCCCTAGCTGCAACCCCTTTCATTCCTTTTACTAAACCTCCGTTCATATTATCTTTCTTCCATCTTGCTATCCACCCTCTCCTAACAATTGTGCCAAAGTGCAGCTGCGAGGTTTTCCTCCCGTTTCACCTTTCACGTCTACCTACTCTCAATTTCCTTTCCAGCGCTGAATGGCCTCATAGGTCCCAGTGCTTGGCGTTTGGCCTAAACTCTATATTTCCATTCCATCCTCTCCTCCCTTGCTCAGTTTTGCATCATACAGCTATCTATTTTCATCGCCTCTTTCTCTTTTTCGCTGTGTTGCTTTTATTTCTCCCCATCTTCGTGGGCATGCGTGACTCTAAGGCTGATTAAAAAAAAAAATAAAACAATTCAGAATTGAACGTGAATATTATTCGTTTGAAATAGCAAAGTTAATGTGAGTCATATATCCCATTGTATATAAATACTCAAAACATAGAGTGGCCTTCTCTTTGACGGAATATTATATCAAGAGTCACAAGAGGAACATGCACCGTTATTGACAAAAAATAAAAAACAGGACAATATTCAGAAAACAACATATCTTGAAACGTATTCTGTTATCCAAACATTAAAATTATCGTTAGAATCATCCCGCTGTTTTC
The DNA here is from genome assembly GCF_040412425.1 of Macrobrachium rosenbergii. Taxonomy (NCBI): domain Eukaryota; kingdom Metazoa; phylum Arthropoda; class Malacostraca; order Decapoda; family Palaemonidae; genus Macrobrachium; species Macrobrachium rosenbergii. The sequence goes on from NC_089752.1 coordinate 109,204,757, forward strand.
ACTGCAAAAAAAAAAAAAAAAAAAAAAACTGCAAAGAACCCTACTGTATATATAGAATTAGCGCCGCCAGAGTCTATTTATTATCCAGTCGGTTACCGCTGTCATATTTCTCCGACCGGGTAGAAATTGCTTTGAAATAATTTGCACATCTATACTTACGGGCGTAAACGCAGCTGGAAGCAGAATGAAAACGTGAGGGGAAAAATGTTCTCCGCCAAATTACAGCGTAAATTACAGTGTAAGTGGAAATTCGTAATTATTACGCGAGGCTTTAATAACTCCAAAGAGTTTTTTTTTTGTTTGTTTGTTTGTTCGCAGGAAAAGGGGAGAGGTGGCTGCTCATGATAAAACGATTTTCATGATGCGAGGGTAAAGATGGTGCTGTAATAAATGGAAAGTAACATTGTGTGTGTGTTTGTTTGGTAGAGAGAGAGAGAGAGAGAGAGAGAGAGAGAGAGAGAGAGAGAGAGAGAGAGAGAGAGAGAGCAAGTGCAAAATCAGGAGAAAAATTGACGTAACCTAAGTCTGTAATAGAAAGATGCCTTGTTTATCTGTTGCTTTCCTTTGGTTTTATTACATCCGTTATCCTCTTCTCGTTGTGCATTCTGATATTCCAAATAATCTCTCTCATAGTTTGTTACCAGCAAGAGAATGCCAGGTAGGAAAATAGATACGTTACATGAATTTATATATATATATATATATATATATATATATATATATATATATATATATATATATATATATATATATATATATATATATATATATATAATATATATATATATATATATATATATATATATATATATATATATATATATATATATATATATATATATATATAAACCGAAAGAGTATAAATGCTGTGCTCAGTACCACAGCCTTACCCGAGGTAACGTGACTTTTCACTGCAAAGTATTTCCAGCTAATAAGCAAAAAAGAATGATTATAAAAATTGTTCCTGCCGTTTTATCATTCTGCCTTCTTATGCATGTATCGGCGAAGGTAGTCCCGTAAAAACACCTGACTTGAATGAGACATTGCCCATAGTTTATTCGTCCTACCTAAGTTGTATAAAGAAAAAACAAGTAAAACATGCGCCGAACTTTCTTCGGCGCAATCGAGTTTTCTGTACAGCCGCTACAGCGTATAATCAAGACCATCGAAAATAATCTCTTTCGGTGGTCTCGGTATAATGCTGTGTGGGCCGCGGCCCATGAATCATTAACCACGGCCCGGTGGTGGCCTGTCCTGTATCGTTGCCAGAGGTGCAGCCCTCTAGCCTCAGTAGGTTTTAAGATCTGAGGGCAGATAGAAAAAGTGCGGACAGAAAAAAGTGCGGACAGAATAAAGTGCGGACGGACAGACAAACCCGGACAATAGTTTTCTTTTGCAGAAAACTAAAAAAAAAAAAGGATTTCATGATACTTCTCTATAAGGAAAACACAAAGGAAAAACCTCGCTTAACTAATCCTTTATAAGGCTCACTGACATGGCGTGAAGCTCTTCACTTTCCTCAGTAAAAAATATATTAACCAGTCTGTTTGATGAGCTGGTTTGTCCAATAAAGATTCATTGAATAAGTCTGCATTTTGTCTTCTCCTCATTAAAAATGATTCTTCTTAGGTAAGGACATTCCTCATTATTGGAATAATAATAGCCTTTATTTGCATTCACCCGTAGGCGGGGGGGGGAGCGGTTAATACTGCCAATGCACCTTGCGAAGTGCACTGTAGGCATTACTTACGGCTCTCTGCAGCGTTCCTTCGGTCATTAAATGCAACCCCTTTCATTCATTTTACTCTACCTCCGTTCATATTCTCTTTCTTCCATCGTACTTTCCACCCTCTCCTAACAATTTTTTCATAGGCATCTGCGAGGTTTTCCTCCTGTTACAACTTGAAAACTTTTCCCTCTCAATTTCTCCTTCAGCGCTGAATGACCTCGTAGCTCCCAGTTCTTGGCCTTTGGCCGAAATTTTATATTCCATTCCTTTATTGACCTCAAAGAGCGAAAAGCTCAGAATCTCGAGTGAAAAAACGTCAAATTTAAATTTAGAGGAAATCTCTGCAACAGCAAGGAATTCAAAAACGACTTATTCCCTTCCTGGTTTGGGCAGCCGCGGCGTTGGCACCGGATCTTCATCAAAGCACATGTACGCGTCTGGTCTCCAGTTCCATGCGGTACCAAAACCAAGGTGGTGCCTGTGTGTGTGAAAAGGGAAACCCGTCAGCAGATGATTGGCATCCGTTTGGACGAGACCAACAAGGGTTTGACGACCGTATCTGCGGGATCGAGGTGAAACCACTCAAGCGCGGGTTGTTGATTGGCCTATTTGAATATCAGACCTTTGACGGCGGCGGCGGCTGCTGCTGGCCTTCTCTCTCTCTCTCTCTCTCTCTCTCTCTCTCTCTCTCTCTCTCTCTCTCTCTCTCTCTCTCCGTTTTAACCGAAGATTTTTCGCGTGTGGTTCAATTAATAAGATCCCTTCTTTTCTGATTCATTAAACCGATTCCCCTTTTTTTCAATGCCTCATACTTGGTGGCCAATTAATTTTGCTCTAAGGATTTTAAAGATTACCGGTTCCTCTGGAACTTTCCAGCTGAGAAGTGTTTGGAGCACTTGTTGGTAATTCTCCTCTGTTCCTGTTATAATTCTGAAAATGTTGCATTTTATCATTAGTTATAATGGAGGAGTAATTAACCTTCTTGTAGGGTTATGTGTTCGTATTTACACAAGAAACTATTTTTCATTAATCAGTGGTCTTTTATACAAAATTGTAAAATGGTATCATTCACCGTTAACTCTTTGGCACTATTTGTCATTAACCAATGGTCTCTTATACACAGTTGTTAAATGGTATCAACTACCGTCAACTATTTGTCATTAACCAGTGGTATCAACTATTTATCATTAACCAATGGTCTCTTATACACAATTGTAAAATGGTATCAACTACCGTCAACTATCTGTCATTAACCAGTGGTATCAGCTGTTTGTCAAACCAGTGATCTCATACAAACAGTTGTAAATTGGTGTCTATTATCGTCAACTATTTGTCATTAACCAATGGATTCAACTGTTTGTCATTAACCAATAGTCTCTTATACAAAATTGTAAAATGGTATCAACTATCGCCAACTATTTATCATTAACCGATGGTATCAACTATTTGTCATTAACCAGTAGTCTCCTATAGATAGTTGTAAAATTGCATCCACTATCGTCAACTATTTGTCATTAACCAGTGGATTCAACTATTTGTCATTAACCAATAGTCTCTTATAAACAACTGTAAAATGGTATCAACTATCGTCATCTATTTGTCATTAACAATGGTATCAACTATTTGTCATTAACCAATTGTATCAGCTATTTGTCATTAACCAAAGGTCTCTTATAGATAGTTGTATAATGGTATCCACTATCGCCAACTATTTGTCATTAATCAATGGTATCAATATTTGTCATCAAACAATAGTCTCTTATACACAATTAAAATGGTATCAACTATCGTCAGCATACACAATTAAAATGGTATCAACTATCGTCAGCTATTTGTCATTAACCAATAGTCTTTTATACACAATTATAAAATGGTATCAACTATCGCCAACTATTTGTCACTAACCAATGGTATCAACTATTTGCCATCAACCAATAGTCTCTTATACACAGTTGTAAAATGATATCAACTATCGTCCTTCTAATGCTAATGTTATTCATGACATCCACATTTTCCACTGAATGAAGAGAAACTCCTCTCGAAGTTGATCAGCGATGTATGAATGAACGCATGGTAACCAGATAAAGGGGATGGAACATAATCAAACTAGATTGCCTGCTAGAGAATCACGAACTTCTGAGACAGGCTATTAAATGTCATTGAAGATTATGATATTAATGACCGTACATTTTTGGCCGAAACTCGAGATATGATTTTGTAAATGGATGCGATAATGCCGTGGGTAGTTTTGCGTGTTTCTACATATTTTCTTAGTGACATAAGTACGGCATGCTCTCTCTCTCTCTCTCTCTCTCTCTCTCTCTCTCTCTCTCTCTCTCTCTCTCTATATATATATATATATATATATATATATATATATATATATATATATATATATATATATAACAGTGAGAGAGAGAGAGAGAGAGAGAGAGAGAGAGAGAGAGAGAGAGAGAGAGAGAGAGAGAGAGTGTTGAGTATGCAAGTAAACAAGTAAAGTGTAGGACCAAGCACACATTTTTGAATATTTTTGAACACGAAATGCAAGTTTTAGCTTCGTCGCAATGACTGATTGATTGATTTAATATTAGATTATCCGGTGGGTTTCTTTTGAATTATGATCCCCTGACAAACTTGCTGAGTAAATAAGATACTGTATATTGCCTGACTGAAACTTTTCATTATGCTTTGCCAAGTTTCTGACGAGCATTCAAGTTATTCAGTAATTCGTTTTGTGAATACACACCTCGAAATCGTAACTGGTCTTCAAATTTGACTCAAAATTGTTTTTCATTTGTCATCTGGAATATACATCAATGAAGAAAAGGAGAGTGACAGAGAAAATGTAAAAAGAAATAAGTAAAAAA
>NC_089752.1:109221852-109229352 GCF_040412425.1 Macrobrachium rosenbergii
AGTTTAGCGTAGGTGAAAGGAAGGCGTTGGGGGGGGGGAGATCTAAGTGTTTTGGTATGGTTTGGCCTTGTGGAAAGAATGGGGACCATAGGTTAAGAAAACTAAGTGTAAAACTCAAATGGAGGAAAGTATGACTTAAAATATGTTAGATACGGGTATGAAGGAGGTATTGGAAAGGAAGGCCTTTATCACAAAATTTGTGTGTGCATGCAACATAAATGGAGGGGAATGGCAGTGTGGCAGTTTTCTACACAGTGACAATCCATGATTCAATTGTTTGAGTAGGAATGGGACAGATGACTGTTGCGTAGCATTCTGTTGCACATATATGCAAATGTATAAAGCCTATTTGTAAACGAGAATATGGGAGGGTTCACTAATTTGAAGTCGGTTAATCGGCCACAATCAATTAATCTTTAATTTTCATATTGATTCCCACTAAAGTCGTCTTTGATCCATATTCTGTCAAATACCAAATCAATTATCTAGTTCATATACCATAACCACATCTCTGTTGCTAGTGTTTCTTCCCAATAACCATCTGCCGCTGGATATGCCAGATGGTGGTATTTGCTCCCAGCTGCTATTGCCTCTGTTGATTCCTTGTCTCCCTGCACCTCCCCTCACCCCTGTATTCCTTCTCTCCTCCCCACCCTCCTCCTCCTCCTCCTCCTTCTCCCATTCTATCATCCTCCCCTACTCTTCCTCTCCGAATCTTTCATACCCCCACCTGTTGCTGAGGTTAAAAGAGAGACTCACCCAGACTTCCACTTCTCTCTCTCTCTCTCTCTCTCTCTCTCTCTCTCTCTCTCTCTCTCTCTCTCTCTCTCTCTCTCTCTCTCTGTCTGTCTCGGCGCTCACTTGAGATTTCTTGGAGTTTTCCTGGATGTCAAGATTTTTTTCCCAACTACCCTCGAGTTTAAAATGGGTCTCAGATGTGAAATCTCTCCCCAAGATAATGATTATCTTCTCCTCCTTTCATACCGACACGTGGAATGCTTAGCACAGTGTCAGTGTACTGGATTTAAGCTTCTTTTTAAGGTTTTGTGAAAATCTTTTTTAAAATGCTGAAAGCAATCTTTTGAGATAATATTAAAAATGGTGTTTTATCGTATCGTAAAAAATATAGTACGCACGTTATCTCGTACAAATATTCACTAAAGTACGTTTGAGTTTACGATGGAAGAAATTACTATTCTCTGCTTTAGTTTTTCTACGTTTGCTTATGTTTGAACAGTCCGGACACAAACAATTGTAACTCATATTTAGTTTGGTAAGTCATTTTATCACAAAAATAACTACGACAAGGAATTTTATTTGACATGCTAAACGCGAATTTATATTGAGGGGGGCAATATCCCGAGACGTAACCAAGTACCAGGGCCTTCCCCTGAAAAAAACGGGACGTCATATCTGAAAAACTAACCAATAGAATTTTTTTAAAATAATCTCATTATGTTTCCCACGCCCAATTTCCGAGGGTTTTCCGAATTTGACCTATCCCAAACTAACCTAAGCTAACCTAAAGACCTGGCAAAAAAACCAGGCCTGGTGCAATACTAGCATACATCTCAGGAATTTGCTTGCGGGACGGAGGAGGTTGGTTGACAAAGTGGGATATAGAAGTAAACTAAGCCAGTAGGACTGTGAGGCAACAAAGTCGATGACAGCGATAAGCAACTGCACTGAAAATGACCATTAAACGAACTCTTATAAAGATTTTTAAAAGTAAACCACATCGAAGGAAGGAAGTCTTGAAAAAGATAATTTGTATTACAAACGGCTGAATCCAAAGAACGTTACAATGACCTCGTAACGTAATAAGAAGAAATGGAAGACTGAAAGCGAAGTGTTATTTTCTATGTACGATAACTGAGAAGAACTTCAGGGAAAATAAGACATTCGATATCTGACGGCTGTTCAGTGCTGAACTGGACTGTGGAACAGCCTCCCTGAGGACGCTGTGCTCCTGGAACCTCAGAAGTTCAGTGCATTACTACCGTAATGCAATTCTCCTTTTATTTTAATAATTTACTTAAATTTTTATTTTTTTATTTATTTGTTAATTTATCTATTATTCTCATAACTGATCTCTTCTTTCTGTATTCCCATTACCTTCCATTTCTTCTTTCGAACGAACACCATCTTCTTTGGGAAGCTTGAATGTCAAGCCAGTGGCCCCTTTGGTGGGCTTGTTCCATATGAATAGGTTCATTTATGAATAATAATAATAATAATAATAATAATAATAATAATAATAATAATAATAATAATAATAATAATAATAATAATAATAATAATAATTTAGAACTGAAAAGAAGACACAAAAGTTCAACTGAATGATTTCTGCCTTTTTTCAAAGCACACTTTTTATGCATATAAAAAGAAGATTAAGTGGTTAAATCGGCTATGAAGGATAACTAATTAATTGATAATTAACTGATAATTAATTTGTGAAGCCTTTCAAAGAACCTTGGACCAAGTTTTTTTGTGTGACCCAGAAACATTTCACCTGGATAATTTTGTTTATTTCAATCAACAAGATTTCCATGGTGTGTTATTTAAAGTAAATGATATTAGAGTTCATTCTATTACAAAGGAACGATGTGTTGTGGCTTCAAAGACTACCTATTGTTCTCTTTCTAATCCTTATGCCTTAATTACGTGCGGTGTGTATATGCACACACACGCGGACATACACATATATATATATATATATGTATATATATATATATATATATATATATATATATATATATATATATATATATATATATATATATACTCATATATATATTGGATCTACTGGTTTTGCAATAACACACATATATATGTACATATATATATGTAGCCTACATATATATATGTACATATATATATATATATATATATATATATATATATATATATATATATATATATATATATATATATATTATATACATATACATACACACATACGCTATACACACACACCAACCAACAGTATATTGCTTTTTAATGAGGGTGCCCCCTGAAGGGCAGAACCTTTGGTTCTCAGTAGGCCTGTAGAGATGAGGCTTCGAGACCCATGCTCTTATCTTGATTACAGCTGACGCAGGTAACAGCTGGGTCAACTGATGTGCTGCATACTGTTATCGAACCACGAACCTTGCAAGTGAGAGAGAGAAAAAAAAAACACACACACACACACACGTCAAAGCATCCTTATCAAAACCATATTGAAGATATATGGAAAATATTACGGCAATATTCTCGCATTGTTACCATCAATGTAAATGCTAATTTGTACAGTATAAAAGAATGTAAATTTAAAGTCATGTTCGCAACAGAAATTAAGTCCATCGGATGTACACCATTTCAGCAGTACGCTGATTGCGTAACAGGACGTTATGTCTCTCGTAATGTAATTCATGTACGTAATATCTTAAAGTGTTTTATGCACGTATGATATTAAAATCTATGTACGTAACTTCTTATGCCGTTGTGCACTTAAACAGGCCAATATCTTTAATATTATTCAGTCAAATATAGTTTGATGATTGATTGGCTTAATACTAAAGTACTAATATTTTCGTTCAAGAGATCCCTTAAAATCTGGATTACGTCGATGAATAAAAATGTCAGCCGTAGATTAAGCCATTATATTTTGATCCAGCCATTCACGGGACTTCCAAAATCAATAATGAAATACACGAGGTTAAGGTTTAACAGGCAATCCGATTTTCTGATGGATTATGTCAAGCCTCGAATAATTATTCATCTTCGTATTCATCCCCCATTTTTACTCTGATACCACCGGAATCTTTCATAATAACCACCTTTGTCAGTAATGTTAAGTTGCTCAGTGTTTCAGCGCTTATATATTGCAGCTTTAATTCCAATATCACCATGTACAAAGACAGAAAATAAAGTAAAATAAAAAGTAAAAACAAAGAAAGGGAAGAGGAAAAAAAAGCAATAATCTTCTAAAAGGACTTTCGTGCGAGCCCTTTCCCCCTCAGTACAGCGGTGAACAAGTTCGAAGAACGATAGTGATTTCCCCTAGCGTTTTCCCCTAGACCCTAAACCATTCACTCACCTCTCCCCGCCGGGACACATGTTCTACATTTTTATCTATTAAAACTGACCTCCCCTCACTCTTGGGTTCTTCCCCTGCTCTCGCCCGAACCCTGTACAAACCTATAAATGCCGTCACTTAATCGCGAATTACGTTTTTAACCTCTCTCGGATGAGAGAGAATCTCGCCTTTTGTCACATCTCTTTAAAACGTGTGGGAGATTTCGCGTGTTTGCTCAATTCGTTTCAGTAATGCTGTCTCCGTTTGCTGGCGTGTGTTTCGAAGGATGTGATGAAAGGGTGTTTTTCATTCTGTGAATGGATGTCTATGCTAGGTATATATATATATATATATATATATATATATATATATATATATATATATATATATATATATATATATATATATATTAGCAATGATAAATAATATTGCCAAGACCAGGAAGAACATTCTTTATTACAAGCTTTCAGGTATAAAACCTCATCATCAGGCTGAAAAAACCGACAAGGATGAGAATCAATAAAATTACAATAAAATGAATTGTCATAATAAATCTTCAGCAAAAATACTAACGAAATATATAAAATGAACAAGTAAATACAAACTAAAAGGGTGAGACGTAAAATAACGAAAAATTAAAAACAAAAACATAAAAATATGAAAATAAAACTAAAGTGAAATGTAAACAAACTACCACTCACAAGTAAAATATTTAACGACCTAATTGAGTACCTACTATGAAATTACACAATAGCTAGTTGAATACCAGACGAGTTGTTGTTCAATTCCGGCTTCATCTTTTTAATAGTCACGACTCTGAAATTAAAAGGTCAGTCTATTTGAACAAAAGACAGTACCCGAAAATCCAGGTCAAAATTATGGTCCAGTGTTCTTGGCAGAAAAGGGTGGTTTGGAAAGGGGAAACCTAGTTCTAATAGAAAGACCTCTGTGTTCCAAAAATTCTGTGTCTGAGCCAGCGGGAACTAGATCCCACGTATCATGACCACACTGCAGAACAAGTGAACAAGTAAACGACACAGGAATTAAGGTCCACAGGCAGAGTAGGCTTCTCTCTCAAAAGTGATCTTATTGTAAAAGGATTACAGAAAACAAACCGGAAACTGATTTGGGAAACAATGCTTAAGCATTTCTTGTAACAGTTTTTCGGACCATATAGCTACTATGACCAAGGTAAGGCAATTTAATGTACTTTACATCTTTACTAGCAGTACTGTACACCGGTCTGGGACAAAACTTTTCATTTAAAAATTTTCAGAACTTTGTAAAATACAAAAATGGGATATGAGTTTTCAGAAAAATAATTCTGGAGGAAAACCATATCTTGATGAAATAAATTAAAATCACAACAAACATTGTAGGCTCTATTAATCAAAGTGCGTATTGAGTTCATCTTATACAACTTTGGCGAAAAACTGAGGTAATTCAATCCCAAGCCAGTAAAAGTACTTTTCCTATAAACAGAGGTCTCAAATTTGCCACTATTTCTGTATACCTGTACATCTAAAAATGACAACTTATTATCCTGTTCCGTCTCACAAGTAAAAAGAAATGTTAGGGTGACGAGAATTAAAATATTCAAAAAACAAATCAACATGTGATAATTCCTTAAACACAAAAAGTATCATCTACATACCTACAGTAATACAAAGGTTTGAAAGCACTAGGGCATTCAGACATCCAAATCCTTTCACAATAACCCATGAAGCAATCCGCATATACAGGTCCAAGGAATTTCCATAGCTACTCCATCTATTTGATTATATAATTTACCATCAAAAGTAAAAATGCCATCAGCAGTTGCTAAATGTAATAATTTTTGCAAGTCTATTTTATTAAGTCCAAACACTGATAAATGGTTTTCACATATATTATTAAAATAATGTCAGTTGTTTCTTTCAATGGGATATTGGTGAAAGAGAATTTACATCGAAACTAGCCATTACAACATCTTGGTTAAAATTGAAAGAGCATAATTCTTTAACAAATTTGGAAGAATTAGATATGTTAAATTCACCTAAAGTTAGAGGGTTTAAAATTGGAACCAAAAAAACTTGGACAGGTTATAACTAAAAGTACCAATTGAGGAAATAATAGGTCTTAAAGGGTTTCCTATTTTATGTACCTTTTACAATAAGATCACTTTTGAGAGAGAAGCCTGGTTATTTATACGGTCTGCCTAAGGTACATAAAATAGGAAACCCTTTAAGACCTATTATTTCCTCAATTGGTACTTTTAGTTATAACCTGTCCAAGTTTTTGGTTCCAATTTTAAACCCTCTAACTTTAGGTGAATTTAACATATCTAATTCTTCCAAATTTGTTAAAGAATTATGCTCTTTCAATTTTAACCAAGATGTTGTAATGGCTAGTTTCGATGTAACCTCTTTTCACCAATATCCCATTAAAAGAAACAACCGACATTATTCTTGATAATATATGTGAAAACCATTTATCAGTGTTTGGACTTAATAAAATAGACTTGCAAAATTATTACATTTAGCAACTGCTGATGGCATTTTACTTTGATGGTAAATTATATAATCAAATAGATGGAGTAGCTATGGAAATTCCCTTGACCTGTATATGTGATTGCTTCATGGTTATTGTGAAAGGATTTGGATGTCTGAATGCCCTAGTGCTTTCAAACCTTTGTATTACTGTAGGTATGTAGATGATACTTTCCTTGTGTTTAAGGAATTATCACATGTTGATTTGTTTTTTGAATATTTTAATTCTCGTCACTAACATTTCTTTTACTTGTGAGACGGAACAGGATAATAAGTTGTCATTTTTAGATGTACAGGTATACAGAAATAGTGGCAAATTTGAGACCTCTGTTTATAAGAAAAGTACTTTTACTGGCTTGGGATTGAATTACCTCAGTTTTTCGCCAAAGTTTTATAAGATGAACTCAATACTCACTTTGATTAATAGAGCCACAATGTTTGTTGTGATTTTAATTTATTTCATCAAGATATGGTTTTTCCTCCAGAATTATTTTTCTGAAAACTCATATCCCATTTTGTATTTTACAAAGTTCTGAAAAATTTTTAAATGAAAAGTTTTGTCCCAGACCGGTGTACAGTACTGCTAGTAAAGATGTAAAGTACATTAAATTGCCTTACCTTGGTCATAGTAGCTATATGGTCCGAAAAAGTTACAAGAAATGCTTAAGCATTGTTTCCCAAATCAGTTTCCGGTTTGTTTTCTGTAATCTTTTACAATAAGATCACTTTTGAGAGAGAAGCTTCCCCTCTGCCTGTGGACCTTAATTCTGTGTCGTTTACTTGTTCACTTGTTCGCAGTGTGGTCTGCGATACGGGGATCTAGTTCCTGCTGGCTCAGACACAGAATTTTGGAACACAGAGGTCTTTCTATTAGAACTAGGTTTCCCCTTTCCAAACCACCCTTTCTGCCAA
>NC_089752.1:109239352-109259352 GCF_040412425.1 Macrobrachium rosenbergii
CAAGGATCTAAAGGTGGAACGGCGAGAAAACCACCCAGTGGCACTAAGAAGCAATAGTTAGAGAGGTTGCACAGCATGATTAAAGAGGCGAAGTGTTAATGGCTAAAAAGTGGTTGCAGCTAGGGCCCGAAGGGACATTGCAGACACCCTTTAGTAATGCCTGCAGTGTACCACTTGAGGTGGACTGACAGCACTATCCCACTTCGAGGAAATAAAGTCTCAGATTTGTTTGGGAGTAATAGATACTAATGAGCATGAATTCAAACACAAACCATGACACAGAGTAACCAAAAGGCGCAGCACAGTCGTCAGTCCTAATGGTTCGAGGGACATTATCAGCAGAGCATAAAACCCCTTATGAATTTCAATTAGAATTCGGCCTCTCTTTGCAGAGACCGTACGATATTAGAACAGAAATTCCAGTGGGAGAGACAGATATAACAGACCAACGAGTTTCCCTTATCTATTGTAATTCAATTATCTTTAGATTAGTCTTGCATCTGTTCTACAATTTCTGTTGGCATAACGGGTTTTCAGGTGAGTCGAGACGATCCCTTGCAACCCTCAAAATTCTAAAATGACCAATTAAGTTGATTAAGTCAATAATAGTTGAAATGAAATTCTCTTCATTTCCCTGCGGAACTGGGGTTATGATTGGTTCTCCGAAAGAGGTAATTATTTCAAAATTTACTAATACATTCAAGTTTACTATTGTTCTTTCTTCGCTCATTTATGATTCTGAATACACACTTATTCCCGATCGCAGGATTTGGTCGTTTGGTCAATTACTTTGAGAATCAGGCATTGTGAAATTGCTTGTATTGTAGAGAGGTTATATATATATATATATATATATATATATATATATATATATATATATATATATATATATATATACATATACATACATGTATATGTATATGTATATATATATATATATATATATATATATATATATATATATATATATATATATATATATATATATATATATATATATATATACATATATATATATATATATATATATATATATACCCATCAGCATACCCCCAAAACTGACATATCACTGCTAAAGAAAAAAAAATCGCTTTCTATGAATATTCTCTAGAGTATAATAAATGAGCTTCTTTAGCTGAATTGAATTGAATATAGAATTTAGGCCAAATGCCAAGCACTGGGACCCATGAGGTCATTAAGCGCTGAAATGCAAATTGACAGTAAAAGGTTTGAAAGGTGTAACAGGAGGAAAACCTCACAGTTGCACTGTGAATCAGTTGTTAGGAGAGGGTGGAAAGTAAGATGGAAGAAAGAGAATATGAAAGGAGATACAGTTAAAGGAACGAAAGGGGGTTGCAGCTAGGGGCCGAAGGCACGCCGCAAAAAACCTTAAGTAATGCCTACAGTGCACCGCATGAGGTGCACTGACGGCACTACCTCCCTACGGGGGAGCTTCTTTAGGCACAGACTTTTTTGCCATATCTCCTTCAACGGTGAGTACCCTAGACTAATCCATAATACAATTTTTTTTGGCATTTTACAAGTTATCTACGACATCTTTCATCTTCTGTGCACTATGATGAGCGCTCATACACGCGCCCACCAGTAATCTGGGGTCACATTGAGTTTCAATTCTTTATCTCAGGGCAGTTCTGCCATTCTCTCCATTCAGTTCCCCAGTACCCTTCGAGCTCTGGTTTCCATTTATTCCTTTGATAAAAATCACTTGGCCCTTCCGTTCCCCAATATACTCCACCTCCACGAAATTCAGCTGTCCCGTGGTGCCACTCCTAGAGTTAAAGAAAATATGAATACATTGATTGAAGAAAATGGGTAGCGTTCCATTTCTATAATTTCTCAAGGCACCTAAACCCTTCCTCTGTATCTCCTTATGTGTAGTTATACACATAGGGAAGCTATAACACTTAGGCACCTAAGGAATCTTATGAGGCAAAGGTACCACTTTAAATTGAATGCTATCGTCTCGTCTCTAATCCATAGTGAAACCTGGCAAGATATTACTTCAAAGATTTACCGACATCCTTCAAACATAGTCTTATTCTTGGCTAGCTGCTTTTTTTTATCGTTTTTTTCTGCCTGATTTGTTTGACATTTTATTCTGTTTTCTTGATCAAATACTTATTCATATAACACTTTTCTTGTAAATGTGCGCGCACATATTTGCTCTCTCTCTCTCTCTCTCTCTCTCTCTCTCTCTCTCTCTCTCTCTCTCTCTCTCTCTCTGTGTGTGTGTGTGTGTGTGTTAGGAACTGTAATTCAGAAGGAGAAGCGAATACAGGCTCAGGCGAATAGACAAACAGAGTATTGACTGACAGACGTCTGTGACAGAACGCAATACGACCCGTATTAAAAGCAGCTATATGAAAACTGTAAGAATACATTTAACGACAGAAAATATCCTCGAAAAATGGGAAATTATTTACCTCGCCGAAGAACATATTCATTACGGAAAATGGTAAGAAGGAAAATCCCACGTATTGTAATGAGATGATTAATATGCAATAGATGTAATGACCGCTCATTTCCGGTTCCAATCGCAATGCATCCAGCTGTTCTTTGTACCGATGATTGCTCTCGCATTTCTTTTCAGGAGAAATCGTGAAAGAAAGGGTTTTTTTTTTTTTTCCTCAGATGGATTTTTGTAAAGTGGATGGTACGAGACCAGGAGTCCGTTTTGCATTTATGTAAAGTGGATCGTTCGAGACCAGGAGTATATTTATGTAAAGTGGACTGTTCGAGACCAGCAGTTCGTTTTATATTTTTGTAAGGTAGATAGTTGGAGATTAGGAGTTGTAAATTTATGTAAAGTGGAAAGTTCGGGACCAGGAGTTTGTTTTATATTTACGTAAAGTGGATAGTTCGAGACCGGGGTTTTGTTTTATATTTATACAAAGTGGGTAGTTCGAGACCAGGATTTTGTTTAATGTTTATATAAAGTTGATAGTTCGAGACCAGGAGTTTGTTTTATATTTATGTAAAGTGGATAGTTCGAGACCAGGATTTTCTTCTATATTTATATAAAGTGGATAGTTCGAGAACAGGAGTCCGTTTTATATTTAAATGAAGCGGATAGTTTGAGCCCTGAGGTCGGTTTTATATTCATGTAAAGTGGACAGTTCGAGACCAGAGGTCCATTTTATATTTATGTAATAAAGTGGACAGTTCGAGACCAGGAGTCCGTTATATATTTATGTAAAGTGGATAGTTAAGACCAGAAACCCGTTTTATAGCCATGTAAAGTGGATAGTTCGAGACTAGGAGCCCTTTTTATATTTGTGTAAAGTGGATAGTTCGAGACCAGGAGCTCATTTTATATTCGTGTAAAGTGGATAGTTCGAGACCAGGGGCCCATTGTATATTCGTGTAAAGTGGATAACTCGAGACTAGATGTCCGTTTTATATTTATGTAAAATGGATAGCTCGAGACCAGATGTCCGTTCTATATTTATGTAAAGTGGATAGCTCGAGACCAGAAGCCCGTTTTATATTCGTGCGAAGTGGATAGTTCGAGACCAGAGGTCCGTTTAATATTCGTGTAAAGTGGATAGTTCGAGACCAGAGGTCCGTTTTATATTTATGTAAAGTGAATAGCTCGAGACCAGATGTCCGTTCTACATTTATGTAAAGTGGATAGTTCGAGACCAGAAGCCCGTTTTATATTCGTGTAAAGTGGATAGTTCGAGACCAGAAGCCCGTTTTATATTCGTGTAAAGTGGATAGTTAAGACCAGAAGCCCGTTTTATATTCGTGTAAAGTGGATAGTTCGAGACCAGAAGCCTGTTTTATATTCGTGTAAATTGGATAGTTCGAGACCAGAGGACCCATTTTATATTTATGTAAAGCGGATAGCTCGAGACCAGATGTCCGTTTTATATTTATGTAAAGTGGATAGCTCGAGACCAGATGTCCGTTCTATATTTATGTAAAGTGGATAGTTCGAGACCAGAAGCCCGTTTTATATTCGTGTAAAGTGGATAGTTCGAGACCAGAAGCCCGTTTTATATTCGTGTAAAGTGGATAGTTCGAGACCAGAAGCCCGTTTTATATTCGTGTAAATTGGATAGTTAGAGACCAGGGGCCCATTTTATATTTGTGTAAAGTGGATAGTTCGAGACCAGAGGTCCGTTTTATATTTATGTAAAGTGGATAGCTCGAGACCAGATGTCCTTTCTATATTTATGTAAAGTGGATAGCTCGAGACCAGAAGCCTGTTTTATATTCGTGTAAATTGGATAGTTCGAGATCAGGAGCCCGTTTTATATTCGTGTAAAGTGGATAGTTCGAGACCAGAAGCCCGTTTTATATTCGTGTAAAGTGGATAGTTCGAGACCAGAAGCCCGTTTTATATTCGTGTAAAGTGGATAGTACGAGACCAGAAACCCGTTTTATATTCGTGTAAATTGGATAGTTCGAGACCAGAAGCCCGTTTTATATTCGTGTAAATTGGATAGTTCGAGACCAGCAGCCTGTTTTATATTCGTGTAAAGTGGATAGTTCGAGACCAGAGGTCCATTTAATATTAATTTAAAGTGGATAGTACGGGACGAGGAGTCTGTTTTACATTTATGATATCTCCAGATGAGACCAAAAACACTACTCAGAAATTTACAGAAAATAATTAAACAATGTCTCTTTGCATAACGATAAAATATGAAGTAATTCACAACTTTTTACTTCTGTTGTCTAGAGTTGGCGCTAGTGTCGTCAGATTTTTTACTCCGACTGTACAGTGCTCATTCAGAGATTTGCAACAACGATAAACCAAATTAGCTGGTGAAGAAGGAAAATATAAGGAAGACATTATATAAATTAGAATTACTCATTGAACATTTTACAAATTAAAGCTTATTAAAGGTCAACTCAAATGTAGCTATGTTGGTAACGTCTGACTGTCAGTAACAAATGTAGACTCATTCGGATCGAACTCCAGTTTCTTAAATGAAAGGCCAGTGCGCTACCAATTGACCCACAAAGGTGATACATGAAACTTAACCTAAGTACTTCTGTACCTGAGGTTTTTCCTGGGCAGGCTGCACCCGTAACATGCCAGAGAATTTTACCCAATTCCCCAACCCAGCAGTGTCCACGAATTTAGAGCATTTAAAATTTCATAGGTGCGGCATTTCACTACATAGTCTTATAGCATATTATAGAATATATTTGTGGACCCAACACATATTTATTTCCGCAGTTTCTTGAGGGCTCTCCCGGATGTTAATCGCGAAGGCATCGAAAACCTAGCGTCAGATATCAACCTCGTCAAGATTTTTTTTTATACAACTAAGACGCTCATCACTTAGCTTCCTCCTCCTCCTCCTCCTCCTCCTCCTCCTCCTCCTCCTCCTCCTCCTCCTCCTCCTCCTCCTCCTCCTCCTCCTCCTCGTCGTCGTCGTCGTCGTGCTCATTTACCTCGAGGAGGAAAGTTTTCCGCGAAAACTGAAACGCGGAGAAAATGAGGAAGGACGCTGTTCCAGTTCAAAGAGAACGCGTTCACTCTGCCTTTCCTTTCGGGCGACTGGATCGTCGGTATTTTATCAAACAGTGAACATATAGATGTCAGCTTTAGTCTTTAAAATTTTATTCAAGTTTAAACATTTTTGTATTTAAAACTGCTGACTAACGTGGTTCTGATAACTCCACGCTGTTGTCATTTCGAAATTCGCATCTTGATTTCGACATACGTTTTTAACTTTTTCCATAAAAATAAAAAATAATTACAAAATAGTTTCAGGGACCAGCGAACTTCCGCCAAGGCGGAGCAATCTGTCCTCTCTTCCAGAAGATCCTGTTTCCATACAAGTATATATATATATATATATATATATATATATATATATATATATATATATATATACACTTCATCAACAGGACCTTTGTGGAATTAGAGAATATATATATATATATATATATATATATATATATATATATATATATATATATATATATATATATATATATATATAATCAGTAAACTACAAACGTCCTTTAATATCAATTCGCTCTACCTCGAAAATAATATATTTTCATATATGTTACCGAAGGGAATTTTTAGTTGATAATAAGTTCGTCGTCCCGTGGGCTCGAACCAGCGAACGACAAGAACACAGGACTACAGTGGACGCACATCCGACCAGCAAGTGTGGCCGGATGGGTTAATGTGTCCACTGTAGTCCAGAGTTCTTGTCCTTTGCTAATTCGAGCCCACGGGACGACGAACTTATTATCAACTAAAAAATTCCCCCTCGGTAACATATATGAAAATATATTATTTCGAGGTAGAGCGAATTGGATATTAAAGGACGTTTGTAGCTTACTGACTGTATATGAATCACGGTGATGTGATAAAATGTCATATATATATATATATATATATATATATATATATATATATATATATATATATATATATATATATATATATATATATATATATATATATATATATATATATATATACTGTATATATATCTATATATACTTCATTCACAGGACCTTTGTGGATATACAAGTATATACATGAGTGTATATATATATATATATATATATATATATATATATATATATGTATATATATATATATATATATATATATATATATATATATATATATATATATATATATATATATATATATATATATATATATATATATATATATATATGATGCACATGTTTATAAAGGACTTTAGTAAACCCTTATGAATTCTACAGAGACGATAAATGACTGATTCATCTATCAGCGCACTTGAAACTAGTAAAACATCCGTCAAGACACGTACAGTACATGTTGCTGAAAACAACATCCGAAGTGGAAAACCCTCCGCTTCGATTTCATCACCAACATTATCGCAGCCATCGTCTCCTTTCTGCTTATTGAATCTTATCGTGTTAACATTGTCCATTCTATATCACCCTTCATAGTAAATCGATAGAGAGCCTCGTGAATTATGCCTGCAGTTTGAAGTTCAGTGTGAAACTGCAACGTTTTGTAACAGGCCGTAGGACACACACAGACGTACATGCATACACACACACACATATACACGCAGACGTCGCCTTCTTGCATGCAACGTGGGTGGTGCTAAGCAAATGCTTTGGTAATGTCTTCGTGATGCGGTGAATTCGCCAACTGTATAATGAAATTACATACCATATGCATAATGTATTTCTTACATCAGATTCTTTTTTTGCAGGCGCCCAACCCTCTGATTCCCCTACAGAGTGTGTGGTTTTATTGTAATGCATGTATCATTCGCAACGCGCGAATGGAAGGGATGAAAAAAAAAACATTGAGAGGTAGCTAGAAATGCTTGTAAATTATTAAATCATCGTAATGCTAATGGATTAAAGATAGGAATTCCGTTTTTTCCCAAAATATCCAAAGGTTTAGGAAGTGCGTGAGGTGAAGACATCTGAAAACGTATTTGATCAGAAAACCACGGATTTTATACCGTACTGCAGTTATAAAGGAAATTTTAGAATAAGTAGTAAAAATGATAAGGAAAAATGGATAAGTTATCCTACCAAAGCACTTTTGAGACGTACAATTTACTGCAGTAACTTACAGTGTATGCTGAAAAACCTATATAACAGTTATTCTATCAGAACTAGAAACCCGTAGTGGGATAGTGCCGTCAGTGCACCTCGTGCGGGCCACTGTAGGCATTACTTAAGGTTCTTAGCAGCATGCCCTAGGTCACTAGCTGCAACCCCTTTCGTTTCTTTTACTCTACCTCCTTTCATATTCTCTTTCTTCCATCTTACTTTCCACCCTCTCCTAACAGTTAATTCATAGTGCAACTGCGAGGTTTTCCTCCTGCTACACCTTTCAAACCTTTTGCTGTCAATTTGCGTTTCAACGCTGAATGACCTCATAGAAGGAATATGATTAGCAAAAATACATAGTTAAGTGATGACCATTATATATTATGATTGTGTTCATTAAAGGGCAGTTACAATCTGTATATAGTGCAGTGTCTTCCCTATGTATTTGTGCTTATAGAAGATGAAATCGTAGAGACATTTTCCCCCGTTATAATTCTTATAGGCGGCTTATAACGCCATCATCGTCCTTTGTAACGAAAGTTGGTCGTGCATAGAAAAATGTATCTGTAAATTATTACCAACATTATATTTCTGAGTGATTAATAACGCCTTGAAGGCGTAGCAGCTGTGAAAGGAGGAAAATGCTTATGAAGGCAAATTTAGAAGTGTGGCTCAGATGCTAGATCAAATTTAGATGATGCAAAGAACTATCAATGGCGTAAGTACATAATTCTACAATTTAAGCCAAAGGCCATGCGCTGGGACCTATAAGGTCATACAACGCTGAAAGGAAAATTGAGAGTAAAAGGTTACAAAGGTTTAACAGGAGGAAACCATCGCAGTTGTACTATGAGACAATTGTTAGAAGAGGGCGGAAAGTAAGATGGAGGAAAGAACATGAATGGAGGTACAGTAAAAGGAATGAAAGGGGTTGCAGCTAGGGGTAGAAGGAACGCTGCAAAGAACCTTAAGTAATGCCTACAGTGCACCGCGCGTGAGGTGCACTGTACAACACTAACCCCCCTACGGGGCAATGACGTAGGTGGTGACACTGTTCTTTGTATCTTCACGAGCCATACCTGGGCTTCAAACTTATTGATCAGATTAGCAGATGACGGTAAGTGACAGCAATAAGTATGCTTTATAGCCGGAAATTATTGCTGGTTTGGTCAGGGATTTTCAATCCACCATCGATTCGAGGAATGCCAAGAACTGTGAATGCTGTTCTCAGAAAATTTAACGTACAGCAGGTAACTCATTCTGTATAATCAGATGTACTGTTCCTAAATGCGCACGGGAAGGCCAATTGATTAATTTCCTTTTTACACTATCCTTAGGTATTATTATTATTATTATTATTATTATTATTATTATTTATTATTATTATTATTATTATTATTATTATATACTCATAGTAGCATGAGTCTTCAAATGGAGAAACAAATCCACAGTTATGTAAATGTACATATATTTACAGATAGATCTATACAGATAGCTTTCGAACAGATTCCCGAAAGCTATCTGTATAGATCTATCTTTAAATATATGTACATTTACATAACTGTAGATATGTTTCTCCGTTATTATTAATAATAATAATATTATTATTATTATATTATTATTATTATTATTATTATTATTATTATTATTATTATTATTATTATTATCATTATTATTATATATCATAAGAGTCTCATAATAACAGAGTCACTAAAATGGTGAAGGAATCAAAATTGGTGCAAGTGTAAATATATATATTAGAAAAATATATACAAACGAGAGCTTTCGAGAACAACCTGCTCGCCTCTCCTTCTCATTCTCATCTAGGAGGAGAATCGATCTGGTTCTTGAAAGCTCTCGTTTGTATATAAATTTCTAATATATATTTACACTTGCACCACTGTGGATTTCGTCACTATTATTATTATTATTATTATTATTATTATTATTATTATTATTATTATTATTATTATTATTATTATTATTAGGTTAAAGTGCCATTCCTACGGGGAATTTCATAATTTTAGTTTTCTGTAACAAAAAACTGTTGTGCCGGCTTTGTCTGTCCGTCCGCACTTTTTTATGTCTGCTATCAGATCTTAAAACCTACTGAGGCTAAAGGGCTGCAAATTGTTACGTTGATCATACACCCTCCAATCATCAAACATACCAAATTGCAGACCTCTAGCCTCAGTAGTTTTTATTTTATTTAAGGTTAAATTTAGCCATAATCGTGCTTCTGTCAACGCTATAGGATAGGCCACCACCGGACCGTGGTTAAAATTTCATGGCCCGCGGCTCATACAGCAATATACCAAGACCACCGAAAGATAGACCTTTTATCGGGGGACTTGATTATACCTACGATGTACAGAAAACTCGGTTGCACCGAGGAAACCTCAGCGTATTTTTACTTGTTTGGTCATAGAACTATTTACTATTGTGATTCATGTATGCTTATATTTACTGCAAGTTGCCTCTTGTGATAAACCTGTCTCGAGGAGAGGGGTTGGGGGTTGGGGTTTGGAGGATGGGGGGGAGGTTCCATGTTCTTCAATGTCACGATTCTGTCTCATTCTCTTCATCTTTTAGTTCAGGGTGTGACGTACATGTTGTAAAATGGTCAACATCACTCATTCATGTGCAGTACCAACGTACAGTTGTTAAACCTTTACCTTCACGAAACACATCATTTATGAATTAAAACTGAGTGTACGGTATTAAAACAATGTGAATTGGTTTCAATTAAAACACCGTCCTGAATTCAACAAAGCATTGATACATTGATTGAATGATATATTGGGTGACGTTTCATACGTGTATCACATAGTACAAACATACGTACATGCACGATCTCTCTCTCTCTGGGATAAGAGGAAAAATAAGTAAGTATAGCTTAGTTTTACCAGACCACTGAGCTGATTAACAGCTCTCCTAGGGCTGGCTCACTTATTTTACGTGGCTAAGAACCAATTGGTTACTCAACGGGACCTCTATCCGAACCACATTATAGCGAGAAATGAATTTCTATCACCAGAAATAAATTCCTCTAACTCTTCATCAGGGATAAACTCGATCGAATGACAAAATAAAAGAAAATTGATTATTTAGCAAAATCCTGGGATGCTGGGAAATTGTGGAAAAATTAAGACACCGACTTGGAAAGATTTGTTACCCATTATTATTAGTATGCAATTATTGCACACCATTCATCGTGGTGCAATGTAAGATAGTTGATGCTTTCCTGATTTGAAAGAAGTCCTACCATGCTCATCATTTTCCTCATATTATTATTATTATTATTATTATTTCAGCTGCATTTATTTTGGCGAAGACTTTTTCTATTTTCCTTGCGCGGAACTTGGCGCTGCTGTCTAACAGCTCGCCTATCCCCTTACCATGGGGAAAAGTCAAAATCTGGGCTGCTTCTTTACCATACAGTTAGTTATACAGGGTTGGATGACGCTGTTTCGACAGACTCTTCTGTCATTCTCCAGCAGAGCTAGGGGCGCTAGTAGGATTGCATAGGTCAAACAAGATCCACATGGATGGCGAATTCTGATTGGTTGCAGTCAGCGAACTTCAAGCCAAATTTCTGCGGCGAAGCTCGATCCTGACAGATCTTCGCAACCTATTATCATTCATTCCAGCGTTCCCATTGGCCTGCCGTTGCGTGATGTCATGCCGGCTGACATCATCGGTAGTTTGGCTGCTATTGGGCTGCGGATGAATGGTCATTCTACACTTTCAAGTCGTAGTCAGGGATTGTCTCGAGAGCGCCTCGCTCATCAGGCCTCCATTTGCAGAACACCCACCAAATCCAACGAATACCTGAAAACGACAACCCTGAAAATGGAGATGCCTGATGAGCGAGGCGCCCTTCGAGACAATCCCGACTCGACAGAAAGATTAATAATGACGTCATTCATCCGCAGCCCAATAGCATATTAAACTACCGATGATGTCAGCCGGCTGACATCACGCAACGTTTAATAACGCTGGAATGAATGACTCTTTATTTGTTTAATCTTCATCGAGCTTCTTTTTCTTTTAATTCGCTGACTGCAACCAATCAGAATTTCCATCCATGACCCCCTCTGAAGCCCGTGTATAAATTCAGCAACCTGTTGCCAGTTTGCTCCGCTGGAGAATGACAGAAGAGTCTTGAAATGCGTCGCGGCAACAATTGTAGAAACTCCCTGTGGAAGCTGGTTTTGACTTTTCCCCATAAATGAAAATATAGGGTTCACCTTCCGCAATAAGGAAAATAGAAAAAGTCTTCTAAAAATAAATGCATAATAATAATAATAATAGAACCTAAAAGAATAAAATTATATTAATTATTAATATTATTAATTACAGAAATTGTTGGCGAGCATTGACTTAGGAACTTGGCGCTGCTGTCTCCCCTTCCTAATAATCCCTAATAATAATAATAATAACGGAAACCAGTTTGCAGGGATAATGGCTATAGTCTCCCCTAACGTCACCCGGGGAGAAAACAAGATCCACTGGATATTAGGATATTATAATAATAATAATAATTATTATTATTATTGCAACGACAGAAAATAATGACCTAAGAATAATAATAATAATAATAATAATAATAATAATATAGCGACTACAGAAACTTGATTGACTTAGGATACGTTATAATAATAATAATAATAATAATAATAATGTAGCGACGACAGAAACTTGACTGACTTAAGATACATAATAATAATAATAATAATAATAATAATAAATAGCAGCGACAGAAGCTTGACTGACTTAGGAAGGATACGCGGATGATACTGCTTCGTTGTTCAGTCACAAGAACGCCTTAAGCATTATAAAATTCGTTCAGTAACGCGCTTCATATATCAAGAGAGAGACGGTACTTGAGTTAAACATAAGGAGAACGGGGGATAACGAGGACAGATTGTGCTCAAAAGGATGAAATAATATCAGACGAAGGGAGGATTAGTGTGGTGGAGCCTTTCAGATATTTAGGAGCAAAGATATTCGATACAAGTTGTCTCGAGTTGGAATTTAGTGAAAGATTAATAAACGAGAATCCGAATATACTTTGGACTTGACTTAAATAGAGCGAATCTGCTTACGAATGTAGGATCATATATATCTATAAGATCTATAGATATATATAATCTATATAAGATCTATATACGGACATGAATCATGGTGAAACGCTGAGCTTGCATCTAAAGGATTTTTGTCGATTTGAGAATAAAGCTTTTAAAAGAATATTATGAGAAGATATGATAAAGTGAGAAATGGTGCAAAAGGGAAATTATGAAGGGTTTCATATATAGATGAAATGATGATGAACGGGGAGATAGAAATGGCTTGGACATGTCATCCACACCACTCCGGGGAGATTAGTACCTGATGATGTCAGCTGCTCCTGTGGGTGGATGACCCAGGCCTGCTGGATGAGGACTGAGACGTTGAGGCTGAAGCTGAAAGACATTTGTGGATAATAGAACCCAGGAGCCTCGTAAGAGGGTTAGTGCCGTCAGTGCACCTCACGCGGCGTGCTGTAGACATTACTTACTGTCCTTTGCAGCGTGCCTTCGGCCCCGAGCTGCAACCCCTTTCATTCCTTTTACTGTACCTCCATTCGTATTCTTTCTTCCATCTTACTTTTCACCCTCTTCTAACAGTTGCTTCATAGTGCAACTGCTAGGTTTTGCTCCTGTTACACCTTTCAAACCTCTTATTTTCAGTTTTCCTTTCAGCGTTGAATGACCTCATAGGCTCCAGCTCTTGGCCTGTGGCTTAAATTGTAAATTCTATCTAGAACTCAGGAGACATTGGTTGTGGAATTTCACGGCGTCCCTTTGTTCTCAAGGTGTTGAGTAGAGAATGATGATGAAGATAATGATGATATTAATGATGATAGAGATTCCATAAGATTATTATTATTATCATTACGCACACTCCATTTCCAGGCATCTCTTTACACTTATATAAGTAAGGAGTTTAACAAACAAAAACGCAATTTTTTTCATATAGATTAAAAGAAAGATTTCAAAATCTGTCTGTGCATAGGCTAATAAAAGGTTATTTGCAGCATCCCTTCGGCCCCTAGCTGAAACCTCTTTCATTCCTTTTTACTGTACCTCCATTCATATTCATTCTTCCATCTTACTTTCCACCCCCTTCTTACAAACGTTTCACAGTGCAACCGCGAGGTTTTCCTCCTGTTACAGCTATGTAACCTTTTACTCTCAGTTTTCCTTTCAGTGCTGAATGACCTCTTAGGTCCCAGCGTTTGTCCTTCCGCCTAAATTCTATATTTTATCTATCTATCAAGAAGCATTTAAATGTTAGATGTTGCAGTGAATGGACTCCAGTGCAGTTGCGTTATATAATGTCACTCCGTTGTTACAGTAGCATCTGTTTATCAGAACAGATTCATTCGAAATCTGTTGTTCATGTGAATTTCTGGGTCACAAGGCTTCGTGGATGAATCGAAAAAAAAAAATATATTTCTTCGTCCCGTTGCTGTTGTTTTCCCATTTTCTGCCTCTTCCTATTTTCCAGGAAAATGAAATACTTCTGGAGAAGCACTTTGGGTTAAAAAAAAAATGCGAGGGAACCTAGAGAAATATAGTATTTCAATTAACGACCAGCTGTCAACTTTGAGGACGAGTTGAATTATCCGTCGTTCAGTTTCTCTTTGATTTGGACGTAAAAAGGGGAAAAACACATGTAGGCTCTACAACACTGAGAGAGAGAGAGAGAGAGAGAGAGAGAGAGAGAGAGAGAGAGAGAGAGAGAGAGAGAGAGAGAGAGAGATATTTTGAGTTGTTTTGAGTATATTTTACAGCCAAAAGGCAGACTAAAAAAAAAGAAAAGAATACACGAGGACACGAAATTCTGTTGAAGAGAAAAGAAAGCCAATAACATATAACTGCACGGAAAGCTTATTATAGAAGTTAAAAGATTAGGATATACAAATTTCCGTGACCTTGCCTACGATATATATATATATATATATATATATATATATATATATATATATATATATATATATATATATATATATATATATATATATATATATATATATATATATATATATATATATAGGGGGACAGTTTTCCCAGTTATATTTTCAGTAATTTTATTGCTCTAATTGGTATGGAACAAAAAGAAAAAAAATGTAATCAAGTTCTGGTATGAAAAAAAGAAAAAGTAATCAAGTTCTGGTATGAAAAAAAAAAAAAAAGTAATCCAGTTCTGGTATGGAGCAAAAAAAAAAAAAAAAAAAAAAAAAAAGTAATCAAGTTGTGATATTACCTTCTTCCATCGCGTTGAAGAACCATGTTAAAAGGAATTCAGTTTCATTGTCGAGTTATTATTGTTTGTTGTGACAACAGAATGAATACTCAAGCATTGCAAGTCATAGCAGAAAAATAATCTTTTCCAATATGTGTGTCGATTGTTCTAATTATTTGCGCCCTCGACACTCACTCCAATACTTTTTTGATATGAATGAAATAGTTGCCAAATGCGCGTCACATAACTCAAGGATCCAAAACTGGGAATCATTAGGTTAAGTTATTAGTTTACGCAACATGGCTTCGAGACGATGGTGATGATCGACGCTTTGAAAATTCTTCAATAAGTAGTGAAGTGCCAATTCCTGAGGACGTTAGATTCAACATTATTATTACTGCGCCAGGCATCTCCCCACTTCATAGTTAGATGAATATAATTGCAATTTTGTAATACCGTCGAGACTATTGAACGTAGCCAGCCTAATCCCTTTGTCCTTGCGAGTTTCATAACGTTCATTTATCTAAATGTGGAATTCTAATTCACTGCTCCTGTTGAACCAAGTTCACCAGGGAGCATATATCCCTTCCCCCCCCCGCCCCCCACTCTCACAAAGCTAATGAGGATGAATATCATAATGATGCTTGGATGCCGGGTCTTGAGGCCAGAGCTACCATCCACGTATCTTTGGTACAGTAGGATAGAGAGATTGGGCCGCGGTCGGTTTGTACACCTCGAAATTATTCCATTCTGTGTCACGATTCCGTCTCATTCTCTCCACCTTTTAGTTCAGAGTGTGACGTTAGTATTGTGAAATGGTCGAGTATCACCAATTTGTTTTCAGTGCCAATGTGCAGATGGAATTTGGTGCAGTCATTTCTAATACCTGACCTGAAACTATTGCAGGAGGTGATTTCAATCATCCTCCAAAGGTTTTCTGCCCAGGAGATTAACGTAATCGGCGTTTCCGAGATGTGTAATATCCTGGGGATCTTGATGTTAAACGGATCAACGCCGCTTTAGTCTTCTTGCTTGTTCCTTGGAATAGTTTATTTATCAGTCTAAGGCACGATTTACATAAGCGTTTGTGACAGAATTTTATTCATTTGCAAATAAAGCAATAAAGTCACCAAATTACCGCATTTCACTGATTTTATTTATGTATATATATATATATATATATATATATATATATATATATATATATATATATATATATATATATATATATATATATATATATATTTAGGCCTATGTATGTATGTATGTATGTATAATTCCATTCAGGGAACAAGAACAGCAGTGCTAAAATCTGTAACATCATCTTTATTATTATTATTATTGGCAACGTTTCGGACTTTCTCTGTCCCCATCATCAGGCGAATGATGGGGACGGGATCGCTGAAACTTTGCTATAATAATGAAGACGATGTTGCCGATTTCAGCAGTGGCGTTCTTGTTTCTTGAATTGAGTTGAATTTCTGTAGGGAAGAAGTATGTGACATTTTGAATTTTCTATACATGTATATATATATATATATATATATATATATATATATATATATATATATATATATATATATATATATATATATATATACAGAATATATACACAGTATATAATTCGTACGTGTACATAAGCATGTATTCATATTCAAACTAAAATAACCAATTTTCCTCCATTGTGAATCACCTAAAATTCCATGAAGCAATCTCAGGACATCGATTTGCAATTCCCCGTAAGGAATGGCGCAAATGCTGTAACCTTTGTGTAAAAAATATTAAAAAAAAATAAACTTGGAATCTCTTGATTCCTTTTTCTATAAGCAGACGGAACGGCCGTGCAAAGATTTCGTACTTATTTTGTAGACAACATTCCAGCAACTCTGCGTGAGCTCTCCAAACTAGCAGATTATTCAGAGCAACTTTACTTTCAGGATGATTTTCTATTTCCGTTGTCATTCATTACTCATAATTTCAGTGATATCACTTAACATTGCCTTGGGGGCGGCAGCGCCTCTCTCACTGGCTGAGAAAAAAAGGGCTGTTTCTTGGTTTCACTCTTGGAAGTTGATGTCGTTTAAGTTTTCCTATTTTCATTTTCTGAAGGAATGTGGACAGCAGTTCTTTTATCTATTCTAAAATGGCTCATGTAAAGCATCAACATTTCACAGAGAGAGAGAGAGAGAGAGAGAGAGAGAGAGAGAGAGAGAGAGAGAGAGAGAGAGAGTTCCTGTAGATCTGTAAGCTATAGATAGATAACAGTAATGAGCTATGTACATCTCAAAAAGAAATTCTGCAGTACTATGGAGTGGGTGCATCAGAGATATTGCTACATTGTAATGAATTAGAGAACTTTATCCCACAGGGTTTTATATCGTCTTCATATTTCATGAACATTTAAGATTTGATGAATGGCCTTGTGTATTCGCAGTTGGTTTTCTTAGTATTTGGGTGTTTAGAAACTTTATATATATATATATATATATATATATATATATATATATATATATATATATATATATATATATATATATATATATATATATATATATATATATATATATATATATATATACATATATATATACATAAGTACATTCATACACACATATATATACATATATATACATGTGTGTGTGTGTGTGCGCGCGTGCTTATAATGCAAATGTAAATCATTTGTAAACCATTCTCATAGGAACTTTACATGAAGCTCAATGACGCCATAATCTCGTCTCTTAAAGGGAGAATGATTTCAGGTTATGAAAAAATGAATATATAGAGTTGGAGAAAACACATTCTGATATTGTTTTTTGTTAAAAGTTTCATCATGAGAAAAATTAAATGCCATCTTGATATGGGAGCAAAGACTAAATTCTTTTTAAAACTGACAGACGAAGCGTTAAAAAAAGTGATAAAATAATTATTTAAAAAATGGATTACCGCCAACAAAAGTACAGCACTCTCTTCCAAAAGTTATGACAGGGAATGGATGCAAGCTATCCTTTCTTGTGGTTCCCCACCCTTTTCTGAACATAGTTCAGGGTGTGCTCTCCTATCACCCGCTCCTCCCCCCCCCCCCCAGCTACTCACCTGGTTATTACTTCCTGTTCTTCCTCCTGGAAGCCTCTGCACGCAAGCCGCTAGTTTAAACTGACTTAATATTTAGTTTACTGCCACTGCTAACAGCCCGATATATTGGCTCACTTACCGACTTGGACAAAAGTAAGGCATGCAAGCCCATCTCACTGATTAGGCTCTCTCTCTCTCTCTCTCTCTCTCTCTCTCTCTCTCTCTCTCTCTCTCTCTCTCCCAGCACTTTCCTTCATTCCCGTTGATGGACGATCTGGTTCCAATCAAGCATCATTTCGTTCTTTGAACATCAGCTTCTTCTTGGAGCGCTTTAGTATTTTTCGTTGTTTTGTTCCTCGTATCTCGCCGGAGTTTTTTTTTATTTATTTTTTTTTTCCTTAGTCCATATCGTTCATTCATTAGAGCCGGTGATTGTCTGTGAGAAATGAGCTCGACTTTTCCGGATGGGTTTTATTGTTGCGGTTCGAATAAAAGAAGACGCCCGCCCAGGCAATGGACGGTTTGTCGGCGGCGGGAGGGAGGGTTTTCGCAATGACATACGCCGGCCATTAGCAGCTCCTCCGACTTTTCTTTACCGTTTCACTCAATTTGCTTCTGGCTTCTATTTACCTGCCGCCGCCTGTCGCGAAATGAACGTAAAAAGAAAAAAGATAAAAACACCAAGAATGATTTCCGAGGAAGAAAATGCGTGCAGCTTCCAAATGCACTTTGTGAGTGAGGCGGGCGGGAGAGTTCAATAACGTTTCCCGGATTTAGACTTGAGAGAAGGGATTTCATCCACAGAGCCACTCGTACGACGTAGCATAATCACCTTAATCCATTATCGTTTGTGTCTGTCTCTGTCTGTCTCCCAGTGAAATGACCTTAATTGCTTCCCCTGATAACCCCAAACAACAATATTCGCACTGGATGACCTGAAAATTAGTCCGAAATACTGAGGAAATAGGACATGCATATATATATATATATATGTGTGTGTGTGTATATATATATATATACATATATATATATATATATATATATATATATATATATATATATATATATATATATATATATATATATATATATATATATATATATATATAATATACTGTTATTATGCGTAGGTATAATTCAAATGTTTAAAGGCCCAATTTCCAATAAGTTTGGAAACGCCGATGTTAACACGGTAACTATTTTTAAGACGATCCGTTTCTATGCTTAAACAAAGAATTAGACTAACTATTTTTCCTGATACTAACGTAGATTTAGTCATGAAAAACAACAGGCGAAAATAAAAAAAAAAAAAAAAAATTCCAAATGAGTTGTCTGGTATTTTGACTACCAGCGCGGCCAGCTTTATCCCCTAGAAAATGATCCGCTTTGATAAATTGCATGCAGCTGACAACGAAGGCAGAAAGACGCCGATCTTCTGCTTTCGCTGACGAAGGCAAACAGTGCGACGCTGCGCAGCTGATGGGTGTTCCTCCGAATGAGGAGAACGCAGCTGTAAATCTGGGTACTTGTTGCATGTTAATGCAACAGAGGTTGCCGCCGTAGTGGCTCCATTCCAGGGTCACGGAAATGTTAAAACCCGCTCTCTTCAAACATCTGCTTAGTGTTTGGTGCCGTCTCTCTCTCTCTCTCTCTCTCTCTCTCTCTCTCTCTCTCTCTCTCTCTCTCTCTCCGTCGTTCTAACTTTTGTCGCTCGCCGCCGCAAAGCTTTGCTTTCCCTTAATGCAGTTCCTGTGCTGATTTTAAATTCGCATCAGCGTGGGATTAGAGGTGATTATTATCGCGTGTTGTTTCAGAGCTCTTCGGAGGAAAAATCAGGAGCATTTTCGTACTCTTTAAATTACGTTATTATTGTTCAAATGGGTCTATATTTGCGGCATTATTATCATTATTAGTCTGGTCGAGTGTATAGCTTTCCGGTTATGACTAAAGAGAATTGAAGTTTTTTGATTCCCATAAAAATTATTATTATTATTATTATTATTATTATTATTATTATTATTATTATTATTATTATTATTATTATTATTATTATTATTTTGCTTAACCATTGA
>NC_089752.1:109261852-109271852 GCF_040412425.1 Macrobrachium rosenbergii
TATATATATATATATATATATATATATATATATATATATATATATTATATTATATATATATATATATATATATATATATATGTGTGTGTGTGTGTGTGTGTGTGTGTGTGTGTGTGTGTGTGTGTGTATGGAACCAATTATTATGCGTTGCGTGAATTAATATTTAATAAACTTTATAGCTAGTAAAATTCCAGGCGCAGCCATAGTTTTCCACTGGTTTAACATCATGCAGGCCTCTCACAAACTGCTAGGAAAAAAAAAAAACTAAAAGAAAAAAGAAAACTAAAAGAATAGGACCACATTTTTCCTGATGCTTCCTTGACACGATAATATCAAATGATTATAGGGTGCTATTCCAACCAGGAAGATTTACGGTTACAGAGATCGCCTTCTCCAGGTAGGCTGACGGTGGACTCCGCTACCACCACGAGAATATTCTCCTCGTCTGTATTTAAGAAACAAGAGATATATGGACTTAGAAAGGCAGATTGAATGGGAATGGTAACCTACTGTAAAAGGTTTCTTACCGAGACCAAATCGGTGGCCTTTAGCTCGCGGAACACTGAGAATAATTCATTCTGATAAACGCTCTCTATCGCCAGGTAACTTGGTATAAGGTTGAAAGTTGTAGGAAAATAACTATTGACATTTTGGCTACTATCGTAAAGAAATACTTTTATTTCTGTGTTATTTTTTTGAAGAACGTTAGTGCCTTCTCAGTGTTATCCAGGTAACATGAGTAACGTGAATAAACTTAGAATTAGTTACCTCAACACAATGAATTAGGAAAAGCTGGACCATTGCACACGTGTGCATATCTTTACGTGTTCAAAGATATTTTGATAACAAGGTTGAAGAATTTGATAAAACTTTTGGAGATAAATCAGCTCAGAATTAACGATGTCTTGCTGCAGAGACCGTGATACACCTCATTAAAGATAGATTTTCTACTAATATTTCTGGGAATTCTTTTCATACTACATATTCACATTACATAATGTGTGTCAGCATTTCATAGAGGAATATGTGGTGAGATGTATGAAATAATGTTCAGCTATGGGGTATAGTTTAATTTGCACCATAGTTTATGCAGTTCCTCAACGAAATAAGCCATCATAAACACAGGCAGTAATATCTGATTCAATTTTCCTTAAAGAATCTCTTTCTCCCAAAAGAAATTATATTTGACATTTTAGTTGATGACTCCTCTGTCACTTCTGTACCGAGCCCAAAATGCATGGGTTCGAACCCTCGGCGAGGCGAATGTAATTTTCACTTAAATTCCCTATGGGTGTAAGTTAGCTCTAAGGTAAAATGGATCTTGTTAAAGGGTATTTTTGTATTAATATTTGATCATGTATAATATTATATATATATATATATATATTATATATATATATATATATATATATATATATATTTATATTTATATTTATACATATATATACATATATATACATATATGTATATATATATATATATATATATATATATATATATATATATATATATATATATATATATATATATAAGAATCACCAGATGGAACTTAAAAATGAAAATTACAGAGAGTTATCAGTTCTTGCAGCAACCTTTTGCAGTAATACATTTTTTTAAATGATCATTTTCTGTATTGATCAATAAGCTAAAAAGAATTACGGTAAGAAAGAGCAGAAAGTAGCATCTGATCAGACCTTCATAGCCATGGTGATGGCCTCATAGCCCATGGTGGTCGGACTCAGCCTGAGCTCAAGGTTCCAGCCAAGGAAATGGCTTCTCTTAGTTGCCAGTCAGAAACTCAGCAATTGCATGGAGCAAGCATCCGCATTCCAGTGGAGATCTAATTCTTTCAATACGAAAAATGGATAAAGAAGAGTCGAGAGTCATAAGATCCCCAGCCTCTTAAAATTCGCCACAGTCCGCGACAGCCAGAGATCCCTCGGCACGTTAAGAAAAGGCGAACGTCGTTAGAAGAAGGGAATAAGTTCGGAAACGTATTTGTTCGCAGCCGCAGCCAAGGCAAACATTCATCTCATGAAACAAACATTGGACCGAAATATATAAATTGAAATTGAATACGAACAGCTCCTCGAGCAGACCGGTCTTTCGAAGGAAACGCAAAGAGATACCTCACGCGAAGAAAGACCAAAATCTATGAATAATTAAGAGCTGATATGAATATTAAAGGAGCTGGGTCATTGCGTGCTTGCGCCATAGAGAGAGAGAGAGAGAGAGAGAGAGAGAGAGAGAGAGAGAGAGAGAGATGGAATATCCCCCCTCCCCCCAAGGAAAATTTAATTAAAGATGGTATGCAACAGAAGGGCGGAAAGTATCCAGCGAGTGGTGATGAAATGATCTCGACTGCTCTCGCGACCTCTTGTAACTAAGAAACTTCACCGAGGCGAGGGAAGCAAAAATTACTCGATTATTTACCATAAAGCATTCGCAAGATGATACGCGTCTTTTCATTCTCCTTCCTCTCCGTCCCATTAAGAAGCTAAGGACGGGGGCTGGAGGCGGGGGGAGAGTGTGAGGAGACGCGTCAGCGTAAGCACCAGCCTTCTCCGGAATCCAAAGAAGAGTCATCAGCTCTGTGGTCCTCGGCTGGAATTTAAATGACCGACTTTGTTTCTTTAGTCCGGAACTTAATGAGAACACACACACACACAGACTCCTTCTCATTCTGGGCGATGGCTATATTACTAACCTTCTCAGGATGCGGGGTTTGGTGGATCGTAAGTAAATTTCAGTTACATTAAGAATAAATGAATGAGCTATAACTCAGTTTTGAGAAAAGGAAGATACCAAAATATCTATGGTCGTATTGCCACAACTATTTCAAAATTAATGTCAGTAAAGGCAGTTGAGGAAGCAAAGTCTTATATGTGTGAAAGGGATGCTAAGAAAAAACGTGTGTATGGAAATGGAGTAAGGAAACTAGTACAAAGTAAAGAAAGATGAACTGGCTGAGTAGTTATACATCGGGCAGGGCAGACTGGAAGTGAGGACAAATGTAGAAACAGTACGATATACATGGAACAAAGGAATAATCAGAAAATAACTTTTGGGTTGGTTATGCGGAGAGAATGGAGGAGAAGAACTTGGTTGAATGCCAAGAAGTCTTAAATATCATAAGAATAATGGTGTGATACAAGTGTCCAAACAAAGTGTTATGCAAGGAACGAAAAGGTTTCTGAAAGTTTCTGAAAGTTTTCAGAAAATTATTTTTAGGATGAGGGTGCCAGCCTCACGACCATCCCGATGGATGTTCAAAGAAGTGTACCAACGGCGTTTGTCTATTCCCGTTGATTACTCAATCAAATTCCGACCACACCTAACTCTGCCTTGGATGATATGACCACTAGGTGGTTGATGTCAGTGTGTGTGTGTGTGTGTGTGTGAGTGAACGATTGTGTATGATTTGTGTATGTTTTTCCCTTTTGTTTCAATCGTAGAGACTACTGAATCACCTGTTGTGTGAGTGTTTTAGCCTGTGCCTTGAAACTATATCGTAAATTAATTACAACAAAAAACTAATGACATAATTCATTTAGTGTAATAAAAACTAATACACTAGATAACAGTCTACCAAGTGAACAGTTGCTCGTCTAGGAAAACACAATTGCTCGAGATACTTGCTCACTGGATCTTTACCCAGAATAACTTCAAATAATTTCTACGATTGTCACGATAGAGGAAGCGCTTTCCAGATGGCGAGAACTATTGATCAGTTGAAACCTACAGTTCTAAAAGTCTAATTTTCTTGCTTCTAGAACTTTCGATAACTCAGTGATAACAAGACATGTTTTCGTTGCTTGAAAGGTTGCAATTCTGTAAAGGTGCAACGTCTTAGGAAATGATAATAATATTTGTTTGCTTTGATGAAGGAGGTTTAGGTGGTTCCCATGAAAGAGTATCCCAACTGCAGCAATTAAAAAATCATAAGACTTAGCTAAGGAATATATATATATATATATATATATATATATATATATATATATATATATATATATATATATATATATATATATATATATGTGTGTGTGTGTGTGTGTGTGTGTGTGTGTATATATATACATGCACACATATATATATATTATATTATATTTGTTATTAGGTTATATTTCTTGCTGCAAACAACAACTGTGCAACACTAAAACCAATTATCAATTACAAAGCAGCGGAAAGTTTCTGCTGGAAAAATCGTGAAATAAAATTCTCTATAATAATTCAGCATCATGCAGACAAAGGTAATCCATTTCAAAAGTAGATAATTCTGTCGGAGATTAGC
The DNA here is from genome assembly GCF_040412425.1 of Macrobrachium rosenbergii. NCBI lineage: Eukaryota > Metazoa > Arthropoda > Malacostraca > Decapoda > Palaemonidae > Macrobrachium > Macrobrachium rosenbergii. The sequence goes on from NC_089752.1 coordinate 109,266,144, forward strand.
TTTGGCAATGGAACTAAAAAAAAAAAAAGAAAATTAAAAAATGATCCTCATTGTCATAAAATAGCGCACACAGCAGTACAAAACATATTCTCTTAGTAAAAAAAAAATAAATAAAAATAGCAAATTGGTTAGAAAAATTATGTGTAATTCAATTTTGTTGACAGAATCCTAATTACTAATATGTGAAAAATGAGTATTTGATGTGGGTATTTCAAAATTCATAGTTTTTTCCCCCTTCCCACGGTTGTTTGTTTAACCTTGAGTTCCCAGAACAATTGCGGTTGAGCTTATCGGAAAAAAAGGGATTTTTTTAAATTTCATTTTTTTTATTATTAAATACAGGCTTTGCACAAGTATTTTCAATAAACTTTGCCAATAGATTTTATCAAACATCTCGTGTTTGACACACATCCATTCCCTCTGGGTGAACGCACATTTCATAAATACAAACGAACACACACACATATATATATATAAATGTGTGTGGTGTGTCTGTTTATATATATATATATATATATATATATATATATATATATATATATATATATATATATATATATATATATATATATATATATATATATATATATATATACATATATATATATATATTATATATATATATATATATATATATATATATATATATATATATATATATATATATATATATATATAACTAAAGGACCTCATTCAAACTGGATGGTATCTAATGGAGTTTTTATTCAAAAGTTTCAAGCTTTCTTGGACAAACAGTCCACATTATCAAGTATCCGTACGGATACTTGATAATGTGGACTGTTTGTCCAAGAAAGCTTGAAACTTTTTGAATAAAAAACTCCATTAGATACCATCCAGTTTGAATGAGGTCCTTTTAGTAATTCTACTAATGCACAGAACAATTGTGTATGTGATAAAGTTAATATATATATATATATATATATATATATATATATATATATATATATATATATATATATATATATATACACATACACACATATATACACACACACACACAAAATTTAACCCGACGAACTTTAGAACCTTGCATTAGAAAATCTATAAAAAATAAAAAGAATGAAAAAGATCATTTTGTTTTTATAATGTATTTTATGAAAGGACGAATACTGCTGACTATGTATTACCTGACATCAGTTACGAAATGCTCACACTTCTTGCTGAAACATTCGTAAGACCTCTTAGAGAGTAATGACCACTGTTTGACTATTATTATCTTTAACTTCTATCTTGCTGACATTTGAGACGTTTTACATGAATAAAGGTCGTGCATCGCTGATTGTTTTTGACGTCATCGGGAACTGATTCATACGGACAGTGAATGAATGAAAAAACTCATCTCACGCGAATTTCTAACACTAAATAAATATATCGTTCGCTGAGAACTTAACAGCGATAGGAAATATAGAGAGAATACAAATAAATATATATAATTAGGACGTTCTCGTTTTACGGGAAACAGTGTTTGATAAAGTGTCCTTCCTTTTATCATAGTAAAGGATGTTATTTGCATTGATAAATAAATAAATAAATCGACTGATTAATAGATCTTTCACTAGCTGCGACGCTTTGTTGGTAGGTAGAATTTCAATCTAGCATTTATTGAATTAACTGCTTTTAACCAGCCACTGTATTGTTAAATTGTTTGAAAAAAATTTCAAACAATAATAATAATAAGTGATGAGAGTATTAATGGCACATTTCAAATTAATTTCAAATTCGGAGTAAAAACGAAAGTACATAAATAAATGCTATCAATCAGGAAATTGATAAAAGGGTTCAATTAAGCCTGAGCGAATTACATTATCTGTTTTTTTTTTTATCATATTCTTTCGCAATAGATATATGTACGAAGTTTGAAAGTTGTTAACATACATTCTAATGACCAGTTTCCGGTATATCGTTTAGCCATGCATTTATAAATTGCAAAAACAAACTTGCCGTTCATATATTGATTTAAAAAAAAAAAAAAGCACGAGCTGGCAATAGCCAACAAAATCGGTCCCAAACGAACAGGCCTTTAGCAAATGAATGATCCCAAATGGAAACCTACTGACACTAAAGGCGAATTTCCCAAAAATATTCGCTCGGCTCTTTTACCTTGGTTTCCTTGAATAGAGGTCGCAGTTCCAATGGACTTCCATAATTAATTGAGCGACATTTGTGGCGGGTTATAAGCAATAATCCGCCATGCGCTCCACCCGTATTTTACCAGATTATTACCCTGAATTATGAAAAGGGACTCCCGCTAAATGGTGAAAGGTTTTACAACTGGAAGGCCTTATTTCTCGGCGAATGTGTCGCCTACTTGTGAACAAACGGAAAGGAAAAGAAAAGGACGCGGCCGTTGTTGCTTTTTGGGAGAGAGTAAGGGGGCTCAGTGCTTTCATGCAAATATGTAGAGGGACACACACACACACACACACACACACACACACACACACACACACATATATATATATATATATATATATATATATATATATATATATATATATATATATATATATATATATATATATATATATATATATATATATATATATATATATATATATATATATATATATATATATATAGTGTGTGTATGTGTGTAATGTTTGTGTCTTTCAGATAATAAAATCAAAATTACAATTTCGTTACCTATATGTCTCAACTCTTTAACTGACATCATTCGGTTGCCGTGAATTTGATGAATCTTGTGATAAATATAAAAGAATATGACAAAAACTCTTTGAACGATAAAGGTATTCATGGGAAAAACATTTCCGAAAGAAAGAAAATAATTCAACAGATATATTCATTGTTCCAAGGACGGGGCTAAATAAAAGGCACGATACAAGACAATAAAAAAAAAATCGTTAATGGCGATCTTGTAACTCATACATATCACGCAAACAGTCTTTGATCATTCTGTACAAGCTGCGTAATTGTGAAATAATAATTGCGTCATGCGTAAATGACAGATTATAATTTATTGTAAATATAATTTTATTTCAGAGCTTTTTTTATGGGATCTATGCACATTCATTGCATCTGAATGTGAAAATGATGTAGCGTATGGTTTTAATCAAAACAACCAATTTAGTTTCAATGTCACATCCTTTGAGAATTTTCAGTGAATAATGTGAGTTTGTGTCAATATTTTACCCGAAAAGAAAAAGTATCTGAAGATTTCAGAGCAGACAATAAACCTCAGCACCTCACGGGGTGCACTGTAGGCACTACTAAAGGTTCTTTGCGGCGTCCCTTCGGCCCCTAGCTGCAACCCCTTTTATTTCCATTACTGTACCTCCATTCATGTTAACTTTCTTTCATCTTGCTATCCACCCTTTCCTAACAATTATTTCATGGTGCAACTGCGAGGTTTTCCTCTTGTTACACCATTCAACCTACTTACTCTCAACTTCCTTTCCAGCGCTGATTGACCTCTTAGGTCCCAGTGCCTGGCCTTTGGCCTAAACTCTATATTCCATTCCATTCTGCAATAAACCTCAGATGGGAACATTGCTGGACTGAAGGAAACTTATACTCAAAGTCAGGACACCGATGACTATCCAAATATCTTTGAGTATTTAAAGTTTAATCGCAGTGCACAAAGCAACAAGTAACATATGAATTGAATTGAATTGAATATAGAATTTAGGCCAAAGGCCAAGCACTGGGAGCTATGAGGTCATTCAGCGCTTAAACGGAAATAGACGGTAAAAAGGTTTGAAAGGTGTAACAGAAGTAAAACCTCGCAGTTGTACTGTGAAACAATTGTTAAGAAAGAATGGAAAGGAAGATGGAAGAAAGAATATTAAAGGAGGTACAGTAAAAGAAACGAAAGGGGTTGCAGCTAGGGGCCGAAGGCATGCTGCAAAGAACCTTAAGTAATGCCTACAGTGCACTGCACGAGGTGCACCGACGACACACCCCTCCTACGGGGAATAACGCTTGAAGGAAACGTTACCGACAAAGTCGTAAAGGCGACTTGTCTTCACAGTCCACAGTATCATTCCTTCCACTGTTAAACTGTGGAACAGTCTTCAAAGTAGTATTAATGATACTTTTCTTTGTATGTTATTGATAAGTTAATGTTCATTTATTATGATTTGCAAATGCATTCATATGGCGACTGCAGATTCTTCTCATAAAAAACAAGGTTATGAAATTTAAAAGAGTTAAAATACTTCAGGCATATTTAACCGCACCATCAAAACAAGCACTCCGCAAAAACAATAAACCATCAATAGTTGTTCTTAGAACAGTTTCAGAAACATCCAAATGAGCTCCATTGCCAAAAGTAGTGAAGATGCAAGACCAGTACCTTAGAGGTCATCGACGAATGATTTATCTGATGCTTCACATTTATGACAATCGTTGAATAACGCCACATTTTCATCTTCCTAAACGTTCCTAAAATTTCTCTGTCTTGCCCAGGAATCGAGCACTAAACCACTAGGTTACACACACACACACACACACACACATAATATATACTGTATACATACACATAAATATATATACGAGTATATATATATATATATATATATATATATATATATATATATATATATATATATATATATATATATATATATATATATATATATATATATATATATGTGTGTGTGTGTGTGTGTGTGTGTGTGTGTGTGTGTGTGTGTGTGTGTGTATACGTGTTCAACTTTTGTGCGCGTTGACGGAAATGAAGCGTTGCATATGAATAACTAAAATACGTGAGTCTCACGAACAGAGATTCATATTTTCTGGATAAATAGAAAAAAAAAATCCCCGAACAAAATTACCCACCAATTATACCAGACGAGGCAGATTTTATGCCAATAAATCTGTTTTATGATTCAAAGCTGGAGATCGGATTTGGGTTCTCAAATGCTTCAAAATCTGTTGATGAAATAAATATTAATTCATTATTACTCTGCTGCCTTAAAAAAAAAAAACGGCAGTTAAAAAGTTTTATTGGTCGTATAGTCCAACATGATAATAATGGATAGGGAGGTTGCCACAGACTCCTGCTGTGGGCTCCTGGTATTCCTTTCTGTGACACGCCAATAAATGTGAATATTCGCGTCGTCGAAGCAATAACCAACTCACAATAAGCTCGTGTCTGCGCAGACACATGAAGACAGATATCCAACGGCATCGGTCAGTGACGTGAAGTTCATTAACTTCCGCTCTCCCATTCTAAGCGCAGCGCTCACAGGGAGGTAAACAAAAGAGCGGTCGCGTCCACCAAAATCCGCAGTGGTCGCCAACGCCCGCGAACACGCTACCAATAACTGATACGGCGACCGTATCGCGGGATATTTTTGTCTTTATTCCGAAGCATTCGGAATTAGCGGATCACGCCGAGAGAAACCTCTGTGAAATATGCGCTTCGTTCTCCCGCCTTTGCAGTCGCGAATTTTTTCGTCTCTAATCCAGTCGTAATAGACTTTTTGGCATGACAGTCATTCATGCGATTTGAAAGCAATAAAATTATTTGATAATATCAAGCGAGTCATTATTTACGAAAATATTTTTGCCTTTCATCGTCAAAAAATTGGAGAGGATCCAGCTAAATGCAGATTGTGTTAGATGGGCCATTCCATTATTGTGTATAAATTAAAATGTTTCGTTGGCATAAATATAAATCAGTCTCTTTTTTTTTTTTTTACTGAGGCATTTGTATAGTTCAGTATT
>NC_089752.1:109276852-109306852 GCF_040412425.1 Macrobrachium rosenbergii
CCCTCACACACACACACACACACACACACACACACACACACACACATACGTTTTCATTCTGATGTCTCATGGAATGGATGCAAAGTCCCCTTATTTTCATTTACCTCTGAGTTTGCTAGGAAGGTCCAGAGTATTTCTTCAACTCAATAACTGCGCTACTGAAATCTGTAGTCAAAAGAGTAGTTTCATATGCCGCCGTTGCGTACAGCGAAAAATTCCATTGCAGGAGATGAAGGGATCAGTCTTTTTAAATTTCCTCCCCCGTGGCTATAATGGATATTCGTCATTTTACTCAATATATCGTTCCCTATTCTTTGTTCTTGTTTTTGTTAGGCTCTAATGGACAAGTCCATTTAGTATGCTTACTCTCTAAGCCTAATATATTATTGTTATCAGACTTGGACGCTTTATCAGATTAAAAGTGCAACCCTGAGCACTCAGGCACGAACACACTCAAAATACTGTAGAAATTTAATGTTATTCAATCACAGTCATTTCCGAACATTTAATTTTGCTTGTATCATGTTCTACTTGATAATGATGTACTTCGTATCACGTATATGATAATGAATTTTTGACCAAGATAATAAGGCAATGCAACGCTCACAAAAATGGATAAAAACGGTAAACAGATAATGGATGAAACTAATGAAGTCTGTTGTAACAAAAAATATTCCCATTCTTACCTGCTTCACTCTTGCCAAGTGCATAGAATCGTGCGTCTTCCCGATCTGACCTTCACAATTGCACCGAGAAACATGACGTTTTTTATTCCTGCGGTCCCCTGAAGAGCCTCACTACGTATCAGCATCCAGTATCTCTCTCTCTCTCTCTCTCTCTCTCTCTCTCTCTCCTCTGGAACAAGTCAAAGGAACAAACGCCGTAAGCAGCGATGCGAGAAGCCATCCGAGACTCAACTGAGACCGATGAGATTATTAAGCATAGAATGCTTCGTCGGCAGTCCAAACCCGCCCGAAGACGGGGGTTAATCGCCCCCATAACTCCCAATAAGTACCGCACTAATGCACACAGATCGGAATATATACACACCGCAGCTAGCTCTCTCTCTCTCTCTCTCTCTCTCTCTCTCTCTCTCTCTCTCTCTCTCCCCCGTTCCCTTCCCTCCCCCAGGGCTATACCACCAAACACCCCGTGGGCGCATAACTTTCCACCGTCTGCTTCCAGGTCTCCCGGTAGCAGATTTCAAAGGGGGAGGTATTGTGTCTCGCACCCGAAGGTGGTGGTGGTGCTTCTCATTTGGGGAACATTGCAGAACACCCTTTTTATCGTAAACCAATTATTTTTTTTTAACTATTCTACTTAAGTCAGTTTGGTCTAATATTAGCAAATGAGTAATTTACGACGCTCGATTCTGTGTTTGAGCAATAAGAGCTAAGTTCAAGATATAGTATAATGATCGTTCAAGTACTGGTTATGTGCCTGTCGTACATAATTAATAAAAAATAAGAAAAACCAGGATTAAATGAACTTAAGACTAATATAGTCTTTTGTGGGTGAGGGTGCCGTAGATGATTTCTCGGCCTGTTATCCATTGCGTAAAGTGGTATTTAACAGAGTGGTCATAATTGACCCCATACCTTTTGTTGCCCCAAGCTGACGATGACAAGCATTCGAAACTTGGTCGACTGATGAGCGGTAGGCCAACATTCAACCAAACATCTTGCGAACGCCAGCGCCCATCGCGTGTGTTCGTGTGTGTGTTCTTTGTAAACCTCTTTACAGAGACAAGATTTTGGATTGAATCGAAAGGATACTGAAGAATGAAAAGCTAAAGTGACCGTAAGGAGGTTGGCTCGAAAATAAGATTCTTGTTGTCATGTGGTGAAGGGCTTCCGTCATCGTTTTAATATTTTCCTCTGGATTTTCATTGCTGGTTCTATTTACTCTTATCATGTCTTTTCGTATCAGCAGTCTCATTTAGAAATAGAAAGCATATATATATATATATATATATATATATATATATATATATATATATATATATATATATATATACATACATATATATTATATTATATATATATATATATATATATATATATATATATATATATATATATATATATATATCGTATGTGTGTGCATATGTATGTGTATATATATATATATATATATATATATATATATATATATATATAAAATATTATCATACATATATATATATATATATATATATATATAAAAAATATATATATTTATCGAACCCACAAAAAGGGTTGCTCTATTATCTGTAAAAAATATTTCTCTAAAAAAAATGGTGTATTATTGTGATTTTAAAAAGTATAAGTTATTTTTAAAAACTGAGGTTTACTTTTAAGACTTATTGCTAGTAGAAATTATGCAAGCATTTTACCCATAAAAATATCAGAACTTTTCGGAAAATTCTATTTCATTTGATTAAAACTCCAATAAGATGTTTCGACAAGAAAAAAAAAAATGTTTAATGCTATCTTTTATTCTTCCTCGTAGCTTATAGATCTGAAAGAAGATTCCTATTGATCCGGCCAGCAGTTATTCCCACAAAGTTACGCCAATCTCGATGAGATCACAAGATAACACACACGGGATTTTGTGCCGAATTCTTAAGCAAACTCATTAAGAAGTTTAGGCAAAAGAACCTTTTGACGCCGAACGGGAGCCGTTTTATTAACCCCAAGAAATAGATGATCCGAATATCTCTGGGTTAGCAGGCATTCTCTCTCAAGGTGAACTTGACAAGTTCGGTAACCGTGTGCTTGTTTTGAGTTGTCCTTGTTACATCACCTCGCGAAATTGCCCTTAAATCAGGTAATATGAACGCGCGTGTGTTTACGTTAAAGCTTTGCTTAAATCTAGTTTCTGAAACTTATTGTTTTTTTATAGTTATTTAAAGTTCACTGACAGTTTACATTTCATTTTGTTCTTCTTTATTTGGCGAGGTTGCTAAATGGAAATTAACTAGTTTCACGTCCCCCAGGGGGCGTCAGTGCACCTCATGCGTTGCACCGTAGGCATAACTAAAGGTTCTTTGCAGCGTCCCTTCGGCCCCTAGCTGCAACCCCTTTCATTCAGAATCTCTTTCTTCCATCTTAATTTCCACCCTCTCCTAACAATTGTCTCAGAGTGCGATTGCGAGGTTTTCCTCCTGTTACACCTTGCAAACCTTTTTACTGTCAATATTCGTTTAAGCGCTGAATGACCTCATAGGTCCCAGTACTTGACCTGTTCCTAAATTCTGTATTCTATTCGAACGAGTTCACGTAACCCTGTCGTATTCGAACGTAAACGAAAAGAACAAGGGCAGAGCCACGCTGAAACCCTCGATCTTGCATGCAAGTGGCACATTCTTCTGCCGTAATAGTGCTTGCAGCAGCCTTCTATTATATTTACTAATGAAACGCCTGCAGTCTTCTTTACGGATATTGACGGAGGCGTTCGTGGTCTTTAATTAGTGGCTCCCGAGGTTAATATGTTCCCTTTATAGTTTTGTTGAAAGCTGGTGAGGTTAGCGTTATAACATAATATATGTGAATGTGTTATGCGGAATTGTTATCAGCATGCTGTTTCATAAAACTGAAATACTGAGATGAAAATTATTATTATTATTATATTATTATTATTATTATTATTATTATTATTATTATTATTATTATTTGGGCTCATATTATTATTTGCAGTAAGAAGAAAACGGGAATAAGACATGATTATATGAATACACACACACACACACACACACACACACACACACACACACACACATATATATATATATATATATATATATATATATATATATATATATATATACTATATATTATATATAAAGTGTATATATTTAAAGATACAGTCAATATTCCCTCCCAAAAACTTTGTAAAGAGTATGTATATTATTTTCCCTGTAGCTGTTGTATAATATATATATATATATATATATATATATATATATATATATATATATATATATATACATACTGTATATATGATGTACCCTCCCAAGCTTTGCAAACCTTTTATCCAGTTTACTTTTTCTTATGGACGGTATAGAATAAATACATTTGCTGACTTAATGAATGGATAACACTTAACGCATAAGAAAGAAAGGACGGTAAAGTGAGAAAATGAATTAGAGAGTAAAATAGAAGGAACTGGGTCAAAATCCCACTTATTCCTATGATGGTTATTTTAGTACTCTGCCGTGGTGGCTATAGGAGGAATTTTTACTTTATGCGGGTTTCGCATGGGAGAAAATGTTCTCTTTTAAAGGGAAAAGCGCCTGTCAGGAACAAAATAGCAGCCGGTGCAGTGTCAGCTTCGACATGGCCCAGTGTTTTCAGAAGCCATGAAAATACTGGTTATCTATGAAACTGTTTCGGTTTACGGAAGGTTTTTCAGCCTGACAAGTTTTCCTCCATTTAGAAAGGGGAAGGAATTGATGAGTCTTGAACACGATCAAGACCTGATACGGACAGTCAATCAGAGAGACACGAAATGGAATAGGGGTAGAGGCAATTTAAGATTGCTTATATTTATGATGATATGCAACAGCCACAGGGAAAATAACGTACATACACTTTACGAAATCTTTGCTGTGTTTAAAATAAATATGGTAAATATTAGACTTAAAATATCCCGACCGCTTAAAGAAATGGACAAGACCGTGATGAATTCGTAAAGTCACGTTGGGTAACAAGAAGGCGATATAAATTCTGTAATTTTTTCCGTATAAAATTGACACTAAAATTGTAAGAAAAAAGAATGTAAAAGGCTGGGATATCAATTTTCACTTGAAATTAATGTCCTAACAGTATATTATCTATAGTAAAACTTCCGCTCTAATGAAGGTACTGCTGAGGGGTTTTCAAATAAACAAACACGCACACTACTGCACACACACAAACATATATATATTTATATATATATGTGTATATACAGAGTATATATATATATATATATATATATATATATATATATATATATATATATATATATATATATATATATATAATAAATATATAAAACGGGCAATGACTTTGGTTAATGCGGATATTAATTAGCTAACGAATTATCCAGACTTAATGAATAATATAAGATTTATAATCATGACAGATGAAAAAAAAATTATCGTCAATTTTCCACTGACAGATGATATTTCCTTCCCATATAGTCAACTTTGACTGAACGCTTATCAGCTATGAAATACCATAGAGGTACAACTACTCATAATGTGTCAGTCGGTCGAGATTAAGTTTACGCTTTTATTTAAAAAGAAAATAAAAAATAAATAAATAAATAAATAAAGATGTAAGTAAGAAAAAAAACGAATTTAAAATGAAACTTTGAATATTTTGGGCACAGAATGAAAAACAGATTAGCCTTTTTCAAAATATATGTAGATATATATTCCAGTCACTGGGGCCCAGGAAGAGAGAGAGAGAGAGAGAGAGAGAGAGAGAGAGAGAGAGAGAGAGAGAGACCCTACCCATAAGGTTACCTCAGGAGCTTAGAATTTTCAATGTCGGTGAATCGTTAACGAGAATAAAACCAGCTCTGATCCCTCCTCCGAGTATCTGGTTCCGATACTTCACGGTAAGAAAGTGAAAGGGAAGCGGAGAAGCCCTCGTGAATAAAAGGAGATAACGTTAGGGAAAAATGAGAACGCGATAATGAAGGAAACGCTCAATTAAACAGCCGGATGACGAGGAAGTATGGAAAAGAAGCAGCATGTTAATTTCGAGCAAGTGAGATTGCAGTAGATAATTGCATAGGAAATTGAATGTGAACATGAAGAAGTATGTTTTAGTATATTTTAAATGTGATTGCAGAGGAACTTTTCAAAGTTTAAATGTTGTATGATTTATATTCGATGATTATTTTCCTCTTTATATTCCTGCGTGTCTCGAGGACTTATTTTTCTTAATGTGGCTACAAGAGAATAATGCTTCATAGGAAATTTGTTATATCTTTTCTGTCTTCAATAGATAGTCTTGACTAGAGAATGCATAGTTAAATACAAAACTGAACTGCGGTAAATATTTTCCATATAACAGAGATTAAAAATTTTCAGATGCTCCTTTCTTCATTTTTCTTAATCTGGCTACTAGAGAATAATGCTCCATACAAAATTTGCTATCTTTTCTATTTTCAAAAGATAATCTTGACCAAAGAATGTCTAGTTAAATGCAAAACTGAAATGCAGTATATATATGCCTCATAACGAAAATAACCATTTCCAGATATTCCTATCTCTCATAATTTACACTCGTAGACCAACGACAGCATAATAGAACATGAATCGAGACGGAACCACAAACACCTATGTTAATAAAAAGACATTTTAAACAAATATTCCTGCAAAACAAACAACGTATTTCTCGAGAGAAGAGCTGACACGTACGCGAGAGAGAGAGATATAGCGCAGGAGGAAGAGCCGAGAGCAGCATAATTAAAAGCATCGTGTCGGCATCCTTTGATCTTTGGAGTGGGGTGGAGCGTGGCCCACCATCATCCCGAGCCCCCGCGTCACGCTCGGGAGGGCCAGGCACCAAACCATAAACTTGCCCTTACTCCCACTTGGCCCTTTTTCTCTCCAGTTCGTCTTTTCTTCAGGTCGGTGGCAGGAATTTTCCCACGTCCTGTATTTCCTCAGCAGGAGAAGCACCAGGTTCCTTCGGAATTCGTTTCTTACGTTTCGGTCTTTTGCCGTTTTTGATGTGCGGGTTCGAGCGTTTAGCCTCGCTAGACCTTTCCTCGATTTCCATTTTAGCCGGAGGGACAATTATTTTTGGTATATTTGCAATTCGGGTTCGGGAACAGAAATTGTTATTTTTTTTAATGCATTATTACTCTAATGCTATTCTCCTTGCATTTTATTAATTTATCTTTTCATTTTTAATAAGTGGGATCTCTTCTTTCTGTATTTCCCTGTACCTCCTCTTACTTCTTGCTAATGAACACCATGTTGTTTGGAATCGTGAATTACAAGTCAGTGGCTGGCCCCTGTGGGCTTCTTCCCTATGAGTAGAGCTAATCTTCTGAATAATAATAATATAATAATAATAATAATAATAATAATAATAATAATAATAATAATAATAATAATAATAATAATAATAATAATATAATAATAATAATAATAATAATAATAATAATAATAATAATAATAATAATAATAATAATTGTCTGTGTGTTTCATCAGGTTCAGAAAAAGAAAGTTTTTTTTTTTCTTCTTCTGTGTTTCACGATATTTAGCAAGCACGTCTATAGATATTACTTCACTCTTGACAACGATTCTCCTTTTTTAGATGAATGAAAAGAACCGAAGATCCTGTTGAGCATATTTTGTCCATCTTTAACAGTTATGGAAACATTCCTTCATCTTGACGATTTCATTAACTAAGCCTTAACAAAGGAGAAGGGGAAATAGTCAATAAATATGAACAGATAAGTGGAAGAACATCTGAAATGAGAATGTGGGTTTAACGCTGTGCATACAGTTACAAAGGTGTGGAGGAATAATTCATTATTAAACAATTAGCCTACACTGGTGTATTATTCGGAATATATAAAGAAGTAATTTTTAAGCTGGGTCAACCTCTTTATTTATCATGAACAACAATCTCTCTCTCTCTCTCTCTCTCTCTCTCTCTCTCTCTCTCTCTCTCTCTATATATATATATATATATATATATATATATATATATATATATATATATATATATATATATATTTATATATATGTACATACATATACATAGAGTATTTATACTGTATATATATGTGTATATATATGTATATATATGCACACATTTTCCCAATAACCCATTAATTCTTTCAGTGATTACATTCGCGCCTTGCAGTGATAATTAACCACGATATTCCACAGCCATAAAAGACGCTGTCAAACGCATAATTGAAGATTCCAAATGAATTGCAAAGCTAATTTCTCAAAACCAAGAAAGCAAGAATTTTTCGTGTCGAGACTAGGAGCCATGATGGTGAAAAATGGTGTAATTCCCCCGCAGAGTTCATGAACTTTTCTTTGCAGTTATTAGGATTCATGACATACAAGCACATGCAAACTTACGGTTTATTTCATGCAGGCAGTTTCGAAGCAGCGAGTGAACGCGGAAAACAAGTCTTCTAAAGACTGGATAGGTTTATTACAGTCACTAAAACCACTTTGAGAGAATCAACGTTTTGATGAAAAAGAAAACAAATGAATTACAATACAGTAGTTTTATGATGTAAAGTTTTGAAAACGTGGGTAATATCTGTAGACTAGAGATATTTATTGGACACGACGCAGTCCCTAAAATGTATTCGAGGGATAGACTTTGTAACTGAGTATAGCACTTGTAAATGTCATGTCTTGGATAATAATGTGTAAGCTCTGAGTAATGGATAAAGCTTTCGCTCTCCTAATGATGGCTGACATCATATCCAGGGGACTTGACTGAAGATAATTTTCACGCAGGAGCAATGAGTTTTATCATGCTATGAGTTGCACAATTTTAATTTGTCTTCCATAAATATAAAGTACCAAACTGAACTTTTCTTCGTCCGTTTTCATTTCAAAAATATATACTATATTGTTATAATTACTACTTTCTCTTTCTCTGTCTGTTTTCTTATTTATTTATTTAACTTTAATGTTTCATATCCGTCTTACTCTTACTGCAGTATAAGAGTAAATCCTGAACAAGACTTTAGCTTACTTTAACTGTTATAATAACAATATTCGCAATGTATTTGCGATGCAATTTCTCTTCGTATAACCAGTAGTTGTTTTACAATTAACTTTTAAATAAACGCAGAACAATGATGAAGAATTTAAACTGACAGTTACATTATGTGCGAAGTCAACGATCCATTTAACCAACTGAAGACCATATTACTGTATAAGTTGCATCATAGTGTATGTTTATCTAGTGTTCTAAAGGAAATCGAAAATTACAAGTAGATAGGTATGTTTTCTTTATCAATGTTCCAATAACAATAGTAAGTTAATTGTGGTTATCAACTTAAAACCATTATATTTTCCACCTCTTATTCTGACGTGAAATATTGAATACATCACTTGACGTATCTCCAAGCCACCTTTTGCATTAAATATTTTCATTCTTTTCACTCGGTGATAGGCCCTTAACCCGCTGGAATATTTAAGAGACGCCACGCGAAAATCTTTCAAGATTAAAAGATTTCCCAGCAAAACTCTTCATTAATCACTGAAAAAATCGATCAAGATAAAATCCTTTTCCAATCTAGACGGCGTCGCTTTCTATAAGAAGCAAAGAAAATGGAGCAAAAAGAGAAAAAAAGATATTAAAGGAATATATATATGTACATATATTATATATATATATATATATATATATATATATATATATATATATATATATATATATATATATATATATATATATATATATATATATATATATATATATATATATATATATATATTATATATATATATATATATATAGTTTTACAACCGTATCCATCTTCCTCACATAATGAGTAAGAGAGAGAGAGAGAGAGAGAGAGAGAGAGAGAGAGAGAGAGAGAGAGAGAGAGAGAGAGAGAGAGAGGAGACGAAATTAAAAGAATATCCCCGAAGAAGGCCAGGCATCTCTTTAGCATGCATTCAACACCTTTCTCCGTGACGTCCGGTGTAGGTGTGCCGAACGGAGGTGTTGAATACGCGATGAATTGCAATGAAGCCTTTTACGGGCGGCAAGAACAGAGTTCCGTTGGCTGTACGGCCCAAAAGTATTTTAGCGACGAATTAAATGGAACGGAACGAGATTCTTATTGAGATAAGCATTGAAATTGTATTTAAATGAGACTCTCTCTTATTCAAATAGCCGCCGAGCCGTGGGATATGTGAGTGTGTGTGTGTGTGCGTGTGTGCCTCGAATATTTTCATGGGGCTCTGAAATCTGACTGGCTCTGCGCTCACAAAAACAGTAATGGGGTTTTCCTTATCTCTTGACTTTATCGTGGTGAGATATAGTATAGATATAAATGCAGTTTATTCTCGGCAGTTATAATGAATATCGGCCGTGATAAGAACGGAAAGTTAAATGATATATATAAATTTGATATACTCCCTTACTCATTTTCCAAATAAAATTGGACTTATATTCCCCTGTCGTCGTTTCCCTTAGTTTTATTTTTTATATCCCCTTAGTTTTAATATGTTTTATCACCCCTTAGTTTCGTTATTTTTATTGTCACTGTTCGAAGTGGAAAATGGTCGGCTTTTTATACTCACGTCGTCTAAACTAACGGAGATGAAGTATATAAATTGAAAAGAAATTATGTCTAGAAAATGCACTCTCTCGTTTCAATTAGTATGTCTCGGTAAATATTGCAGTCAGAGTTTTACCCATTATTCTTAAAAACTTACTGATAGAGCTACAGCTTTTCAGAACGAGTCATGTTCTAAAATAGTATACAAACTATTCAGTACAGTAAGTGAATATTTTACTTGTATCTCTGTTGCTTTGGGGGCAATCGTATCATGCACTCTAATAATATTTCTGTAGTTATAAATTCATACGTGTTCATATACTCGTACGAAGGCTTTGTACGATAGAGAGTTAAAGACATGGTTTGATGGTAGGAACCTATTTTTCAAGTAAATTCAAATAATCTGAGTGACCCCATGTAGAATATTATTTAATATATACTTGTGGGTTGTTGTCAACCATAATTGCCGGCAATATAACACACATGCAGAGGTTATCTTTTCGTTTCTAGAAAACTTCAGTTTATCGATGAAGTGGGTAGCCAGAAGAGGTAATAGAATTGCGAATATCATTGTTTTATATATATATATATATATATATATATATATATATATATATATATATATATATATATATATATATATATATATATATATATATATATATATATATACATATTTATATATTAGAATTGTGGACATCATTCTTATATATATATATATATATATATATATATATATATATATATATATATATATATATATATATATATATATATATATATATATACATACATACACATACATACATATACATAGAGATACACACACATATATATATGTATATATCTAGCATGATGCATGTTGTTCATCGTGTAGATAGAAAATTGTACATGTTAAACGTTGCCTTGGTATGGATAACTTTAGTTACACGATTGTAGGTACGCCTTGTGAATTTTTTTTTTTTACAATAACGCCTTGCTGTCGAAGCATCTTATGAACCATTGTGCATCGTAATTGAAAGTCATTGGCTTTCTTATTATTATTATTATTATTATTATTATTATTATTATTATTATTATTATTATTATTATTATTATTATTATTATTATTATTATTATTATTATTCGGATACTGCAGAAAAAAAATCTAATTTGTCTTAGGAATGTTTATTGCTTTTGTGCATTACGTTTTTATGCAATGACCATTGCACTGGTTGATTAAGTTTCCCCCTAAGGTGATGTCTGCAAAAAACCAAACACAAAAGGAAATGAAAATACGTATTACAAAATATTTTTCAAGCGCTAGGGTAAAGTTTTCTCTTCTGTAGATGTTGTTCTTGAAAGTTGAAAAGCTGTGGTAATTACATACACACACACACACACACACATATACATATATATATATATATATATATATATATATATATATATATATATATATATATATATATATATATATATATATATATTACATATATATTATATATATGTGTATATATGTTTATATATATCATATATGTATATATATGTATGTATATGTATATCTATATATGTACACACACACACACACACACACACATACATATATATATATATATATATATATATATATATATATATATATATATATATATATATATATATATATATATATATGAAATATTATTAAGTAAAGGATAAAATTTGCAACACTTCAGTGAAACATTTTTTGTATGACAAAAACTACTTCTCATCAGAAAACCCTTATTTTCCTTTCTTTCTTTCTTTCTTTCTTTCTTACATTTCCTTTTCAGTCCACCAAGAAAGAATTGTGCTTGCTGTATCCTGCAGATAATGCGCCCTTGCTTTAGCACACATCGTTCTTTAAATTCAACCTTACGGCCTTTCGTAATACGAGCCTCGCCATGTTTGGCAAACACGTGGCAGCTCCGTTCGACATCCCGTGGAACGCGGGACGTGCCTGGCTGGAATCCAGCAACCGTCTCCTGATCACATCCTCCCATCGCACAATTCTTCACATTCAACATGCAGACAGAAGCATCACTTCCATTCTTCAAAGACCTCCCTCCCCCTCCCCACTCCCGGACACCTACCCCCTATCCCTTACGTGTTCCCGGTCTCTTAATTCACCTTTTACCTGGAAACGCGAACGAATGAACCCCTCAATCAGTTGGATAAACATGAGCTCCACAATGGTAAACGCGGATTGGTTGGAAGGGATTTGCACAAGCCAATCACCGCGCTCAGTGTCTATTTGCCCGCCTAATCGCAAGATAGGTATACCGGGGGATTAAAAGGGAATGATCACAGGTGAATTAATCAGTCTTATCAATTAATGCTGTTTTGTCGGTTTTGTTCTTTCCTTTGTTGAGGTTCTGCCTTGCGCCGGAGGGCAGGAACCAACGGGCGAAATGTTGCGTCAGACAGCGGGCTACCAGTGTAGGGGAAATCGCAGTATCCCTGGAAAACGCACCAAATTTTTGGAAGTACACATTATACCGTTTACAATAGACGTATTCAGATTTTTCTTTAGTAGAAAAACGAAAAGTTGATATTAATTATCAATAAGAGAATCTCTCTCTCTCTCTCTCTCTCTCTCTCTCTCTCTCATATATATATATTTATATATATATATATATATATATATATATATATATATATATATATATATATATATATATATATATTACTAAAGGACCTCATTCAAACTGGATGGTATCTAATGGAGTTTTTATTCAGAAAAGTTACAAGCTTTTTCTTGGACAAACAGTCCACATTATCAAGCATCCGGATACTTGATAATGTGGACTGTTTGTCCAAGAAAGCTTGTAACTTTTTTCTGAATAAAAACTCCATTAGATACCATCCAGTTTGAATGAGGTCCTTTTAGTAATTCTACTAATGCACAGAACAATTGTGTATGTGATAAAGTTTATATATATATATATATATATATATATATATATATATATATATATATATATATATATATATATATATATATAATGTAATGTCTATATATATATATATATATATATATATATATATATATATATATATATATATATATATATATATATATATATATATATGTATATATATAACACGTATGTGTGCACGTTTGAGTGTATATTAAGGGTATAGTCCCCAGAGATCCCTGTCAGCTATACATTTACCAGATGAGAAATCTTGCATGCATCTTCCCCGTGTTTCTTATTCCACTGTATGTAGAAGGAAAGTTCAAGAAACACAACAAATTTTAGTTGAGATTTGAAGGGTAAGAGAGACCAGCGTTTATTGTAACTTGTTCAGTATAGGCGAAGTGTTAATGATCATTCTTACGAATATCATGTGGTCATGTGAACTTGCACAGATGATGTGTTTTTCTCGGGCCATTGAGAAAAAAGTACCATACTCCGTACCATACCATATAGACTCTGGAGTTCTTATGGCCTAAATTTGGTTACGCTATTTTTCAAGCTCTTGTCTCAGATATCCAATCTTTCTTAGGAGATGCATAACTTGAAGAACTTCAGATTATATCATGTATTTATTCTCTCTCTCTCTCTCTCTCTCTCTCTCTCTCTCTCTCTCTCACACACACACAAGCGTGTTGTCTGTTTCCAACTAAAATCATTCATCCAACAATTTATACATCTTTACCAGGTTATGCTACTTTAAAGCCTGCCTTGCTATGTTTCTATCTATCCCGTCTATCCTATATATTTTTTTCTATTTCCACACCTTTTCGTTCCTCTTCCTTTCCAAGTGACAGGCAGGGAGCGGGACGCGCAGTAAAATTTCCGTTGACACTTATATATTACCCTTAGCAAACTTAGCCTTAAAAGTTTAAAGTTACCCTTGAAGGGGGGCGGGGATGTCCTGCCCGCGTCCATATTGGCAGCCTTTCCTTTCCCTTCCCACATTCACGTTTTTTTTGGGACAACATTAAATTCTCTCTCTCTCTCTCTCTCTCTCTCTCTCTCTCTCTCTCTCTCTCTCTCTCTCACACATCTGTTTTCCCATATCGTAAGTGCAGGCGTACCTGATTCCAATTTCTAAATATACCTGAATAAATAAAAAAGAAAATAAAAACATATATAAGACAAAAGTCAGTCTGTCCGCAGTATTAACCTAACAGGCCAACTAAACGCGAATCCAGCAAATTTAAATTCAAGCAGACACGGTTAAGGAATGTATGGTAATTAAACCGTAACTCAATAATTCTGGGGGCTGGAAGAGGATGAAACAGAATTTTGTCGACGGAGACAATGGCCCTTACGACCGGTTGGCACGGGGGCGAGAGTCGCGTGCTTCCTCCCGTTACGCCTCTAGGGCGCTCGAACCCAGGCATGCCAACTTCATAATTTCAGCGAGTCCCATATGTCGACTGCTCTCGTCCAAATAGGGACAAATACGCATTCTGAATACGGAAAACGGGAAGGAAGAAGTCGATAGTGGGCAAAAGGGGACGGATATGCAGACGTACGTCACGTTGCAATCAATATTACGGGGATGAAGTGGGAACGACTGAGGTCTTGCTTGGGGGCGTGTCACATACGAAAAGGTCTGTGGAAAGTATGAAGTATTTGTCACATACAGACAGACACAGACACAAAGAGAGTATTGTTAGTATTATTACTGTTATGTGCGTCTGCACTTCTTGTTACGTCACCGTTCTTTGCCAAACTTGAAATCATTTAGAGAAAATTGTTCCTTAAGAACTCAGCTTACAACAGGAGTCGGTTATACACGGAACATAATCAATCAATCAATCAACAGTTGTAGATGATGCGCCGTAGTCATCTGACTTCATTTCCAATCATATGTATATATATATATATATATATATATATATATATATATATATATATATATATATATATATATATATATATATATATATATATATATATATATATATATATATATATATATATATATATATATATATATACTATAATACAAGTGAACATTAACTAAAATTTTAGTCAAGATATGAACACTTGCCATATAAACCAGTTATTACTTCATATGAATGTCTATGCACTTAATAATTTAGGTAGGAAACCCCTAGAAAAAAAAAGCCTGTGCATATTGCAGTTTGTGGTTTATAAATTAAATCCGTCATTCGTGACCTTTAGCTTTCAGTCTGCTTGTTGGTTATTGAAGAGGGGATCCACTGATATAATTTACATCAAGAATTTCACCCGAGATATATAATTTTCACGACATTTACCCTATGTTATTTCCCCGTCGTTTCGTTTGTCACTGCTGATGGCATATGATAAATAATTATATAGGCCACTCAGGACCACCACAGATTCTCACGCTAGTCGTCACTATTGTCATCGTTTTCATTGCTTCTTTAAACGACGATCTATGGAACGAACAACTTGACGCCTTTTTTCGGTCCAGGAATGAAGGAAACGAGATAGAGGAATAATAATAATAATAATAATAATAATAATAATAATAATAATAATAATAATAATAATAATAAAACATGAGCAGGTCTTCATCACAAAAAGGCGATAGAACAGACTCATAATATACAGCCAAATAGAGAGAGAGAGAGAGAGAGAGAGAGAGAGAGAGAGAGAGAGAGAGAGAGAGAGCCCCAGATGGATATGGACACAGTCGATTATTATCAACATATGACTGAAATGAGACTTAGTCAGTGTGTTTAAGAGACGACTGAAGAAATGGAACGCCACGAGATGATGTCATTTTCAAGCGTTTGGAATGGAATGGAATATAGATTATAGGCCAACGGCCAAGCACTGGGACCTCTGAGGTTATTCAGCGCTGGAAAGGGTATTGTGAGTAGGAATCCCCGAAAGGTGTGCCAGGAGGAAAACCTGGCAGTTGCACTATGAAATAATCGTTAGGAGAGGGTGGATAGCAAGATGGAAGAAAGATAATATGAATGGAGGTACAGTAAAAGGAGTGAAAGGGATTGCATCTAGGGGCAGAAGGGACGCTGCAAAGAACCTTCTGGTAATGCCTACAGTGCATCACGTGAGGTGCACTGACGGCACTATAACTCCCAACGGGATTCAAGCGTTTGACAGAATGGCTGTTACCGCAACCACTCTGAACTGAACGGTGGCGCTTTACAGGATCTGCTGTTGTTGCTCCCACCTCTCTTCCACCTCTCACCCCCCCCCATAGCAATCATTCTCTTAATAAGTACTCGTAGCAGTTCCAGAGAAAGCGTGCCATAGCGACCACAGTCCGTAACCGTTATACATCTGGAGACAACTCAGCGGTTAACGAAGAGTAGAATAAGGAAATGGATGGCAAAAGCACTGCCATCACGATGCCACTCTGATCTTTGGAGCGTTGAGATTGGCACTCTCAGATGTTGGGGACGACACTTAGCAGACCGAATAGAGGCCAAGAGTGGGTGAAGGATGCATTGTGAAGGAGGAGAAATAGAAGAAGGCATCTGTCTCCTCGTGTTGTCTTGCTAACTGACTTCCGTCTCTACCTTTACAAGTATTAGAGGATTGTACGTGTATATATATATATATATATATATATATATATATATATATATATATATATATATATATATATATATAGAAGTGTAGATATATATATATATTATATATATATATATATATATATATATATATATATATATATATATATATATATATATATATATATATATATATATATATATATATATATATATATATAAAAACCGAAAATGCACGGACATAAAAAAGGCTGCGTTCATTAACTCATTGACGTATAGCATCGTACCACACAAATACTGGACGTGAATTCTTCTTTAAACTAAGCCCGTAATTTTTGCTTTCTTTGACTGCTATCCATGCAGAATATAACTAAGACTATTTGGTTCATGATATAGTTTTCGATTTGGTATAATACTCCAGAGTATTAAAAAGTAAAATCTGAAAATGATGGATTCAGTGGCGCTAGAAGAATAAGACACAACAAAACAGAATGAGACTGTACACCGTAATCGTGTACTTAGATATTAAAATGAAAAGATGTGACTCGACAGTGTGTCAACTAGTCATTAAGCATCGTCGTCGTAACGAAATGACACTTGCAGCTCCTTTATAAATGATAATAATTACTAAGTAATTCTGCTAAACCGTAAGAAATCTAGTCTTGAATATTCAGATAATATAGACGTGGAATCCCTTAGATAATGCACTGAAATACTGGCAGCTGTCAGTTATGTGGCTTCACAATGTTATTTTTTCCACACTGCAGGATTTTCATGTAGCAATGGCGTTCTCTCTCTCTCTCTCTCTCTCTCTCTCTCTCTCTCTCTCTCTCTCTCTTTGCTTTTATACGGAACTGAATTTCCTTTGCAGTATTGTACACGTCATTTACGTCGTAATAGGAAACAAAAAATACAACCGCTAAGCAAATGACTAAACAACCTCTGACATTTTACCAGATAATGAAATCTTTTGAAATAAAAATCTGCTGTCATTTTTCTCTCCGTCTCTCTGAGATAACCTGCCATTATTCCTCTCTCCATCGCTCTTCTTGTCACAGCTGCAGTCTAGCTGCTCACCATACCTGAATAATTAACACAAGCAGGAAAGGCGTCAAGCATTGGGTAAGTGAGTGAACGCCTCGTTCAGTCAGTGGTCTTCGGCGTGGTCACAGAACATCAGTCACCCTGTCTGCATCCGCAAATGAATTATTCAGATCAGTTATTCACTTGCCCTTTTTATATGTCGACTAGTATGTCGTTTTCGTCTAATGCCACACCATTTTTTTTTCCGGGATGAATATATATATAAGATTTCTCAACTGTGCAAGTAGTTCAAACTTCAGAGGTCCGCTACGTGACTGTGGCGTTACTTAGAATTTCTTTTATTTGTTATTATTCACTTATTTTCACAATAATAGATAGCATACAAAATTCACTAATTTTTACTACACACACACACACACACACAATATATATATATATATATATATATATATATATATATATATATATATATATATATATATATATTTCTGTTAAAACAGAATTCCATCTAATAAAAGGAGCCCATAAAATCACCAAAAATGGTAGAAATTATAGCGTTTTATTTCGAAGACAACTGTCTTCCTCAACTGACAGGTAATGGATCATTACCTGTCAGTTAAGGAAGACAGGTGTCTTCGAAATATAACGCTATAATTTCTACCCTTTTGGGGCCTTTATGGACTCATGTTATTTGATATAGAGATATATATTTATATACATATATATTTATAAATAATATATATATATATATATATATATATATATATATATATATATATATATATATATATATATATATATATATATATATATTATGGTTTTCCATATTAGAATAGCACGGAATGTCGAATCATATTCAAGGCATCAAGAATAGCCTAAACAAAACCTAAACACGTGTTGACAGAAAAATCCTAAGAATCCATCAATACCCATTATATCAACAAGATCTTCGCCTTCCTTGCGTATAGGCTATGTGCCAGCCCCCGTTGAACTTAGCTGAAGGTTGATAAAATATTTAAGTTCTGTACCTTTCCTACTCTTCATTTCCATGTTATATGGCAACATTTTTCCTGGTTTATAAGACCCAGTGACTCAGTATTTTGAAATCTCTAGATGGGACTTCGACAAGCCAAAAAACGGCCACGTTTGTACTCTCTCTCTCTCTCTCTCTCTCTCTCTGTAAGTTATGAAATGCCAGCCTCATCGACCCACTGTTCCTCTGACAAGTTAATATCACCATGTAGGAGAAACCGTACCAGTCATAGTTATGCTCAGTGCAACACATATAGAGGGCGATATAATTTTTTTCTTTGCATTTTCCTTTTTTTCTGAAGGACTGTCGGTCATATGCAAGTACTATAACATTAATTAGAGTCTCCGAAATTGTCTGTCCAAGACCGAAAAGCTGAATAAAATTCACATTTTATGTCAGTGGCATATCAGATGAATGGAGAAGGTGAATTCTTACTTTGAAACAGAAAAGCAAACGACCATTTGTAATCGGTATTTCAATCTTGAAACTTCTGGAATGCTGCTGTCGAAGGAAGAATTCATTTCGTAGAGGAACCCAAATCATAATGACAGAAGTCGTTAGATAGGACTACAAGGAATGCTACTCACATATTTGAGAAATATTATCAACAAAATATTCTATCTTGGTATAAAAAAGGTAAACAAATATATGATAGACACATGTGCAACTGGAAAAGCGGAATTTAACGAATTCAATGCAGTTGGACAAAATGCACATTACTTACTAGACAGTTGGGCTATATATGCATACATGGAGGACACCATAACCCATTAATTTACTGGATAATCATCTTTTTATCGACTAATGGAATGTACAGTTTACTCCGTAGGTTCCTGTCCTGGGGTTGTGACAGAGAAGGTCATTTTACTCTAGGTACAATCCTCGCAAAGGATTGTAACTTAGGGCAGTTATATAGCTTTAAGTGGGAGGCGGCCTCCTCAACAAAATTTAAATTATATAAAGTATATGTAAGTGTTGATAATATGATTATGAACATATGTTTTTAGATATTTTTATATGAAATTCTTTTTAAACTTATTTATTTTTAGTTTTCTATTTAAATTTATTACGGTGTCAATAACCTAGATGTTGTGACGCCAGTTTTTCTAGATATAATCAATCAATCAACTCCAGGGCCGGAAGAAAACGTTAGTTGGCAGAATAAAGCAACGAATTTAATTTGATCAATTTTTCATATGAAATACAGTGACAGTATGGTTACATGTCGGGGAGTAAAATGGCAAATTGGTTATATGCTATAAACGAGAAGCCGATTGATTTACCGACAATGTCTAAATTTGGTGAAGGACGAATGAAGAGTGTTAAATTAATTCGGATTGTATCACGTGATCAATCGACATTAGCTGCAGAAACTTGAATAATGAAAGAAACATCGATGATAGAGCATCACTGATGAAGAGGGGATTCTTTAACAAAAAATATTCCATTTCTTCTTACTGATACTGCTGAGTCAACTTTATTGGGTACATATCATTCCGAAATGTACTAGGTAGTGTACTATTTATAAAGAACCATTTTAAGCACTAATTTTTATGCACTATTTAGTACAGCACCACATTGCCTCTCGCAGCTGGTAATACGAACCTTGAACTTTACCGAGCTATAGTTATCATTATGATGATGATTTTTTATAATTTTCAGTATAATTGTTAGCCGTGTTTTTGCTGTTAGAATAAAATCTTTTTAAAACCCCGGCACTTCGGTATATTTATTATGCTTAAGAGTAGAGATTACTTGGTTTCCATAAAAAAACATTTACAAGTATACTTTGGAAAGAGAAAAAGGTAAGGATAATACCAGTAGACAGAGGGATTTATAAAAAGTGTAGTGACTAAAGGCATATGTCATCATTCAAGTTAAACTGGAGAAGAAAGAGTGAAAATGGCTGTATAAATATAGATAAATCAAATGAGTTGAACATGATGGAGGTGAGAAGAGCGTATAAAGAGAGTTAAGATTTAGGCCAAAGGCCAAGTGTCGGGACCTATAAGGTCATTCAGCGCTGAAAGGAAAATTGAGAGTAAAGGAGGTTTGAAAGGTGTAACAGGAGGAAAACCTCAAAGCAGTTGCCCTATGAAACAATTATAAGGAGGGGGCGGAAAGGAAGATGGAAGAAAGAGAATATGAAAGGAGACACAGTAAAAGGAATGAAAGGGGTTGCAGCTATGGGCCGAAGGGACGTTGCAAAGAACCTTAAGTAATGCCTACTGTGCACCGCATGAGGTGCACTCACGGCACCACCCCCCTACGGGGATATAGTGAACAGAGAAAGCAGAAACTTGTGAATGGGGCTGGAATGTTTGCAAGAGGAGAAAGTTTTGCATAAATGTGAGCATGAGTTAACTGAAATAAGGAAGACGAAACAATTGCGTGGATGGTGGAATAGTGGACGCAATCGATTCGGGCTGATATGTGAAAAAGTATTCCATAGTTTAGACCACTGGGCTGATTAACAGCTCTCCTAGGGCTGGCCCGAAGGATTAGACTTATTTTACGTGGCTAAGAACCAATTGGTTACCTAGCAACGGGACCCACAGCTTATTGTGGAACCCGAACCACATTATAACGAGAAATGAATTTCTATCACCAGAAATAAATTTCTTTAAATCTTCATTGGCCGGCCGGAGAATCGAACGCGGGCCAAGCAGATTGCTAACCGAGGACGATACCAATCGGTCCAATGAGGAACTTGGGCTGATATATGGAAGTAATTACATCGTATAACGGCAGAATTAAAGTAGAGACAAGCGACGGAAGAGATGAAGCAAGAGAGGCGGCAGGGTGTGTGCAGAAGATTAGGGAGAGACTCTGACTGACTACTGAAGTAAAGTGGAGATGCTGAATGCGAATGACAGAAAAAATTATGTTGAAGTTTTAGATATAAATGCTGTGCTTGTATGTGGTGTGGTGTGAGAACTGAAAGGGTGAAAGGGTGATTAAAGAGAAGATTAATATAAAGTTCGGTACAAAGGTTAGAATATCTGGAAGCATGGGTGTAGCGTTTTGGAGATTGTCTGATCATGATAGAAAGTCCAAGGTTTGTTGAAGGAGTGCATAATTTTTAAGTGCTGGAAGTGGGAGGTTGAGGAGAGAAAGACCTGAAAAGCGATGGATTAATGGATTAAGGGTTAGAAAGAGGCAATAGAAAGGACGGGCCTTAACATCCAAGAAGGCACGAGTGCATGCAATGATAGTGGGAAAAATTCGCAAATCATCTAGTGTGGTTGAACGTGCTGCTGATGAACCTTTTGCGTAGGCGCGCAAAGCGACAATGCCGAGAACAAGCAATGGCAATATATATAAACACGAACGACACATAATAATGACTTAGTTCGCTAAATACTTTCATGAAGATGTTTCCAGATATTCTTATTTTTAATTTTTTACCTTTTAAATGCTTTATTATATATATATATATATATATATATATATATATATATATATATATATATATATATATATATATGTGTATGTATATATGTATGTGTATATATATTAAAAAAATTCAGCTTGATTATTAAAGAGAGCACGGTCGCTAAAAAAAAATTTAAACAAGCTATTTTTGCTGGAGATGAAAGGTGGCTGAACGGAGTAGGGCAAGTTGCAAGGAATGGAAGATGGCGAAAGAGTGTTTTGAGGAAGATGTGTAGGAGAAAGGGGAAGCAGAGTGGAAGGAAGAGAAAATCGAAGGTCATCAGGGTTAGGGGATGGGGGGAATAAATAAGTTAATCATAAAATGAGGAAGCAGAAGAAGGATAATAAGGTAAAGACATTGTCGGAGAGCAAAAAAAAGTATAAGGAAATTGAGAGGCAAGACGGGCGCAGGAGGAGGAGGAGGAGGAGGAGGAGGAGGAGGAGGAGGAGGAGGAGGAGGAGGAGGAGGAAGGGGTTAGCTGGAGGGGGAAGGGGTCGAGAGGGAGGGAGGGTCGAGCTTGATCTTATCTCCTGTACGGCTTCTAATCCTAATGAAAGAGGTCCTCTGGGACGGATAATAGAGTTGCTATATTAACCCGAAATTCGCGAATTCCGAAATCAGGAAGTTCGGTGATCGCGGAGTTGTAGGATTTAGGGCCTTAAGAATGAGTAATGTCGGTAATTCAGAGAATAAATGTTTTGTCTGTTGGGGATTCCTCGGGAAGAGAGAGAGAGAGAGAGAGAGAGAGAGAGAGAGAGAGAGAGAGAGAGAGAGAGAGAGAGAGAGAGAGTCTATCAAGTCGTAATTTATTCAGATGAATGAATATCTCGGAAAATCGCACGATCTGACGGGGCGAATTCGGGATTTCAGTCTCCGCCTAATATGAAAGGGAAATTACGTCATGAAATGATATTTTTTTATCGTTTCTTGATTAAAACGGGAAAAGAATTTTAGACAGTAAAACAGCATATTATCTATCATGTATGTGTCTTTACTTTATAACAAAAATGCTCCCTCTAACGTATAAATCCGTGTCTTTTCTCTTCAGTTGATTTGCTTGTATACCCTCAAGTATCTCAGGAAGTTGTAAATGCACCTAAATGATATATTTTCAAGGGTCTGATACTGACTTAGGTAGAATTATTTACTTTTCAAAATGGATTCATGCGCGCATGTAAATTCAGGATTTTGCTTAATCCTCCTATTTCAAAACTCAAAGAGATTTGAACTCCATATACCTGGGTGACTGATTTAAAAAGTTTATTTTTTCTAAAATTTTTCCAAACACAATTTTCACAAGACAGTGAAAGTGCCATCGTGATAGGCTTTCCCCGACTGCTTCGAGTCCGCAGTCATATTTGAAAGAGGCATCACTAAATCCTAACATTTAACATACAGTGTCCCGTGGGGTGGGGGTGGGGGTATAGTGCCGTCAGTGGACCTCACATGGTGCACTGTAGGCATTACTTAAGGGTCTTTTCAAAGTCCCTTCGGCCCTTACCTGCAACCCCTTTCATTCCTTTTACTGTACCTCTGTTCATATTTTCTTCCATCATACTTTCCACCCTCTCTTAACAATTGTTTCATAGTGCAACTGCTTTGAGGTTTTCCTCCTGTTGCACCTTCAAAACCCTCTTTCTGTCAATTCCATCTTACTTTCCACCCTCTCCTAACAGTTGATTCATAATGCAACTGCGAGGTTTTCCTCCTGTTATATACACCGTCAAAATCCTCTTACTGTCAGTTTCCCTTCCAATGCTGAATGATCTCATAGGTCGCAGCGCTTGGCCTTTGTCCTAAATTCTATATTCTAAACTAATCTGTTTTTAACACAGTGTGTTTGACCAGGGTAACGTGGTCTTTGTACCTATGCTCTACACATACAGAGGCTCTTATACAAGACCCCCATGGAAACCTAGACAAAGAAATACACATATGGCAGCTTCTGTTTGGCAGCCGACGTCATCGCTGACACCCTATAATTCACGGCATTGTTGTTTGTACAGCAAACACTATTAAATTGTTACGCTGAGTTATTGCGGCCATTCGTACCTAGCTAATACTTCCTGTGCGTATTTACAAGTTTATGCCTCTGTGGTTACGACAGACGAAGAATATCCGACATTCGGATTTCGCTTATGGCTACGGCGTAATTCGTGTCGGAGTCTTGTATAAGAAAATGTATTAGAAGACTATTCACCCTCCCTGACTCCCTTGATAACTCTCCGTATTTGTTTTGCTGCAAAGCGTATGGCGAAAGCCTGAGAATTTAAAACAAGGTACGAAGGAAACGTCATCGTTTCCAATTTGCTGATTGCCTGTCGTATTCATACTGCCGTGATGTGCGTACAATATATATATATATATATATATATATATATATATATATATATATATATATATATATATATATATATATATAGATATATATATGTGTGTGTGCATGTATGTACACAGACACATATATGTACAGTATATATATATATATATATATATATATATATATATATATATATATATATATATATATATATATATATATATATATATATATATTCTGATCAACCATTTGCCATGATTATGGAACGACAAAGAACCTGTTGCTATTATGACAAAATTTATCTCATGAAAAAAGCGCTGTTTTTTATTCGAAGTAGCTCTTCCGAGATCCTTTCCAGTTCAGAGTATTATTTAATATTTCAAAATTTCGTAAAAATTTCCCTCCTTCCAGGTTCGTCATATATTTCTTAAAGACGTATTTTAACTGAGATATAAGTTCAAGTACCATTTTAATCATTATCTGATCCTGTATCGTTGATTCACACAAAATTCACAAGTATGTGGATTTCCAAACGAAGCGCATAATTATATAAGGTCTAGAATAATAATAATAATAATAATAATAATAATAATAATAATAATAATAATAATAATTAAGTCGAAGTCACAACAACTTGCACCGTGTTTTTGGTATCAGGGAACGCGAGTCTTATCCTTTAGTTGTAAACAAAAGTTTCCTCCGGGTTCATCTTGACATATTCCTTGGCCAAACTTAATGAAGCCAACTTTAACTTCTGACAAGTTTAATGACGCAAGTTCACGCGGTGACAACTTTAACTGAGATAGCTCAACAGACCGATGAGTTTAGCACTCATTCTGGCGACGTTTAAGTTCGCTGAGGATCATCAATAGTTATTGTAACCAGACAGAGAAATATGTCGGTGCATAAATAACGCGAAAGGTGTTCACACTGCCTGCATAAACATTACTGGTAATAAAGTGATGAATAGGTGATAAATGGTGAGAGGGAATTTCATTACTTTATCTAAATACAAAATATCCTACGTAAATGAGTTGGACGTTAGGCAGTGTCTTTACTTCAAATTATATCTTTTCGCTTGAGAGCCTATTTATCATACGAGAATGGTACATTAATCTTAAACTTGAATGCACTGTACGTTTCGACTGACATCGCTTGCAGTTACAAAACAACAATGTGGCGTTGTTGTTGTGATAAATTAGGCCGGACGTGCCAGATGCCGACATCTGCATTGCAAGCAAATATGTGCTTTATATCACAAGATTCCAAATCGTCAGCGAATTGGCCTGACTCTTCTCTAGTGCAAGATCGAAGAGTTTTAATTGTAAAAATGTCGCTATGTGTTTGCTCAGATTTTTCAGTTATCTCTACATCTTTTCTTGTTCTCTGTTTATACGAGTATATATTTTTTCATATCAACATCATCATTGCCTCCAACGCAAGAGCCTGCTGTGAAATTCCGCCGCTCATGTCTTTTCCTGTGCTTTGTCTTCCACAGATCTCCACTTCTCTCTACTTCACTTCTCACCTACTACTCTCCGAGTAGGTCTGGGTCTTCCAACTCTGCTGGTGCCTAGAGGAACCCAGCTTCTCTCAGGGGTGGTGCGAAGGACATGTCCAAGCCATCTCCATTTCCCGTTAATCATTATCTAAACTACATCTGGAACTCCCTTACTTTCCCTTATGATGTCATTTCTAATTAATCCTGGCATCTAATTCCTAATATTCTTCTTAAATCTTCATTCTTAAATGTACAAAATTCCTTAGGCATAGTTTCATTGGCATACCAGAATTCATGTCCATATACCAACACAGATCGCATTAGACTAATGTATCAGCTTCCTGTAGCTTCTATTTTTTTTTTTTTTTTTCAAAATCTTATTCAGACTGCTCATTGTTAGAAATGCCATTTTCAGTCTTTTATTACATTTCAGCTCATTATGAAAAATGTCATTTTTAGTCTTTTATTACATTCCAACTCATTATCAGAAATGTCATTTTTAGTCTTTTATACGTGCCAACTCATTATCAGAAATGCCATTTTTAGTCTTTTATTACATTCCACCTCATTATCAGAAATGCCAATTTTAGTCTTATTACATTCCAACTCATTATCAGAAATGCCATTTTTAGTCTTTTATTACATTCCAACTCATTATTAGAATGCCATTTTTAGTCTTTTATTACATTCCAACTCATTATGAGAAATGCCATTTTTAGTCTTACAACTCATTATCAGAAATGCCATTTTTAGTCTTTTATTACACTACAGCTCATTATCAGAAATGCCATTTTTAGTCTTTTATTACATTACAGCTCATTATCAGAAATGCCATTTCTAGTCTTTTATTACATTCCAACTCATTATCAGAAATGCCATTTCTAGTCTTTTATTACATTCCAGCTCATTATTAGAAATGCCATTTTTAGTCTTTTATTACAATCCAACTCATTATTAGAAATGCCATTTTTAGTCTGTAACTAACTTCCAACACTAGTAATTCTGTATTCGGTATTGTTTTAAATATCTGAAAGATTCAGGCTCAATAATCGTCGTTCCTCTACTTTTCTTAGATTTATCTCGAGTCCCATTTCTCCAGATATATGTGATGCATTCTGTTAGACAACCTTTGTAGATCTTTTAGCGTTTTGCTGAATAATACAGTATCATGTGGATATTTCTAAGTTTGGATATTTCTAAACCTTCTTTCCATTTCGAATCATTTTTACTTATGAAATCTGCGAAAAGGGCAAACAGGAAAGATGAAATAACATTCTCTGGTAGCACCCAAGTATTTACTACAAATTCACTGACCCACACCTCGTTAACCATTAACATTGCACCTTCCCCGTTCATAGATATTTTCAATTGGCTTTACACAATTCAAAGGAATTCCATTGTGACGCAAAACCTTCCATGATATCGGTTTGTGACTGTTCAGTGTCTTCTCATAAATTCATACACTACTGCACATTTCTCAATAAAAAAATATTTGATCTGTACAGCTCGGGCATTTTTTAAAACGATGTGGTTGATCTGTAAGCGTTTTAATCCTTTTTGCCTGTAGCCTGTTTAGAGTAATCATACTGAATATTCACATTCCAACCGAAGTACTTTCAGTTCCTCTATAGTTACCACATTCACTCAGGTCGTCTTTATTTTGTTTCTTAGCTTTACTTTCCAATTCCTAACCATCAAGCGTTGCTTCATCACTCCTTATTCTGAAAAAAAAAAAGTCTAGTTTGTATATGAGGTGGCATTTCAGTCTCAGCTCGAATCATCTCGGAAGTGATTCGATCATATCCTCGACCTGGCTGTCATAACAGACCGTCTTTAAACATTTGAAAACTCAAACAAATAAGAACAACGATGCACAGGAGACGATTTAAAAAAGTTAGTTTTTATCCGTCTCAATTGCTCCAGAATTATCGAAAATGAGAGTCATTTCATGCGATGACCTTTATTACGGGAAGTTTGTGCCATAACTTAAAACTTTGTGAGCAATTTTTATTCTTTCCTCGATTATCTTATTTGACGTGACCTAAAATATATGTCATACGCCTTAGAACCACGGGGTTTTAATGCCGTTATGAATATCTAACGCGTCATTTAAAAAAATATATATATTCTGTAAACTATCAAGCAAGTTTATAAAATTTTTTGGTTAAATCCAGAAACTCATACACTTATATTTTGCAACTGACATCAGATTCAATACCTATTTTCACGAGGAAGTTGCGAATATTTTGATAAATGAAACAGCCAAATCACAAAGTTTGTTTCTTCTGTATCTGTACGAGTATATGACAGCATGGAAGAGCTGGTTCACAAAACCAACAAAAGAGAGAGAGAGAGAGAGAGAGAGAGAGAGAGAGAGAGAGAGAGAGAGAGAGAGAGAGAGAGAGAGAGAGAGAGAGCAATTCGGTGTCGTAAGAGAAGTAACTAACTTTGAGATTCCTTGGGTAAGAAATGAATCATATGATCAAGCAATATAATATTCTAAGTTCAAAAGGCAACTACCTTATCAAACGAAAAGGAAGGAGGAGGAAGTTCTGAACTGCGTAATATTATTTTGATGTTTGATTGTATAAGGTGGGGAAGAAACTTGTGTGCTCTCATGAAGGAAGAGGGTAAGGCGACGTGTGTGTGTGTGTGTGTGTATGTGTATGTATATATATATATATATATATATATATATATATATATATATATATATATATATATATATATATATATATATATATATATATATATATATGCATCATCACTTCATCGGCTAACGCCCACGCTTGATCCCCAGAAAACAAAGCAACAGGAATGTCCGGACACTCACAACCAAAATTTGTTTCGATGACTGTACTAAGAAGAAATAAACAGCAGGAGCAGTCACGCAAGAGCATAAAAAAAAGGAAGAAGAAAAAAAAGACAGAACACGGAAAGAACAACTCGTATATTTGCGAACTTTTCGAGAGAGACATCTCAGTGCTTTCCATTGCATGACAATGTTGCAACCGGTAAATCCCAGCCGAAATTTATCTAAGTTTTGTTTATGGAAGACTAAGGACCCCGCTACAGCGGAAATGGACCCTATTTTGGGGTGCTCATAGTACACTGTTGTGATTTAGGAACTTTTCTGTTTGGTATGGTTAAACATAAGGGAGACTATATTTAAATGTGTGCTAATTCCACACGACAAAAACAAACAACGCGAGAACACGGTCATCGAGGAAGACTTTAAAATCAAAGCCTGTAATTTTCAGCGCATTAGAAATGAAGAAGTGATCGGGTATTTTCTCTTTCTCAGAAATTCCAGCATTATATTTTGTTTTATGCTCTTCCTCAAAACGACCAAGCATTTTCTGGTGTTCGTTGGTTGAACTTGTTGAATGCATAATGGTCTCAAAATGACATACCGTGAGGCGATTCAATATCCCAAGCTCTCGTCAGTCTGAAGGGCTGGCCTTCATTAACGAATGAGATATACGGCAATAATGTCTCATAATCCTACGGGAGTCTCACCTGCCGGGTGACCGCCGTGATTAGGGGACAAAAGTATATAAATTTACCCGGTCTTCAGGTTTGAAACTGCAAATAACACACATCAGAGTGATTAGAACTTCGGTGTCTTTGTTAGAGACAAAGCAAATACAGCGAACACTAGATCAGTCTTTGTACAGCGCGTTCTTGATACGACTTCTCAGCAACGTTCGTATTCTTTATTTAACTTTTCTTTACTTAGAAAATATTCTGCGCAGTGGTCCGGTCTTGCGGTATATCCTTCCAGCAACTCATCATCGTTAATCCCCATAATTTTTGTACATAATTGATGAGAACATCTACTGGAATTTTTGTTGATAATTTATTTGAATACATTAAAGTGGAAGGTTTATTTAATAACCTTGGTTTAACGTTCATTCCTTGCGTA
>NC_089752.1:109311852-109336852 GCF_040412425.1 Macrobrachium rosenbergii
CTAAAGTACATTAATACTTTTATTCTTTTACATTTTATTTTCGTAGATACTTAGATATAATCCATAGCTTCGATTTTTTTTTATTAATTCGGAGATATGTTTTCCCTCACCGCAAAATACTCCTAATGATAAACATTTATGCTTGTTAGAACGTACAGCAGTACAATGAAGATGATAATGCAAGGGGCATTTTTTCTGTCTTTTTTACAAGTTTGTTGGCAAATGTTTTACTAACATTTCGTACTGTGAAGAATAATAAGCAAATTTATTGAATTCCAAAGGCATTCTTTTCCAGATCGAAAGATGTTCCCATAAAGATTTTTTTTTTTTGTAAACTAGAGATATTGGCATTAATTTTCAGAAACCACCAATAGACCACGGTCATTTTAATAATAATTGCGGGAACGTCATAATCACAGCACAAATACTTTTTTTTCACGTAGCTTACTACTATGCACGGTTTCTGGCCACATTTAAATATTCTCAAGACTGAAGGAGCGTCTATAACCTCTGAGGATCTTAGGGATTTTTTCTTTTATTAGCAATTTTATTCGCTTTGCGGATCGTCCTAACCACATGATATACAGATGAAAGCTATACGTGGTCTGTGTATATGAACTGTGTACTATAGTTCTTATGCCAAATATTCATTTGTATGGAAAGCATCAATCTTGATTGTCATCCGCATGTAGAATCATCGTAAGGGAACTCAGAACAGCTAAGGATTTCGCGTAAAGACAATAATTTCCTGCTTGTTTGATTTGGTTAAAATAAGTAAACTTTTTGCTTTTAAAATATCGTTTGCGAAATTGGCTGATTTATATTTTTTGTCCTTTTTGAAATTATTCTTACTGGAAGAATAATATATTAAATGGAACATCCCAATCATGGGCATTCATTAAGAAGCAGGAAAGCTTGCAAAATGCATAAAATTGTGTGCAATCATTTGAGCACACAAGACTGTTTTGTGAGAGATGGGCTTTGTTATTGTTGTGTGTTTTACATAACAAAATGATTTCAATTCGCCGATTCCAGCAACAGCGGGTTTGAATCATGCAAAATGCATAACAATGCATATTGAAAATCTTGTGTGCTCAAATGAATGCGCGTAGTTTTATAGATTTTGCATGCTGTCCATTTTAATGAATGCCCACGATAAAGATATTCCATTTAATATACTTTCTTCTGGTAAGAATAGTTTTCAAAATGACAAAAAATATAACTCGGCCAATTCCGTAAACGACATTTTAAAAACAAAATGTTTACTCGTTTTACTATATTTTAGCTTGATCTCCGCATGTCATGGTATTGTACTATGGACCGTCATATTTCAGTAAAACGTAATGTTATCTGCGCAACCCGTCGAACAGAAGTTGAACAAACCAATATATTAGAAGACAGACAGCAGAAGTGATGCATAATTATCCAACTTTGGCAAGGAAGCTAAAAATAGACCGCTAATGGGGGCCACTATGTTACTCCTTGTTTTATCATGAACGTGCTCATATTTTAAACATTTTGTTTCAGAAGTCATAATGCTGCGTCAATCAAAGTAACCAAGTTTATCAGTAAGACGGAATGCGTTAAACTATAAATCTGCCAGCCGCATTTCTCTCAACTTTCGTGTTACGCTGTTAATGTATGATTATGGCTTATTTTTATGATGAATTAATCATTATTCTCAGGAACCTCCCGATAACTTGTAAACTTGAAGAGCGACGCGTTGATTTAAGGGAACAAAATCAAGATTTGACCTAAATATAGTTAAAAGAGAAAACCATGCTGATGAATTAATGATCCTTTTGCTTTTATCAGTTACTCTGTTTATAAAAGTGCTAATGATGTTCCAGAGCTTTTCCTGGCACTCATACTGTATATTCAGTCTCACCGATCATGATTTTCAGCGTAGTATTTTTAAGGAATGTCACACCATAACTGGAAACTTTATCGATAATTAACTGTCAGGAGGCCTGTAATACTACTGGAGAAATTACATCGCCGTCGTCTTGATCATGTCCTAAATGCGCTTAAATGAACAAGCACAAAATTGTAATATACTAAGAGAGAAAGGTCTTAATGGACGACAAAAGTTAGGTGCGATATGTGTTAATATGCTCACTTTTCCAGTAAGCATGTGTACATATAACTAATGTGGTTGTCGTGTGAATAGGATTCATCCAGCATTTTGCTAACGACGTTCCGACATTTCAGTTACGTCATGAATATTCTTATAATTATTATAAGAATCGGATTAGAAATAAAACTACAATAAATCTTTCTGAACCGCAATATCAGCCAGCTGTCAATCTTTCAGGATTGATTTCACATTGGGGGTGGGTTTTAGAATCCTATTTAAACCATCAGTCTTTTGTTGCAATGAGACACCGTCAACGGCGATCAGAACTACGTCACAGCATATTCAAGTTAGTAAATTAATATAGATAATACGTAACACAACATATCCATGCATGTATACCTGTTTGTTAGTTGTCGATTGGACGTTGTCTGAATAATTAAATTATACGATTATATCCACAGCATATTCAAGTTAGTAAATTGATACAGATAATACATAACACAACATATCCATGCATATATACCTGTTTGTAAGTTGTTGGTAGGACTCTGTCTGAATTATTAAATTATGCGGTTATATCCACGTCGAAGGATAAACAAAAACAACAAGAAATCGCTCAATGCCTAATGGATCTCCCTCGTTATAAACTGACATTCAATTCCAGCGCTTCTAAGTACACAACAAGTAGATTAAGCGTTTTTTTTTTTTTATCTTCCTTTACAGTTTAACCAAGAAATAAAAAGAGATAATTAGGAGACTACTATTGTCAGCGATTAAAAGCAACATTCTTTAAGGTTTGGAACCTCCCAAAAAAATTAGATTAACATTTACGTTCCCATTACGCGTAATTATCTCTCTGGGTATTGTAATCAAGATCCAATTTCGCATTACAGTTGTAATGTCAGCTTGAAAACTTTTTTACGCTAGACAATGAGATAAGATATTCAGAGAGAGAGAGAGAGAGAGAGAGAGAGAGAGAGAGAGAGAGAGAGAGAGAGAGAGAGAGAGTTACACATACACACACACTCACACACACAAACACACATGCAACACACACACAGGTATTAATCAAGCCAGGTTGGTCAGTGTTTGCTATGTTCAGGGCCGATACACGGAATTGATTGGGATCGGGTCTGTACCGGCACCCTCATGCCTTCCATTTCTCTCATCTTTGTCTCTCAGTTTCTATAAACCCAGCTCTGTTTAAGGGCGAGAGAATCTGCGGTTTGCTGGGAAGGAACATTTGCGTTCAGAGTCCATTTCTGGATTTATTGAACGTAGCATTGCTTATAAAAGAGTATGATGTGTGAATTTCTCTCCTATAATTCAACTCTCTCTCTCTCTCTCTCTCTCTCTCTCTCTCTCTCTCTCTCTCTCTCTCTCTCTCTCTCTCTTTTCTGTCTTTCACATCGGCTAAGGCTACCCATCTTGTGGGGCTATGTTAATCGTGAAAGAAGAATTTCATCTCTCTCTCTCTCTCTCTCTCTCTCTCTCTCTCTCTCTCTCTCTCTCTCTCTCTCTCTCTCTCTCTCTTGCTCTCTCTCTTTTAATCATGAAAGGCTCTCTTAATCATGAAAGAAGAATCTCTCTCTCTCTCTCTCTCTCTCTCTCTCTCTCTCTCTGTGCCTTCGGCTCTTGTGGGGCTATGTTAATCGTAATAAGAACATCATGAAAAATAATGATAGCAACAAGAGCCTTAATGGCTGCGAGTCCGTCCGGTTGTAAAGTTATATAGAATACGAAAAATTATCCCCCACTTGAAAACGAGGACAAGGAGCGTTCATTACTCAAGATAAATGGCGTCCTCCAGATGCCAGATAATGTGATTCTTTTATTACGTCCATTGTCATCAGCATTGTTGCTTTATTTGTGCTTGTAATGCATATTATCTTGGAGAAAGGTGAAGTAGGAAAATGCAATAAATGCGTCCATCGCCAACATCCCACTCCAGGATTATTATAGTCGAGAGAGAGAGAGAGAGAGAGAGAGAGAGAGAGAGAGAGAGAGAGAGAGAGAGAGAGAGAGAGAGAGAGCCAAATCCAAACGCTGGAAGCAGGCAATTTCAAGCACCGAGAATTGGTCTTAACTTGAGAGAATAAGACAGAATATCATAATATGGGAGGAGAGTCTTGCTGCAATAACAATGTTTTCGCGAAATATATTTAATTCCACCGCTTACTTGAGAACTGAGTCACCTTTTGGGTCTTTCCGTTCGATTATTTCTTAAATTTTTATTACATATACGGAGAAGGGCACGGGGACACGCAGATACATTTAAAGGAATATCAGGCAAAGGTCATTGGATTGCTTACCGCCTACCACGTAACAGTTGGTTCAGCTGTCAAGTGACACATCCGTCATGTATGGAGGGGGAGGCGCCCAAAGAATGCAGCCTTTGAGATTTACAACAAGTCTTTAGGGGCTGAGTTGTCAGCCCCACGCCCATTTTCTTAACCCCACTGGATCTAATATACGTGAGTCACAGTCCCCATTTTGGCTTATTGTACCTTCCAGAGGTGCAATGACGTAAAAGAACCTGAATATACTATTGATTCACTGTGTTTCTAATTGAATCAGGAATAAAGAAACTTACGAGATGGGAATCAATGCAGAAATGATTTTAGATGAAAATGAACCGGTAACTCTCATACTGAGTAGCTTGTTTTGCAGAGTATGGAATGAGGAAAATACGGATTTATGACTGGGAAACTGGATTATAGCAGACACCCAAAAAAAAAAAAAAAGCCGACCTGATATCATGTGGTATCTTTGGAGAAATCGCCCTGACATCGGCCCTAGTGAAGATATTCAGTGTGCTTACCGTAAGCAGCTTTGAGAAACACATTGTTGCTATGCTTAGAGATGAACAAGCTTGTTTTTAAAAAGACAGAAGTTGCAGATATCACATATTCAACAGTGAGTATAATTGAAAAATCCCCTTCCGATAGCTTTTGTTGATTACGAGGATGTATATAACAGCGGTCACAGACCAATAATATGGAAGGTTTTATGTCGCTATGGCATTCCCGTTACATATATAAAGCTGTTTGAAACCATCC
Organism: Macrobrachium rosenbergii; assembly: GCF_040412425.1. Lineage (NCBI taxonomy): Eukaryota > Metazoa > Arthropoda > Malacostraca > Decapoda > Palaemonidae > Macrobrachium > Macrobrachium rosenbergii. The sequence continues at coordinate 109,316,989 of NC_089752.1, forward strand.
ATGATCGAAGCGGATTCAGCGTTAATGGTTATTGAGTTCCGTCAAGTGAATTTACAGTAAATAGTGGGGTGATGCAGGGACATGATAGGTCGTCTTTGCTGTTTGCCTTTCTCGTGGATTTCATCAGATAAAAAGTGAACGCAGTTGGAAGGGAAGGTCTAGATTAGAATACCGATAAAAACTCGACGGACTGGGAGTACTCAGATAATGCTATTTTAATCAACAAAACGCCAGAAGATTTACAAAGCTTAGTTAAGAGAATACATATAAAATAAACAAAGACAACGAGGTCAGAGTATTCACAATATGGAAAGAATAATTTTAGTGGGAAAAAGGATTGATGAAGTCGATTCTTTAAAATATTTTGGAATAATGATATCAGTTCAAATTCTCTTGAGATTGAATTTAGCGAAAGACTAAAATAGGCAAGTGAAATAATGGCCAGGTTGAATAAATTTTGGAAACAATTAGACTATACCTGCATGTGAAAGTATGAGTATCCTTTAGTTTAATACATTCTGCATTGCTAAGCAAACACAAGCCATGGCGTGACAATGAAACTTCAAAAGATTTTATAGATTTGAAATACTTTTAGAAATTTTAGAAATATATAGTATATGAGTATATATATATATATATATATATATATATATATATATATATATATATATATATATATATATATATATATATATATATATGTGTGTGTGTGTGTGTGTGTGTGTGTGTGTGTGTGTGTGCGCGCGCGAGTGTGTATACATTGAATTTGGGCATTGAAGTGTAGATTTATCAATTGCTTAATCTTAAATCTGGAATTATGTCATTTCCATCTTTAATGTTGAAAATAAACTCCAGCTATGCAAGGTATCTTAAACCTATTATTTCCTCTCTCTAACTCTTGACTAGTAGTAAGTTGAAATATGTTCCAAGCAAGCTGATATAAATATGGAATATACTCACAAGATTGTCAAAAACTAGAATATAAGGTCAACATTTCAAAATGTTTGTCAAGCTACGCGTGAAATCTGTGAAGCGAGTAAAATCCAGCCATATTTCACATCTTCCACACGGCCTATTAGCCCCCTTCCTCATATTGTAGATCCTCCCCCCCCCAACCCAAGCTCCCCTTCTCCCTCGAGACTCCCTCACATGTCACCACCCGCGCTTAACTTATATATGTCCCCCTCACCAAAATGGCTTTGTGACGTCATTGACAACGGAATTTTAATTTAAAGTGGATTTCCATAATTCCCTCGACGTTACGGGTAGGGTATTTTTCGGAAGAAAAACTATCATAATTCTGGAAACTATCTAGAAATTCGACAGGTTTTCTTTACGTAGGTATTTTGAATAATTATGATAATATATACGGTCTTTGCCGTAGGCGATCAAAAGCTTAATGGTCTTAGTCCTAAAATTTTTGAATATCAATATACTTTAAAAGTATTTCATTTTTTGAACTTCTTTGGAACGTACAACACCGGCGCTTCCTGTAATTCAACATAATTATTTTTCCTCATATATCATTATGGGTTGTGTGTTCCTGTATTTTTGTCGTGAAATTGAATTTATAAATATCGATGTGTATTCATACATGTTCGTGAAGTGTGTCAACATTCCAGTTTGTTGCCTTTGCAGTGAAGAAGAAAAAGGAATACAAAGATGGGAAATTGGTGTGTGTTTGTGTGCATGAGAGAGAGAGAGAGAGAGAGAGAGAGAGAGAGAGAGAGAGAGAGAGAGAGAGAAAAGCAAAAAAGTTTTGCAAATACTCTTCCCTTGATGTATATCATCAGGTTTTATTCCTATGTCCCTTTGTTAAAAATAATCACCCCATTTAGTAATGCCAAGAAAATCTAAATTTTGACAAAGTACTGGATAGAAAATGCCTCATTGATTCTTCTCTCTGGAAAAGTCTACTTTCTCATTTTTTCTTGTCTGCAGTAAAAGCTTCAGTCTATAGCACCGATCGCCAATAACGTTCGAGCTGCAAAAGATTTTCTTTTAAACGAATCATGCGATGTTATATTGAACATGAAATAATACCCTCTCTCTCTCTCTCTCTCTCTCTCTCTCTCTCTCTCTCTCTCTCTCTCTCTCTCTCTCTCTCTCTCTCTCTCTTCTATGAATAGCTTAATAATGATTTTTCGGCTCTATTGAAACTAGGTCACACTACTTTTGTTTATATTTCATATTTTCATGAATTTCAAGGTATGCATTCGTGGGAAATTATGCTTTACTTGTTCCATGCCTTTACACAGTTAATTTTCGCACTAGGTTGTAAGTGCAAAGTCCCTTAGGCTTCATATGCAGAATTTTAAAACTGTTAGCATATATATAATTTATTTTTTGTATGGTACATATTTCGCGGAATTTCTATTGACACGAAAGTAAATTTGAAGGAATACTCGGTGTATCATTTTGTAGCTTCCTACTGAAAACCGATGCCATAATATGGAGAGAAAGAAAAAAGTAGGCCATTGACTCCAATCTCGTATAATGTTCCCATAAAAATCAGGAATTCATTTACAGTAGTAATATTATAGAACTGTGGATGAGCGAAGAACATCCAATAAAGGCCTCTCTTTATCTACAGCATAAACCGGAACCTAACGCAACGTACGGGAATATTGTAATAACCTTAAATTCTGATTCCATATAACCGGCAACCGAGCGAGCACATATGAACTATCTGGTGCTTGTCCAATAAGGCAGAGTGTAAATGAAATCTGAAAGTCGGGGTCCGTAGAGTTTTATTCCAGTTTCGCTTTCGGCCCGAACTGCAAAAACCGAAACAGTGTATTTGATGGAATTTTTTTTTTCTTATTTATTTATGTATGTGTTTATTTATTTATTTGTTTATTTTTTGTTGAAGCATTCAATGCTGTTTATTTTGCTTACACAAACATGACTCTTAATTAGAGTAAAAGGATGTTGACTCAAGTTGATGCTACCGTCGACGTTTTTCCTTTTGTCGTTTTTGCTTTCATACAGATATACAACAAACCGTTTGCTTTAGAAACCACCCGTCATATCGGAAGTCCACGGTGTTCACATAAATATTTTTGAACGACCTAATGTTCGACGCTTTTCCTATTCACAAATGTCCTAAATTTCACGACGAACCGTGAATTTTTACTTCGTTAACAGTAAATATCCAGCAAACGGACGCTGATACAGAATACCAAGTGAATTTCAGCGCAGAAATATTTTTTGTCAGTCACCTACTGTTGACGGAGCGAGGGTTAATACCATTTGAAATCGTCCGCTCAAATGGAGTGCTGCATGACATTCTATTTGAATTCTGTGTATAAGTTAATACTGGTGAACTTTACTTTTAAAAATTTACACACAATTTTCTATAAATATTACACATTTATATAAATCAAACTTTTGTAGCATATCGTAGGTAGAACCGTATGCTATTAATTACCCATGAATTCATAAGACCTTTATTTAGAGAATTTTAATAGCGGCATATAAGCAAGCACACATTCAAGCGCAGAAGTAAACCATTAACGAATAATTGACTAGGCGATGTTAAAATTCCTATCATGGATTTTGATTGCTATGTAATACCCCGGCTCACTCTTATGGCCAGAGAAGCATTAAAATATATAAAAAAAACTAATAGATAACCAAAAAAAAAAAGACAAAAAAATTAAAACTTACAAGTTCGCTGCAGAGTAAGCATCATCATTTATTCAAATCAAGTGGCATTCGGCTTTCTCGTGATCGTTTTTGCAACCCAGAGAGGTATTCATTTCCCCATCGCCAAGTGTTGGAAATCCTTTCTCGCTCTGTCTTTTTCTTCTTGAATATTACATAATATTATCCATAAAGAAGACGCAAAAACGAGATATACATGGCCGCTACGTTGTAATGTCGTAATTCTGATGACAAATGTGGTTAGAACGGCTTGGTATAAGGATTTTTTTTTTTTTTTTTTAAAGCATTCTTTGTATAATTTCGCTCTCGATTGTGGTGAACACAGGAATATTCTTATTCACATAGGTACATACACACATAAATATCACTCACGCACACTATATATATATATATATATATATATATATATATATATATATATATATATATATATATATATATATATATATACATACTGTATATGTGTTTGTGTGTATGTATGTATATATATATACATACATATATATACATAAATAGATATATATATATATATATATATATATATATATACACACATACATACATACATACATACATACATACATACATACATACATACATACATACATACATACATACACCAATATAAAGCCACAAATATGATTTACTATCAAATCTAGTCCCTTGGGAATAACATTCACCTGAGGGTTGTAACTGATTATTAGATCTGTAATTAAGAAACACACACACACACACACACACACACACATATATATATATATATATATATATATATATATGTATATATATATATATATATATATATATATATATATATATATATATATATATATATATATATATATATATGCATATAAATATGCATATAAATATGTTCGTATGTATGTATGGTTGTATATAATTAAATACTATTTCTACCCTTATATTTATCTTTTCCCTGTGTAGCAACGATGGTCCTTTGGTGTAAATTCATGCTCAAATTTGCCGTCGACCAGTCCCGAAGCCAGCCTCACACTACTAGCCTCTATTTACGTTTACGAGTCGAATGCACGTTGGCCCGAACCTCGTCCAGGTAAATACGTAAATAACGTCCGTAGACAGAACTTAGGGTCTTACTTAAAATAGAAAAGAAAGTGAAACTTCACTGGCCCTCGTCTGCTCTAGCGTATCTGAAGTAGAATCTCCAACCAAAATTGTCACGCTCTTATGAGTGTCAGTTCGTGATACTTCAGTTATTTACGATACTGATATATTTGTGTATTTAGTTTCTGATAGTTCGTTTTCTTAATTTCATGTATTTTTATGCTGTGTGTACGCGTTTGTGTGTGTGAAACAGAGAGAGAGAGAGAGAGAGAGAGAGAGAGAGAGAGAGAGAGAGAGAGAGAGAGAGAGGGCATACAGTCACTTCCAGATCTTTGTCAAAAGGAAGTTAGTCCTTTTATGGCGGAAGTATTTTCAATTTTCCAGTAGGTAAAAATTATTATTTTTTCCTTTTCTATTATGTAGTTATCGAGAAATAGGTTAATCTACCGAGAAATTTTGATTTTATCAATATCCTGCTGTATGAAAATCAAATATTCGAAAAATAAAAATTTTCATGAAATAGTAACCCATAATCACGACCACCCTAAGGTCTAAACACAGATAATCATTACCTTATATTTATTGTGAAATTTAATAACGTAGTTACGACTACAACCTAGAGTTTCTCTCTCTCTCTCTCTCTCTCTCTCTCTCTCTCTCTCTCTCTCTCTCATTTCATCAGCATAACTGATATCGCAACCCCCACTTTGTATCATTTTCAAGTGTCTTCTCGAAGCATCATCATCTCCAGCTCATCGCACGGGTGTCACAGTCATTGTTCTTAAGCCTTTAAGACCTTCTCCCGCAGTCTTACAAGTGAAGCTGGCAAGAGAGTCTTGCGTCTGGCTTTGTACGTCGCGTTCGACCTGTCTTTGTTATGAGGCTTATCAGAAGAAGGCTAATTAGGCGCGACGAAGGCGCAGTTCGTTTTATCCGGTATAAACTGAAATGAGGAAATGAGCATTTAAATATTTCCTGCTTCCTCGTTTTTTTTTTCTCATGTCATTTCGCGCGTCAACAGTAATTATGATTTCATCCAGCTTGAATGTCAGTGTGCAAAGAAGGGTGAAGTCTACTGATGCCTGCTTCGTTTCCCGTGAGGAAAGTACTTAACAATGAATATGAATATTGCGGTGTTGCAACTGTAATTCCACCACGATTCTTTACTGAAACTACGTACCGTAATTGATAAGAATAAAAAAAAGACCGAAATTTGTTGCACTGAATTTTAAATATGCAATTATTAATCTACAGAAGCCACTCGGAATTAATTGGAAATCATTGACATTCATTTAAATTTCGCACAAGAAGAGCGAGGTTGCAATGAACTGCATAGTTATTTTCTTCAACACTGCTGGGCATCTTCTATTTTATTTAAACGTCGTCGATGAGAGTACGGCAATGCTTCTATATCTTGAGCGGTTCTTCCGCTTCCTTTGACATCGTAATTAGTTAGATCATTCGTTTTTATTCTATTTTTTTTTCTTAGCAGCAACGTTGTCTTTTCTGTGGACAATTTCCGTCGATTGATCCTGTGATCAGAAAGATAAAGCCCCATCTGCGGACACGTAGCCTCATGAGACCAGCCGGTTTTGGAATTCTCTTTCTTCCTCCTTACTTTACATGATGTAATCTTCCGTTCATCCTCTCCCCGAAAAAAAAGGTCTTTTGCCCTTTCAGTGTCAGGTCCCTGCTATATGTCCTTCTTTTCCCACTTTCTTATTTACCTTCTACTTAAGTTTATCTAGATGAGGACACTTAGTTATTGTTACACTTTTAAACAAGTTTGCTCTGTTACAAGAATGTATTCTTGTGATATTATGGGAAACTATTCCAGCATATCAAGGAGTAGGCATTTTTGCTTACTTAAAAGAAACTTACAGGAAAAAAAATATTGTTGTGATTTTTTAAAAATCTCTGCTGAAATTAGCCTAAACTCCACAACACTGAAATAGAATTCCAAAAAATTCACACTACATCAGCTAATATCGCAGTTGAATTTCCGAAAATTGAATTTGGTTTAAGGAGTAATTAGTGTTTTTGTAAAAGCAGTGAATCTATAACCTTTCTACCTTTGACGCGAAGAAAGAGGATAAATAAAAAGCAAGGTTGGAAGAAAGGTGGAATTATATCCACTCTTTATGAGAAATGTATGAGGAACTATGTCCATTCTTTGTGAGGGCTTTATCCACATTTTTGGAGGGGTTATATCCAAGTTTTGTTCGCGAGGGACTATATCTATTTTTGTGAAGGATATATTAACTTTTTTTTGTAAGGGGCTATACTCAAATTTTTCGGAGATGCTATATGACTTTCAATGAGGGGCTCTATATCCATATTTTGTGAGGGCCTATATGCACTCTTTGTGAGGGCTACATCCACTTTGTTTTTGATTAATTCTCCACAAGAATTCAAATCACGCAAGAAACCCTTCCCCGTGATACTAAAGTTATTGCCAATTCAGGAGCCAAACGCATTAGAGGGTGACTTCTATAAATTACTCCTTTTCTTCTCTGTACTACTAATACATTCGACATTGTCTTCTAAGTCTCCCCCACCAGGCCCCCCACTATACACTAGGATTGTCAGTGTCTCATTAGATTGTGTTCAGGGTCTCCCTAAATGAAAACGAATGATTTTTCGAAATCCTTCGTCTGGTCGGAGGCGAAAACGAAGGACAATTGAGTGCTGATTGTGGGATCTGTGATGTAAGATGAGTGAGAAAAGTCTTAATGATACGATTTAGGCTTTACCGTCTCCACCAGCTCCTCCTCCTCCTCCTCCTCCTCCTCCTCCTCCTCCTCCTCCTCCTCCTTCCTCTTCTCTATAAGCTTCCGGTTCTCATAACGACTTTCGTTTTGGATCGTCAAAAAATAATGCTTCATTTCTTTATGTGATATGACCATAGCTTATTGACTACCAACATTACCAACACTTAAAAATTTACTTACATAAATACTTCAATTATTTTTAATCAACGTTGCGTTCTACTTTATTTTGCATACCTGAAAAGAAGGAATAATTGTATTAGTATTGTAAGAGAAAAAAGTCATTCTTCTAATGATTTATAAAATTGGAAGAAAGTAAGTAAAGAACAAATGACGCTGCAATTATAAATGTTCATTGATTTTTTAAGAAAGTTTCCTTTGGCACCTTAATCTCTAAACCCCTTCCACGTTCATATTGTTGTAAGGCATTCTTATTTTCCCAGTATCCAGTGCTTTTCAAATAAATATTAAAATTCTTAACATTCAAACCACTAACTATAACAACAGTTATAAGCTGTAACATCATCTGTCCTTACAAGAAACTCTTGTCTCTATAGCAATCAATAAGGTATAACATCGTATCTCCTTACGAGAAACTCTTGTCTTTATAAACCCAGTAAGGTGTAACATCATATCTCCTCACTAGAAACTCTTGTCTTTATAAACCCAATAAGGTATAACATCATATCACCTTGCAAGAAACTCTTGTCTTTATAAACCCAGTAAGGTATAACATCATGTCTCCTGAGAAGAAACTTGTCTTTATAACACCCAATAAGATAACATCATATCACCTCACAAGAAACCCCCATCTTCGTAACTCCCAGAACCCATACGCTGTCTCCCGCCCTTATACCATTCACTATCATCTACCAGCCACGACTCTCCTATCAACGAAGTACTGGATACCTACAGAAGAAGAAGAAGAAGAAGAAGCTCCAGGCTGAATCTATACTATCGAACGTAGCGTGTCAGCCATTCAGAGCAACAACAGCTAATCTATAAGTTATGTATTCCAGCGTCGCATTAGTATCTCTTACGGATCCCGGAGTTGCCATAAGATTTCTTGTTGTCATTTCATACTGGAAGTGGGTCGGGAGAACTTTTCGTTTCAAGCTATTCCCTACATTTCTCGCAAGGTACCCTACGCATTAGCTAGTATTCTCTCTCTCTCTCTCTCTCTCTCTCTCTCTCTCTCTCTCTCTCTCTCTCCGATTCTCATGTGTGAAAGGGCCTGATACCTGCGCATTAGATTATACTCTCTCTCTCTCTCTCTCTCTCTCTCTCTCTCTCTCTCTCTCTCTCTCTCTCTCTCTCTCTCTCTCTCTCTCTCCCCTCGATTCTCATGAGTGAAAGGACCTTATACCTACGCATTAGGTAGTGCTCTCTCTCTCTCTCTCTCTCTCTCTCTCTCTCTCTCTTCCGATTATCACGAGTGAAAGGACCTTATAATTTGGTATTATTATAAGTTATTCCCAGCTCGCTAGTGCTGTCCTAGAATACGATAGGGTATTTCTTCTCGGTATACAAAGAACTATGTTAGAAAATTTAAAAGGTGACGACATGCACGGGCCTCACGTGCTACACAAATTTTATGAATTCACGCTGCCATTGATTATAGGTCTTCCTTGAACCAAGACGCCTCCAAACTTACCATCTCGACTCGGTAACCCGTCAGGAATGTTTTTACACTTACCACCAAAAATGTTTTCCCTGAGACACGAAAGTAGACGCATGTCCCTATTTTAAAAAAAAAAAAAGAACAAAAAAATTATGTCCCGAATACCACCTCCGCCCAGAGCGATAAAACTATACTAAGTTGATGTCTACACGTCATGTTTTTCTGCGGGAGGGTTACTTAAGTATGTGCTGAACATACTAAGAGAATAAAAAAAGAGGGATCCTACTTTTTACATCAAAGCTTTATGCTAAAACGATTTTTTTTTTTAGGTTTTTACACAAGTTTAAGAGTCACGGTTGCTTTTATTATTTACAATATTGTGAGCTTTTATTATTATTATTATTATTATTATTATTATTATTATTATTATTATTATTATTATTATTATATATAATAATAATAATAATAATAAAAATTTTATTATTATTATTATTATTATTATTATTATTATTATTATTATTATTATTATTATTATTATTATTATTATTATTATTTTGCTTTTGTATTGCCGTCCAACAATATTTACTATGATAGCAAGAAGTCGTATAAAATCCCCGTAACGTATGGACAACGCCATAACAAATGGAAATAAATGACAGCAAGATAATTTCTATCCTCCTTTCTTAACTAAACCAAGATTTCCCCTTTATTAGCGTTTGAACACTAAAAAGGAAATAAACAAATAAAAAAATATAAACGGCGTCACAAGCTAAATGTTTATGTGTTATTCTGTGGAAGTCCAAATTCGGTGTAGTGGTGCCTGTCTACGCGTCCGTCAAACTTGAAAAATCGAAACAAAAACATTCGGAATCAATGACAGAAAGCAAGTTATCACTAGGGTCTGACATTTCAAAACAAGTTTTTTTTGTCGCGTGCCGTGAAGGTTCTGTTCGTATATGTAAAGCAAGGCTTAGACATGTTTGCCTAAGAATATACGCGTCGGTTTTCCGGTTGGGTTATATACGCAGTTAACACGTAAAGAAATTATTTTTTTGCTTCGTATGTATTGAACTGCTAACCAGCTCGAGTAATAAAAGTGACTCCGTCAGTATTGGTGCTTGAAGATAACTCCAGTTTATTTAACCATGGTTGGAATTAGCTTTTATATATACGAGTATATATATATATATATATATATATATATATATATATATATATATATATATATATATATATATATATATGTATGTATGTATATATTGATAAAAAGTAGTTGATTGGTTAATTTCTTGTACTCTTCTCTGTTTTGATAATCAGCATTTTATCATATACCCGGAACACTGTCACTTGTCATTCATTCGCTTACAAGTAAAGATAGGAATAAAATCCACATTTTTTTTTTTTTTTAGGAAAAATAAATCTTGTTATTTCTAACGTTTTCATTCCAGTAACATTTTAATGGACTTGCCTTCAGTGTTACGGCGTTAAAAGTATGATTAATTCTATAAAACGGAAGAATGACTTTGGTTATAAATCATCTAAAATTAGTAGGAGCCACTGACTCCTGTCACTGCGTGCCAGGTAGTTTAGATATTTTATGAAGAATTAACTGTAAAAAAAAAAATCACAATTTCCAAGACGGTCCACCTTAAATGAAACCTAGAAAGTTTATGATAAAGAAACTATCATTATTTATGGCTAAAAATAAGATGAAGTTTATAGGAATGAATCAAGAGGTTACGCGACATAGTACAGATTTGATGGTAGTCGTCATGCACAAAATAAAATTGTCTTTTTGTTTATTTTTACTTGATATTTCAATTTTAAAAACAACCGCGTTTTGTTTGATGTTTTAACCAGTTTCTTTTAATAAAAATTATTTCTGTCATTATACTTTAAGACTGTAAATAATGAAGAATGGTAGAAAACTGCTGTAATAAAAATGGAAGTCACAGGTAATAAAAAGATATAAATTTCATATTATATATATATATATATATATATATATATATATATATATATATATATATATATATATATATATATATAATATACTATAAGACTAAAATAATGAAGAATGGTAGAAAACTATCAACATTAAAAGATATACACGACATACACTTACGCATATATATAGACTGCATGTTATTTGATGTCCACTCTGCTTGTACTTGTATATATTTCCTTATACTGAAACTAGAAACCAAAGTCGATGCCATTTTGAAAATACTCTGTGTTGTGTTAATTTTCAAATGAAGGTAAACATGTAAACAAATCACAAAAAACAGATGAACCCCATCACTTCCAAATTCATAATCATTTCTCCCGTCTCTTCAACGCCGTGGAGATTCACGTCAGACTTCGAGTCCAGGAATCAACAAACTTCATGAGAATAAAAGTTAAGATTTTCTAATATACTTTTCCTTTTCTTCAGCCTGCTTTTTTTTTTTAACTTATTTTTTATCTCCAATTCATGTACGTGATTGCCAACACCAAACTTTGCATAACATTGTGATTGAGAAGAATTTGCATCCCGTAATCAGCGCGAATGAAATTATCGCTTTTTCATATTCTTCCAAATAAATTTCCCCATTACTCTGTAAATAACATTTCCGGAATATCTAATGGTCGCTGTTTCTCTTATGCAAAGGGGGTTGAAAAGGGCAACTAATATCCGCCTTTCTTTGTTTGTCAGTAACATCAATACCATTTTTATTTGCTCGTCCTAAGAGTATTTTGTTTGTCTGATATTTGACCGAATTTACATGAATTTAATATTTGCGATATAATATTCATATTGGATCGTTTACCATTTTGAGCATTCTCCAGTGACTTGCTGACTTTGGCTATTATTCCATTGCCAGGACATATGGGAAGGAGAAGAAGAAGAAGAAGGAGAGAGAGAGAGAGAGAGAGAGAGAGAGAGAGAGAGAGAGAGAGAGAGAGAGAGAGAGAGAGAGAGAGAGAGAGAATTTTTTTTAGGATCTTTGGGATGGGGATATGGTGACGACACAGTCCACCTTTGAAAGCTGTAATCAGTCACTGGTCGTCTGGGATGAGTAATGTAGTGCTCGGCTCGTGTTGGTTAGACCAGTGGATTGTTACCAGCCGCGACCAACCTTTCCACACACACCAACGTCTCTGTTTCGGTGAAGAAAAAGGCCATGGGAATAACAGCATCATCCTGACGGACTTTGTGAGAAATTGGAACGTTGTGAAGTAGTATATATATGTATATATATATATATATATATATATATATATATATATATATATATATATATATATATATATATATATATGTATTTATGTGTGTATGTGTGTATGTGTGTACACACATATATACAATATATATATATATATATATATATATATATATATATATATATATAATACTGTATGTGTGTGTGTGCATAAACATTTATTTATATTTAAATTTATATAGATTGCACATTGGTTCAAATGAAAGAGACACCTGAAAAGGCATTCTTTTGACAGCAAACATTTAACTTAATGAACGAGCTATTTTTAATGCCACTGAACCCATCTCGCTGAAAATATATGGACAAAAATATTTCTTTCGCCATACCGTCGAATCTTTCATTACCGGATTTAATGAGAACAATATGAAACTCAAAAGATTTTAATGAGAACTTGATTGCTTGCCAACTCCAGGATAGCAATCAGAACTTGTGTTTCATCTTCCGCAGGCAAAAAACAAAGGTGGGAAATAAGTAGCCAGTTCACGCACACACACACACACACACACACACACACACACAACATAGTCTTACCTTACGATTTTTTTTTATTGGCTAAAAGAACTGTCACTGTTCAAACGCGCGTTCTCTGAATTGCGTCAAACAGAAAACAGAATCTGATAAATGGTCCTCTTGGCTGTCAGAGTAATAATGTTCTTGCTGTGAATTGTTTTATCGCCTCCATACGATCATAATGTAAAATCACAGGACTAATGAGGAATAAATCACCGTTGTAATTGATGAATGACGGCATAACCCTCGCAATTATTTAATAATTCACATATCACAGGGCGATATCATCATAATAATCGTTAGCTCTATGGTAATTGTCATGATTCATTTTATTGCTCTTGCTATTAATATCGCGGAGTCCAAAGAGTAAATTGAACAAAAATAAGTATTTAGCTACCATTCATAATTTCGTGAGAGAGAGAGAGAGAGAGAGAGAGAGAGAGAGAGAGAGAGAGAGAGAGAGAGAGAGAGAGAGAGAGAGAGAGAGAGACTTCACCTTGCAAGGAGATAAGATTAAGTGAAGAAACTCAATCATATTAAGATAAATTGCTTATTGTAGCAGCACGAAATAACGCAATCTAGAGATTTCAAAAAATGCATTATCCAATTACCGACGGGAGAGGCGGGTCATTAAATTAAGTCAGTCCGTATCAAATGTTTATTTGTTAACAGGAAAGAATGCAAATTATAACATTCATAAATCATGTGGTAATTATTTGCATGCGCACTGATCATCCGTTATGTGATGTGTATTCAAGCTTATCGCAGTAATGGCTAATGCTGTTTCACCTATGAGGGGATAATGTTTTATGCATGAGTCTATGTATTAAAAAAAATCGCTGATTGGATACTAATTTTGCTGTAATTATTACGGTTAAAGATTGTGATGATCAAGATAAGGAATCAGCACCGAGTACAAAAACTGTTCAACGAGTTACAGAAATATAATATAAGTAATATAATACAAAACATTATATCAACATATATCTCGCTTCTCTATATATGTTTTCTCATCAAGACATTTATTTTCAAGGGAACGGTACCATCCAATGGAAAAAATATTTTTCAACAAATCTCTAAACAGTAATTATCCTTACAACAATGTATTTGAATGGATGCAATACGTATTGGGATTTGGCATTAAATATTAGGTTTGTTCAGCATGAGACTGAATAGGTTTACTCAAATTCCACAGCAATATATTTACTTTATCAGAATATGATACAAATCTGGAAGCTTTCTAGTGTTGCACAAACGAATGCAAAGAAGAGGCACCAACTACTACTATTTCTACTGACTAATAATACTAATAATAATAATAATAATAATAATAATAATAATAATAATAATAATAATAATAATAATAATATCAGTAGAAGACCCTCTTTTAAGCATTTAGTGTTGAAAATGATAATTGCATCAGGTGCATTAAATTGATATAAAGTTTTCTGTACCTTTCTGATAGGTGTTTTTTAGGGTGACTGCATTCTGCCAATAACTCGCCGATCTGTGTCATTCTCGGAGAAGAAAGCAGTTGCAAACTTGAGTAGTTTTATTTCGGACGAATACACTATATCAGTTACAGAATAACGACGATGGCAAAATGCAGTAACCCTGATAAAACAATTATCAGAAAGATGGAGAAAACTATTTAAATTGAATGCAGGTGATGCAGCTATGACTTCCAGTAATAATAATAATAATAATAATAATAATAATAATAATAATAATAATAATAATAATAATAATAATAATAACACCGATGGTTATCACATAAGATTTGTTTTTACAACTTGAACCCCTAGCGGGGGTAGTGCTATTAGTGCACCTCACGCGGTTCACTGTAGGCACTACTTAAGGTTCTTTGCGGCGTCCCTTCGGCCCCTAGCTGCAACCCCTTTCATTCCTTTTACTGTACCTCCGTTCATATTTTCTTTCTTCTATCTTACTTTCCACCCTCTCCAAACAATTGTTTCATTGCGCAACTGCGAGGTTTTCTTCCTGTTGCACCTTTAAAACCAATTTTACTCTCAGCGCTGAATGACCCCGTAGGTCCCAGCGCTTGTGCTCTGGCCTGAATCTTAAATTCCATTTAAAACCTCATTCATTTTCATAATTCTCTTTGAGATCTTCGTTTTGACGCGGTTAAACCACAATAATAAACCTAAGAGTTCCTCGCGTTAAAATGAACAGAGTTATTCCTCGTTTTTCACAGAGTAATTACACACATGCAGATTTCCATTAAGACCAAAAATAAAAACTAATAAAGATTAACGAAAAGCCCCAAAATCCTGCATTAACGTTTAAGAACGGAAGACAAAGGAGCGAGGAAGGGGAGAGAGAATTAAAGGTAATTTGAAATTATGATAAAAAAGACTAAGTGATATAAAACCCCGGCGATGAATTTAATGAGAAAAGGGAAGTACCACGAACAGACAAAAATGGAGGGAGAAAGGTAAAGTTATGGCGTATATTAGCGGGAATTTAAAAGGAGAGGGTCGTTTTAGTTCAAATTATTTGGTGTTCAGCGAAGTTTTCCCCGGGAAAAAGGCGACGGGATCCTACTTTAACGGCAAACAACCGAAACGGCCGAAACATGTATATTCTATTACGTCTTTAAATGGTTAGAATTACGTTTATTTTGTCCGAGGTGACTGGGACTGGAATGCCTTGACATAAACATCGTTGGAAACACCAGTAAAGAAATTCACATGTGTTACTCGTCTTACTCGAAATTAAATATTCATTATTAGGTAAAAATCACTGTTATGATTAACGTATATAACTAATTAATCGTGACTCACGTTATTTGTTAATTGCTGTATTATTTGTAAAGTTCTTTGCTTCTCGTTCTTTTTTTGCTGATTCTATTTTTGTCATCTATTTTATATGTAAAGAAAGTATTCTGAGTAAATACAGTCATTAATACTTCATATTTCTATGTAGTATTTTAGTAAGATATCATGTGTAACGCAAAAGCTATCATGCTATTTTGTAGTTCAGTTGTATCGAACTAATGTTTCCCCCTTCCCAAAGTAAATGTAACAATTGCGTGACTTAATTCCTTTTTATTATTGCATTATTTTCAATAGAACTCAGATGATATCGGCAAAGTAACCCTAACACGACTACACTTGCCACTGGAAACCCTGTTATTTTCCCATTCGTCGCTCTGTTATCTGCAGCAGAACCACGACAATTCTGAATTCTCCTCGACAGATATGTCTTCGTAATTCGGATGTTACCGTGACATTTATCCCCGGGTTTATTTCCAAAGTTTTTCTCTAAATACTCTTTAATTTCCTATTATGAACCATACGTCTTCCCCCATGGCCATTTCATTTCCCCCGGTTTCGATAATCTTCCTACTTAATCACTTCTGAACGAGTCTCCTTGGTTTTTTTTTCTTTTTTTCTTTTTACTCCTTTCTTTTTTATCTTTTTTATCTTTTTTATCTTTTGAGATTAGTTTTCCCTCTACCACGAGAGCAAAGGTTTCTCTGCACTCTCGCATATTCACACAGTGCTGGTTACCAGCTCTGTTCGCTAGTTTTTCATGCATGTGAAATTCATTTTTGGGGCTTTCTGTTTGAGTATGCCATTTAAACCGGTGGAAAAAACGTTAAATTTATAAGTCGTTCCTTTGCTGATACGTGTGAATACTTACAGGCGTGAAATCATTTTATGTTGTTCCTTCAGTTCGTGGTTGCTCACTTGTGAGATGTTCTGCAGCTCGTTTGGAATTCGTTAGAATTATTATTTAAACTGACATTAAACACAGTTGTCACTCAGACTAAATATAAAGGTCTTCTATAGAGAGATGTCAAAATTCATGGTAATATGTATCTGAACGTTCGCATACCTGATATTTCACAATATATTCTCTCACCTATTTTATCTTAGACTCCTTATCCTTTGTGCTTAATTTCGATCGTTTTCCTCGACACTGACTGACACCTTGCAACGCAGTCTTCCCATGCAAATATATGTATACATTGTTATTGTGTTTCTATCAAAATTGTTGTGGCAAGATCATCTTTTTCTCTCTTCATCAAGCCATCATTCTTGAATGTGTCCTCCATTCTACCCCTTGCATTTATGTGTGAAATCACGGCGCTTTCCAACTGAAGTGAATTCGTTAACCGACATTTTTATTTTTATCATATATTTTGTTTGGTAGATTTTTTCACTCCGTGTGTGTGGGGTTTTGGTGTTCTCTGAAGAAGTTATATTTAATGAGAAACATGTCTGTGTAATCCAGACATGAAAGTATGTTGACTTTTCTTCGGGGATGTTTAATCACACATGACTCATCTAAAACAAAGAAAATTCTACATCATATGTGAAATAAATGTGTTTGATGGACCAAGACAAAGACAGATGAACAGACAAATGTAAAATTAAGACACATCCTCAATTTCCATAACTCAAATCAACTTTCTAAACACCTTTAATAAAAGAAAAATAGACCTATAATATCTGGATGTAGCCAGAAGCGTCACAGCAGAGCAAAGTATCGCAAATCGCCCTCTTATATAAAAAAAGACGCTAAAACCCTCCCCCCACCCTCATCGGCAGCGATGGCGGCAAAATGCTGGAACTAAAGTGAAGACGCATTCGGATTCCATAAAGCCTCGTTGGCGGACGAATCCCATCTTCTATAAACTCCGAGAGAGAGGGCTCGCGATCCTCCGAAACGATCGACCAAAAGAGGATCAGCGAAGCGTTCTAACTCGGATAATTAATCAGGATTTGAGTCTGAAGGGAGAAGAATGAGAGAGAAAACACGAGATCCCGAGGAAGACAATGAGAAGGACAATGAGCCCTCTCTCTCTCTCTCTCTCTCTCTCTCTCTCTCTCTCTCTCTCTCTCTCTCTCTCTCTCTCTCTCTATTTGTAAGGAAAATAGACTATCAGTTATCTTACTTGAGAGAAGCAAGTGTTTTAATCATGTTTTCTTTCTACAGAAAACGACAAATTCTGAATTTATAGAAGGAAATTTGAGGATGGTAGATAATCATTTACGTGGATAAGTTAAACAAGTTAAACTAGACAAAATAAAACACAAATATTCAGATAGATAGATAAATAGACAGATAGATAGATGATAGCACAAAAGTTCCAGAAAACCGACCGCCATTCAAGAGGTGGAATGTATCTGATAACCGACATATCGATTAATGATAACGCATTAATATAGCTTGACCACAAGATCTCGAGTGGTGCCCACACGGGGGGTGGGCGGGTGGCGGAATGGTAGTTGGGGAGGGGGGGTTGGCGGAGACTCTTCAAGAACCCGGCTGTAAGGACGGCCAGTTATATTACGTCGATTTGTTTTTGCCATCGTGGTCCCCTTACCGTAATAACACTTCCGTTGATAAAAGTCTCATGTTACGAATAAGTTCATTTTATATATATATACATAAGTGTACATATACTGTATATGTATATAAATGTATGTACAAACACACAAACACACACACATATATGTATATATATATATATATATATATATATATATATATATATATATATATATAAAATATATATATTATGTGTGTGTGTGTGGGGGTTTGTGAGTGTGTGTGTTTGTGTCTGCGTGTTTGTGAGTGTTTGTGATTTTCCTGAGCTTTTGTTAATAACTTCCGAAAATAAAAAAAAAATCTAAAAATAAAGCCACTCTATTATCCTTGAACTCAGTTTTACTGGAAAGTCCATAGAGTACACTATAAAAACAATTTATGACTGGCTGAAAAGACGGATCAATAAAATACTTATATCTTCTACATCATTATTGAGCCATTATTTACAATTTACAGTATTCAGTTGTTCAATTCTTACTGTTCTCTAGGTTAATTGAAGGGTTCATTTAATACGTCTGCCCATTTTTTTTCTTTGTCCAGTTTACAGGTCATCTCCTCACAGAAGATGATATGGAATCTGAGTATACGTGGGCCAAAATTCGACCATCCTGTAAATGCTACAAATTAAAGAGCAGAAATTTGGCCAGTATACTTTCAGGCCTAGACTATAAAATCCTTGAAGGCATCGAATGCCTTGTCCCTTAGGGAACATCAGCATCTGGTAGAAATCAAGGTCGATGCCTGCTTCTTTCTTCATCTGGGTAAATTAAGTGAATCCCCTTGTGAGCACAGAAGTATTTTAAATACTTATCTTTATGAGTTGTGGGATATGTATGATAGATTGTCAGTTGCGTCAGAAGCTCTTTCATCAGAGCTTCTGCAGAAACTCGCGGCTCTGTTATTTATTCAGCTCTGGGTTAGTGTCGTGTCTCAGCTTCATATTTTAACGACTGTCAGGAGGAATATTAATGCAATGAAAATTCATTAGACAAATTGCACTTGAGCTTCACGACGGAGATGTCAATTAATGGAATCCGTTAATAATAATAATAATAATAATAATAATAATAATAATAATAATAATAATAATAATAATAATAATAATAATAATGAAAGCATATCCACAATTATCAATGGGTACAAATATATTGAATAAGTGAGTCGAGAAGTTTTCCGAAAGCTCTCAGTATAGACTTATTTTTAAATGTATTTGTGCTCATACATAACTGGGTTTGTATCTCCATTTCAAGACTCAAGCTACTATGAGTATTTTTAATAATAATAATAATAATAATAATAATAATAATAATAATAATAATAATAATAATAATAATAATAATAATAATAATAATAATAATAATAATACATTATTAACTTAGATCGAGATTATTACGAAGTATTCTTGCAACATCAATTACCAACATTACAGAAGGTAGGCCCAAATTTTGTGCGCCGTTCGTGTTGGAAAAATACGGGTCAAGCTGTTGTGCACCATCTCTCTTTATCGTAAAACGAGTCGAATAACAATGATTTTAGTGATATTTCAAGAAAATGCCCCTTTTACATATTACGCTTTAAGATACGTGAAATAA
>NC_089752.1:109339352-109354352 GCF_040412425.1 Macrobrachium rosenbergii
AGCATGTGCTCTTTTCGTTCATTAATTAATATTCGAACACGGTCCAGAAAACTGAAGTTTATGTGAACCTGAAAGAACAGCACGAGAAGGAACAAAGTTTTTTCATCTGCCGTAGTTAAAAACAATTTAACCTTACTCACAATCTCGCTTAATATCTTTAATGCGAAATACCTTGAAGTTATGAATTTAAGCAAACCATTGATTACTGGAATGCTAAATATTCCACTGTAAATGTTTCCGTTGGCCTAAAACTTCTCATTTAAGAAGGTCAAATTGTTTTCGGAATCTGTAATGACCATCTTCGTTACAATGAGAAAGTATTGGGAAATTATAGCAAAATAGATGTATAATCTAATCTTGAGAAAATTACTAAACTACCCTCTATCAAAGATGAGATTAGTGAAGCCACAGATTTGATTAACTATGTAGCTGTGCAAACATGGGGAGTGGGGGGCAGATTAAGGCATTAATGGAAACAATATAGAAAATCACCCGATTAATTCTCATACTCTCAAAATATTAAGATATTTCATTTAGACAAAATTCATCCTCTTACGTAAAGCAACGAAGATAATCCACAGTTTAGGGTCCAAATTTGTCTCAGCTCTGGTCAGCGCCAAGTTTGTGCAACGTAAATGGCGGTCAATAGATCTCGTCATCTGATTATCTGAATCTGAAGGCCAGACAATCGGATATTCTTTAAAGGTCAAACAAAGTTTAGAAGAACAATATCTCAGTCTTCTAATGCAAGTATTTTAATTCGTTGTTTTGCATGAGACTTTATTTAGTATTATTAAACAGTATATATTGATATCTGCAGATTCATTGGATGTTTACAAAATTTGCGTTATGCATTTTATATCATAACTGATATATTTTTTTGTTAATGATAAGACTAAGCATCGCATTCATGAAGTAGTAATGACAACTTCCTTCTATCATTTTTTTATTATAAGGGGAATCCATCCTTTGGAATTGCTTTTTTTTTGGTCGTTCAAATAATAAAAAAACATTTAATATTTTTCAAAGCTACGAATTCTGTGACCTAATTGGTGCTTGTTGCCTAAAAGAAACATTTGTACTTTAATTCCTCTACAATAGTATCATTGCTTTTCAAGTTGCCATAGTTTATCCAGGTTAATGTCAGATGAAGGATGAAAGTAAACTGTGGACAGTAGTCATGTAACATCACATCAAGGACTAATAGGAAAAATATTTTCAAGAAAGGCAAACTTTTGTCACTGAAGTATTTCTTATTAGAATTACTTTTTTGATAAGAAAACTGAAATCTTGTTGTCAGTATCTCGATCATGACAAACAGAAAATATTGTAGGTTTGTAAAGACGGGAACTAGTATATAACCAAGTAGTTCACTTGACAGTTATCAAGAAACACCAGATACATCTCAAAGACATATAATTCTATTTTATTTTTCATCGCCTGTTAAGAAGTCATCCAGTGCCCGACGATAGATAATGCACAATAACAGATAAGAAAGAATGACAACTCTGTGACAATTCGACCAAATGATTCCCTCTCGTCGTATTCCGAAAGCAGACAAAAGTAATGCGAAACGGCTACCCTCGATCCCTTATTAAGAATGGGTAATAGAACACGCGGACATTGTTAGAACTGTTAACTAGCTGCTAACGGCCCATTTCGAGCAATTTTCACAAACAAGGTAACTTTCGAGGGAAATCTAAGGCTACGGTTTCTTGTGTCGGTTCCATTTGCTGAAAAGTAGAAACGTAACGGAAGAAGCCATAATTAGCAATCATTAGCTGGGTATAAAATACTGTGATTATTTTTTTATTTGGAAACTTAATTTATAATATTTGGAGGCTATATCTTGTTGGTATTTCTGGTCACGTCTTAAGAGGTCCAAGAGTGTAAAAACTATTGTACAACCCGGAAAGTAATAATTAATATACTGTAATTACCAGATGCGACAGATGTCTCATAAAGCTTAGAATAGCAAGTGGATAAATCAAGAAATTAAACATGTTCTCGCACACACACACAAACACACGCACACATAGACACGCACAACATACAAACACACACATACATTTATTTAGATATTAATATGTATGCAATCTTGCTCACATTTACCTTTAACTGTTTCATTTTGCTAACACTTTCAGACTCTTTCATTAGTTTCTGCATTTTCTCTCAACAACTCCCAATCAGCGCTCTATCACCTGCAAGCACCAGTCATTCCACACTCCAATCACGGTCTATTTTCTCATCTCTCAACTTTGCACCTAAATTCAGTTCTCTGTCACTAACCTTTTTTATCATTGCTGCTATAAAGATAACAAGTAGCAAAGGAGACATAATGCACCCTGGTCTCAGACCCACGTTCTGTACTAAAGCAATTGCCCTTCGTCAGCATATTTTAACATGGTTATACTTGGGTTTCAAAATGCAACATTAGTTAGTCTCAAAAAATTATGCTCAATACCCTCCATACCGTATCTCTGCCAGTTCTGTCATAAAGCGTTTTTTATGGCTCCTTCTATACCACATACAGAGTCTTCCATATGCTCTCAAACTTCTAACATACCTGTTTCATAACAAACACTTGATCCACACAAACACAAACTCTTCTTTATCTTCCCCTTATCATTATCTTCCCCTTATAAATTTTTCTGTATTCAGTATTAGTTTCCCAATCAAAGTTCTACCAGCCACTTTTCATGAATTGTTAAGCAATGTTATTTCCCTCTAATTACTACATTCACCTTTACTTTGTCCATCAAACCAGCATTCCTGTCACCAGTTCCTTAAAAAACTTTCTCTTTTGCAGCCATACTAAACTACACGGGTAGCCACTCAATTGCAATTCCACCTTAGTGCTACAACATCTCAATTGTAATCCCATCCAGTCCTGGCGCTTTTCCATTAATCAGTATTTCAGTTATACTTTTAACATCCTCAGCAATCAGTTTCACTACATTCAGCATCTTAAACCAACGCCTTCCACTGTTTCGTTATTCAGCTTTGACTCTTCTATATTCCTCATTCGGCAAATCTTCAAATACTCACTCCATCGACCCACGAATACATTCACTTCAGACAGCGTCTTTTAATATGCATCTTTTATTTCTATCTGTAACCGGTCATCAACTTTCATATTTGTTTATATATATATATATATATATATATATATATATATATATATATATATATATATATATATATATATATATATATATATATATATATATAATATATATATATATATAATCTAGAGCAGTGTTTATGAGTCAACTCCTGATAGGAGAAAAAGAATATGTTCCACTTGCAATGGGAGGTACAGGCAAATATAAAAGTTAATGACCGGTTGAATCTAGGAACAAATGACGCTGTCTGAAGTGAATGTATTTATGGGTCGATGGAGTGAGTATTTTGAATGACGCAATAGTGGAAGGCGTTGGTTTAAGACGTTGAATGTGGTGAAATTGATTGCTGAGATGTGAATAGCATAATGGAAAGATTGAGTAATTGAAGAGCACTAGGACTGGATGGGATTATAACTGAGTTACAGCAGTACTAAGGTGGAATTGATAGAGTAGCTAATCGTGAGTTTATATACGATATATATATATATATATATATATATATATATATATATATATATATATATATATATATATATATATATATATATATATATATATATATATATATATATATATATATATATATATATATATATATATATATATATATATATATATATATATATATATATATATATATATATATATATATATATATTGTGTTGTACAACATAACTACTTTGATTTTACAGTCACGGAAATATTCCTCTTTACTGCCATAGCGCATCAAAATAAAATGCTTTTACAGTATTACTAAAAGAGTTAAGTCATCGGGGAAGCAAATATAATTATAGACTTGACCTTCTGGTCATATTTTGCAAGTGAAATCAAACCCAAAAGCTGCGTCTCTGATTTCCAAATGCTTTTGGATTAAATAATAATTTTTGAAGTGGGGCGGGGGCGCTTCTCAGCTTTCCATTGAAAGCTTAATCTCCCTTTCCGGAAACAATTACATAAACCAGTACAAGCATTCCGACCTGTTCCACCCTTCCTGTTTCCGTCACGTCTTCTTCTTCCTCTTCCAGCGCTGAGCGGTTAACTACGCCATAGTTAAGACGACAAAACGTAAAAGAGGATTAGTTTTCTGCCAAAAAAAAAAAAAAAAAAAGAAAGAGAGATTTTCCCATCCACCTTCTAATGACTTGGAGAGTCCTCGAGTTTTATCCCAGGTCCTCGAATATGTCTCGCTTCACACTCCGGGTCCTGGATGGGACTTGAAACTGGAAGAGCAATGTCCGAAGAAGAAAACGAAGGAAACGGCGGGAAGAGATAAGAAAGAGAAAGAAAGGAGAAAAAAGAAAAGGCATGAAAGAGACCGAGAGGGAGAAAGAGAGAGTGAGAGAGAGAGAGAGAGAAAAAAAAAAGGAGACGTTCTACTTTAAAGCGAGTGTCGCTGGAGAAGGACCTGGCTGTCAGGTTCGTTACCGGGTGCGTTCTTTACAGAGCTGACGACCACAAATTAAGAAAAGGAAAAAAATATTCTCTCTCTCTCTCTCTCTCTCTCTCTCTCTCTCTCTCTCTCTCTCTCTCTCTCTCTCTCCTTCGGCCCAAAAGGTTTGCGGTATACAAACTAATGGTCTTTGTACATTCCTTCATTTTTTATTCTTTTCACAGGATTTTTTCTCTCTCTCTCTCTCATGCTCAAAACTCCGGTTGACATTACTTCAGCTGTCTTTGGCTGAAATTATATTTCCATCTGCATTTTCACTGACACAGGCGGGATCCTGTGTTCGTATCTGTAAAGCTGAGAGAGAGAGAGAGAGAGAGAGAGAGAGAGAGAGAGAGAGAGAGAGAGAGGGGATTAAGGGATTAAGAAAAAACCGGGTTTTACAACAAACTCGAATGCTCTTCACGTGTAACTCTTTTAACGAGGTGTGTTGTGGGAACGTAAGACTTTTAGTAAATAGGTCTGAAGAGTATTTAATTTTTTTCGTTTTATCGACGCAGATCGTAAAAATGTAGTTTTTAATTTTTTCTCAGTGGAAAATGAGGCGTCGCTGTGCATGGAGATTACACTCACATTATTTTATGTCGAACATAAAACTTGGTTCTTCTCAATCGTTGTCTATTATGGGCAGGTGAATCTGATTCGCTGGTTGAAATTGTCTGCATGAAACCATTTCTACTATTTAATCTTCATCTTTCTTCTCCTGTGTATCTTTTCAGCAGAGTATATTCTTTCCAGCAAAAAATGAAATGAACCACTGAAGAAATTTTCTCAAGGCGAGTAACTTTGTTCAGCATTAAATGTCATCCTTTATTAAACATTCAAGTAACCAGCATACTAGTGTGATGTGCATTTAGGTCGTTTTATTTGTCCATGAAAGAGAAATATGATCCATTTGTTTACAGAATAATATCTGTATACACACACACAAACACACACATATGTATATATGTGTATGTATATATATATATATATATATATATATATATATATATATATATATATATATATATATATATATATATATATATATATATATATATATATATATATATATATATATATATATATATACATATACACACACACACACACACACACACCCTCGTCTGTGTCAAGCAAACCAGGTAGAGTCAGTTTCGTATGTAAAGGTGGAAAATTTTATTCGAATTTATTGTCAGACTAACCAATGAAAAAAATCTAGGTTTCAAGTTAATACGCTGAAACCTCCACTCATCCCAGAGTCTCCTTTGTAATAGGAAAATGATCCATATCTTATGAAATGCGTTCCTGTTAGTTTTTTCACTAATTGTGCAATATAATACTAATTAGTAAGTTTTTTATGAGATTCCTTAGTTACAAGAAGGTATCCATGTACAATAGAGTAAACTTGTGTTCCCCACAAACATTTGCTTTTTTAAATGTATTCAGATTTCCAGACCAAGGTGTCGGGTTACTTAAAACATGGTCGCTCTATTTGCTAGACGATCCTGGTAATATTTTGCATTCCACAATGAAACTATAAACGTGACCACAAACGTGTGGTATTTGGAGGAATTTATGAAAAATTCATAACGCTTGTAACGTCCTTTAGGCATTATGGAAGAGTGGTATCTGTAGAAACAAAAAGAAAAGTGAATTTCCATGTTTTATATCTAACGATTGGAATTTTTTTTTTTTTCCTATTTCAGATCTTTAATTATATCTTGCCGGCATTTATAGTATATTGACTTAAGGGACGACTGTCATTAGTGAGCAACTGCGAAACCTTGGCATATGTTTTCTCTTAAGTACATTTTAACTAATGTTTTTTCCTAGTTATTCTTTTAAAAGTCTTCACCATGGAAATTGGAATACATAAAATCAACATGCATGCACACGCACATTTTATTTCGACGTACGTGCATGTATTTGAGCTTTAGATGTAGTTTTCGCTGATTATTTTTCATATTTGTTCACAAATGTTGCTTTTATTCATTTCTAAAAAATCATAAAACTCCTAGGCGGCTGGAATATCTCTTTTGGAACAACTATCTCTTATAAAAGCAATATAGGTTTCTTTCTTGTCACGTGTCTTATGTTCCTTACAAGAATGTTGTTTTAATGAGTTCAATAAACGTTTAACTTCCTTACAGTTTCGTAAACTATTTCAGAGCAAACCTCATTTTCCTTACTAGTAACCGTTTGGAAAACTGTTACATACGTTCTTCTTAGTTCTTATAACTATTCTGCTATATCTGCTTTCCTTATTATTCTGTCACTTCTCTTCATCCTACCACTTTGTAACCACTGCCTTCTCTGAAACCAGGCGCCTCGTGTTACTATCCACAAAGCTTTCAGTTTTATTCAAGAATCAGTGTACAATTTACGTTCAAAGAACGGAGCGTAATCGTGAAAAAAAAAAAAATTTTCTGAGCCTGTCTCATTAAATTTAAAATGTGGGGTTACATACAAATAACTTTGTATATACCAAAATAATGTTATTTCTGTTGATGGTCGGTCCATTATAAATAACTTCTAGTAAAAAAAAAAGTCTGTTGCTAATCATTTCATTTCATTATTCCATTTTTTCTTTATCAACAGGTTTATTGCATCTACCTCGTTGCTTTTTATAGCTCATACACCAATCTAAATTTGAATATATATATATATATATATATATATATATATATATATATATATATATATATATATATATATATATATATATATATATATAATATATATATATATAGTATCCAAAGAACCTGTCTGATAGCTCTGCGATCAATTTTTTCTCCGAAACAAGTAGAGCTATATTTCAAATTCACTTGGTGCCTGTTTGGTCACGTCATGTTGGCTTGAAAGTGGATCCATATCACAAGATGGACGGCAATCTTTCAAAAACAATGTGGCATAATTAGTAATAACTACTGCTCTATTAAACCCTAGGTTGTAGAGTGTGGGACCTACTTTTTATATATATATATATATATATATATATATATATATATATATATATATATATATATATATATATATATATATATAATATATATTATATATAAATTCTTTTGGTCTTTGGTGAAGCGATCCTGCTATCATCCTTTTATAAAAATCTCGTTACTTCCCTCTATCTTTATCTATAAAGCCACCCTTCGCCGGCGATAATTTTTCAGAAGTAAATAAAAAGCTTAAAAAAAATGTGATCCCATTTTCTTTTGATGTCTCATCGACCACCCCCCACCCCCCCACCCCCACCCCAAATCATCCCCCTCCCCCCAACCAACCTTCTTGAGGAATCCAAGGAAAAGCTTCCTTTCCTCTTTGTTATTAATCTTCTCAAGTCGTGAAGAGCCTGGCCTATATTTCTCCCGAGCTCGCCCGGGCGCAATTAGAAATGAATAATGAAGGACAGCAGATCAAGCAAGTTCATTAAAAGATTATGTAACTCTAATTAAGTTTCTTTTCTGCAAGAGATAGTAGTAATAAAATGAATGACTAATTTGGGCGAAATGCCTAAATACGCTTAAAGCAAGACCTCCTTTCCCTGTTCATTCATCAAATGCATTCAAGTGGTATCCTTTGAAGAGCTTATTACAAAGCCCAATCTTGCGAAATTAATTCTCTAGCGAATTGCTGGCAAAGCATTTGATATTCCTCGGGCGTCTGTATGGTTAAGTGTGTGCGTGTGTGTGTGTGTGTGTGCGAGCAGGCATGCTTCATCTAATTTACTTGTGAAGTAAAGCAAGTCATGTCTTTTTTCTGTCGTGGTGGAAAGTAGAGTTTATTTAAAAATGACGAAAATGATTGAATATGAAATTGTTTATTATTTGAACTGACGCTTTTTTATTATTGCTACTCGTAAGTATATCGCTGTAAGTTGGAAACTTCAAAAGTTTCAAAATACCTTGAGATAACTGTTATAAAAGAGTAGGGCTTGAAAAATATACATTTATAAGCGTTTGGTTCCAAATGATTTTAAATTAGAAATATAATACTTGAAGACAAGGTTGTACTACAAGCAAGAATCGAAAACGAGAGAGAGAGAGAGAGAGAGAGAGAGAGAGAGAGAGAGAGAGAGAGAGAGAAAACTGCTAGCGTTCGTGGTAATAGCTGAGTTCCCCTGGATTAACTTACTTTTCAATTGGTATTTTCTTTGGTGCTTACAGGAGAATTTCCTTCCAAATTCAGCTATCAAGACCTGCAAAGAATCCGGAGTAGCTGTAGGACTGTGTTGCCAGTATGCTTGAAGTCTTTTATTTCCTTCTGTTTATATTTAAGGAAAACTAAAAATAATGGTGAATATTTTTTTGTTCTTATGGTTCAATCCCCAATAATTGTTTACGTCACGAAATGAGTTTTATTTTGGCGACATGATATTTAGGTTTACAACTGCAAATGAAACGAATGATGTAATTCAGTTGTAAATAACAACGTAATACTGAATGTCATTTAATATGTATGCCGTCATCTGCTATACATGACCTGGTTTAGGAGGTCACTTTTATGACTGTTGAGTACCGTTGCGCATCACTGAAGTATTGGGTCATGTCCCATAATCAAATATCGACGATTTCGAGCAAGACCTCAGAGTAAAATATATTAACAACCAGAGTATCCGCTGTGCGTCGACATACACGCACATGCATCTATAAAACGAAACAACATACACACACACACACATATATGTGTGTTTGTGTGTTGCTCAGTTTCAGAGCCACGGGCAAGGTCCGCTGTCCGACCCTACCCTTCCCACGACAACCACAAACAGAATGCCCACGGCAATCACAAACAGAATGGCTAAATTACTCGGAGTTGCTTGGAAAAGAAATATCTAATTGAAGGCTAAATTGAAAAAAAAAAGATGTTAAAGAGTAAATGGAAGCTAGAAAGACAGGGGCTAATAAAGGGAGCTGCCTGATTCACAGAAATATTTAGTATCAAATATAAAAGGTGATAGGCAGATGAGAGAATAAGTGAATCACAGAACGATTGAAAAAAATGAATGTCTACGGAACTAAATTTTAAAAATTTCTTAAACCTGTCCTCTTCATGGAAGTGGAGTGAGATGGGGAATACAGATGAAAGGAAAAGTGTAATCTGATGAATTGAACTATTTGCACCACATAATGAATAGGGTTGAAAGAGTGACCATTTTGGACATACCATATTGTATGAAAAAGGTGGGGAAGAGTAATATATGCATCAAAATTTTATGTTGGGGGGGGTGTTAATTTAGTCCATTGTAGATAAAGGAAAATGATAATTAGTCAAGAGTGTATATACCCTCGGGATTCCTCAGAGAAGTAAGGGAATTAAGGAAAAGAAATTGTTGTTCAGTGGTGTCTTAAAGAAGCGAAGAGAGTGCTTGCAAAGCGAAGAATAGTGGCATGAGTGTAGAGTGGGGAGTGGTTGACGCGCTGCAAATGGGCATTCTAAGACCGTGGAAGTTTTCTGCATAGCGTATCATCCTCGATTCAGTAACTAAAGTATGAACAGCAGTGACTGTCTCTTTAGTTTTCTCTGTAGCAGCCCTCTGTTACAGGTAACGGTATATTTGTGAAAACTAATGCAAAAAAATACGTACAGCCACAAATACAGGTATACATACATGCATTATTGTAAATTATATATATATATATATATATATATATATATATATATATATATATATATATATATATATATATATATATATATATATATATATAAATATATATATATATATATTATATATATATATATATATAAATATGTATATAATATATATAAATATATGTATTTATTATATATAGTGTATATATATACAAATATATATATAATATATATATGCATATACATATGTATAGTGTATATATATAATATATATATGTATATATAAATATATAATATATAATGTATATACATATATATAAATACATATATATATATATATATATATATATATACAAATATGTATATACATATATATAAATACATGTATATATTATATATAGTGTATATATACAAATATGTATATAATATATATATATATATATATATATATATATATATATATATATATATATATGCATATACAGTATGTATAGTGTATATATATAAATATGTATGTATATATAAATATATATATACATATATATAAACAAAAATATGTATATAATATATATATATATATATATATATATATATATATATATATATATATATATATATATATATGTATATATATATATATGTGTGTGTGTGTGTGTGTGTGTGTGTTTGTGTCTGTGTATGTGTGTGTGTGTATGCATACATATATTTGTATGCCCTCAGGTTAACAAGAAATATTCTGTGAACACATCTCTGACGGTGAATCAATAAAAAAGGAAGACATCGTAGACAAATGGGAAAAGGCACTCTAATAAGTACGTCTTTCATTTTCCTTATGGAACCCCTTGGGGGAAAAGATGAGCCCTTCTTATTTTTACTATTTTTCCTTTTTTTTTTTTTTGGTTACCACTCTATAGATTTCTCCCTCACTCTCTCCGGCTCCTCTCACTGAACGAGCTTTAAAAGGGCTGTCAAAAAGGGGAAACGAATGCAGAAAAAATAAAGAGAGCGAGAACGTAAGTAAAGAAGAAGAAGAAGAAGAAGAAGAAGAAGAAGAAGAAGAAGAAGAAGAAGAAGAAGAACAAGAAACACACCCAGTGAAACTGTGAAGGAGAAATAGGCCGTTTCAGGTCACACAAACGGAAGCGGAAGGAAGTTCTGAAAATCCAGGTGCACGGGCAGAGGGACAGGTAAACAGAATGATGTAAATGCTGTGAATGGGAGACTTTGCAGCAAACAGCTGAATATGACGAGCCTAAATATCCGGCGAAGAAGTAACACAAAAGGGAATGCATAACTCGCTTTTTTACGATGATGAGAGGTGACAAAAGAGCAACATTAAAACCCCATAAGAGTGGAGCTTTTGTCAGGGTTTTAGAGGTCGTCCGTCTGAATAGTATTTCCATCACTCCGTTATGGAAATGAATCTCTCTCTCTCTCTCTCTCTCTCTCTCTCTCTCTCTCTCTCTCTCTCTCTCTCTCTCTCTCTCTCTCTCTGGATTAAATAGAAGCTGTTCAAAAAGGAGAACTGTTATTAAGTATAAAATATAGCACAAGAAACGAGGTAATAATTCCCTCACAGAAAATCATAGTTATATAGTTTATACATTTGACTTTTAGTAGCATTTTCTAATGATAGAGCGCCCTCCCCCTTCCTCTCTCTCTCTCTCTCTCTCTCTCTCTCTCTCTCTCTGGATTAAATAGAAGCTGCTCAAAAAAAGAAATGTTATTAAGTATAAAATATAGCACAAGAAACGAGGTACTAATTCCCCTCACAGAAAATCATAGATATAATTTATAATTTATACCTTCGACTTTTAGTAGCATTTTCTAATGACAGAACGCCCTCCCCCACCCCCACCCCCATCTCTCTCTCTCTCTCTCTCTCTCTCTAAACTTAGAGAGGGAATTGTTTCCATGGCAGTTCATATTGCGGAATACTACGTAAATTTTTTGTCATTCAAGTTGAAAGTCTCTCTATCTGAATCCAGCTTAACTACCTCCCCCTTGCTCCTCATAACTAATGATGAGCAACTGTTAATTTAACCCAAGGGCAAATGAGACGTAGTTCATAGGGTCTTCTGAAGCTAAATAGCCCTATTCGTGATACCTGTCAAGCTGATCCACATCTTATTACAATTGCTTGTCGTTCAAATGACACTGAAAAAAACCCTTCATGACTTAGGCCGGGTTGGGAAAAGAAAACCTGGATGGGTTTTCCTTTCACATTTGTATAGGTTTGGTTAGGAATAAACAGTACTAAACATTTGTACGTAAACCAGCTTAGAATCAGATGCTCATATATAAAAACTAAAATGTGCATAAATATCAAAACAAATGAAAAATGAAAATTTTTGAAGTATATAAGTAAACCGCTGAAAAGGACTGAAATTCTTTCTTTACACGAATTAAATAAAAATCAGAGACGAATCGAGAAAGCAGAATGTAAAGAAATTTAATATCTTAACGAAGTTCTGTTAACATTTTACAACGGAATATTTAATGAATTCGAAAATATTAAAACAACATACTTTTAAATATAAACGGAGGTTGAACGCAGTATTATGCAAGATAAAGTGAGTTACCCAGAGGTCCCGTTTTCAGTCCTTCTGTGCATTACGTCACGTGGTACCCATCTGCTCACCTAGTAAGCCAGTATCTTCTTTAGTCATGCAAGTGTTGTGACAGTGTTGATATTTTTCAGGGTTCATTAAGTGATTATCATGGTTGATAGTTGTTCTAGCTCGCAAAAGAACAAAGCTGGTGGAAAACAGACTGGCTTCTACTATTTCCTTAAGGATCCTGAAGTATGTATACCAGAAGTAGTTGAACATATTATGCAGAAGACGTCATAATATCCTCTAAAATGCAAGAGTACTTTTGATTAATTTCCAGCACAACAAATTTGCAAGAAACCTCAAACACTGGTTACTTAATTAATTACTTCTTTAAGAATGCAAGGAAACTATTGACTTAGGTTTCTGGAACATTTAGTCACTAGATTGGTTTACCTCTTGCGTATAGCGTTTCGGATAACTGGATGAACTACAGGCTTATGTGGATAATTCTGTCTATTAAAGAGCATAAGTAAAATATCAAAATTCCATCTGGGTATTTTGCATTACTGTATAACTTTAAGCACTGAGAATTATCCTGATACAAACGTTACCAAAACAGAGTAACATTAAAATCTCGTATTTTAGCGTGCATTTATATTTAATTTTATAAATTAATAGAATATAAAATATAACGCGAGCACGTGCACGTTAGTGTGTTTGTGTGTGTGTGTGTGTGTGTGTGTGAGAAAGAGAGAGAGAGAGATGGAAAGCGCATCAGATATAAGTTAGCCCAAGAATTCTTATTCTATCTAAAAAAGTTTTAATTCTTGTAGTTCTCCTTTTATCTCTGACATGCTTTAACTAACATGTCTAGCGATGATAGAAGTGACCTTTATCATCGCTCTGAACCCAGAGTCACACTGAATAAAACAAGAAATAAGTCTCTTATGTGCTATCGTTGGTCTTGAAAGAAGGCTTGCTTAATATGTGTGTATTGGTATCTGTTTCCAGAAAAAAAACAATTACCTACTGAATCGTGGGTGTACCCACTCCTCAGAAAACTACCTGCTGAATCGTTGGTGTACCCACTCCTCAGAAAACTACCTGCTGAATCGTGAGTGTAGCCACTCCTCAGAAAACTACCTGCTGAATCGTGGGTGTACTCACTCCTCAGAAAACTACCTGCTGAATCGTGGATGCACCCACTCCTCAGAAAACTACCTGCTGAATCGTGGATGTACCCACTCCTCAGAAAACTACCTGCTGAATCATGGGTGTACCCACTCCTCAGAAAACTACCTGCTGAATCGTGGGTGTACCCACTCCTCAGAAAACTACCTGCTGAATCGTGGGTGTACCCACTCCTCAGAAAACTGCCTGCTGAATCGTGGGTGCATCCACTCCTCAGAAAACTACCTGCTGAATCGTGGATGCACCCACTCCTCAGAAAACTACCTGCTGAATCGTGGATGCACCCACTCCTCAGAAAACTGCCTGCTGAATCGTGGATGCACCCACTCCTCAGAAAACTACCTGCTGAATCGTGGGTGCACCCACTCCGCAGAAAACTACCTACAGAAAACTACCTGCTGAATCGTAGGTGTACCCACTCCTCAGAAAACTACCTTCTGAATTGTGGGTGTACCAGCTCTTCAGAAAAATCCCTGGTGAGTCTTCAGAAAACTTCCCTGACATTAGCTACTTCATAAACCTGCACAATAAGCTCATCACCATTGCATTAAACACCTCCCACCTAAATGTACTGCGCCATGCACCTCTGTATCTTGCACACACTTTTGTACTTCCTGAATATTAAGATCCTTCATTGCAATAGTTCTTTCATACCATCTGTCTAGTGCTCTCTAGGGCTTCCTTTCCTTCTCCCAGTTAACAGTTCAGAATTATACTCTTTTACTACCAAGCTATCGTCCTCCATTCTTTCCACATGACCAAACCATATCAAAATACTCTGAGCCTGCTTTTCACCTATGATTGCATTTTTGCCATTTGTTCTACATATCCCTATATCTCTCCATATCAGTTCTTGTTACACTGCATAAACTGCACAAAGAGTTCATCTCAGCAACTTCAAATTTGTCCTCTTTTTCACATTAGACATGCTTAATTCACTTTTATTTTAAGGAAATAAAGTTAGTTAAAGTCCCAGCCACACTGGGCTTACGACCAGATCCCGACCACCTGCTACCTCAAATACCAGCGATCAATGGCCGACCAGTCGTGTGACCAGTGGTCACCTGGAGGTCAACCATAGGGCGACTGATGGACGTTCAGTCGC
>NC_089752.1:109359352-109361852 GCF_040412425.1 Macrobrachium rosenbergii
ATATATATGTATACTCCTGTAACATTTCATCTGTTCATATTTTACCAGTGAACAGGGGCACAGAAGGAAGTGCTCGAAATGTATGGTTGCAACGTTCAAATAGTGTTTTATTGGCCTTCTTATATTCATATGTATACACACACACACACACACATATATATATATATATATATATATATATATATATATATATATATATATATATATATATATATATATATATATATATATATATATATATATATATATATATATACACATGAATGAATTTTTATCACATCACCGTGATCTATATACAAGCATTAAGCTACAAACGTCGTTTAATATCCAATTCGCTCTACCTCGGAAGTAATATATGTATATACTGTATGTGTATACCGAACAGGAATTATAAATGATAAGTAGTTCGTCGTCTCATGGGCTCGAACCGCCGAACACGAGAACTAACGGCGGTTCAAGCCCGTGAGTCGACGAGCTACTTGTCAATTATTAATCCCTTCGGTATATATACATATATATATATATATATATATATATATATATATATATATTTCCGAGGTAGATATATTAAACATATATATATATATATATATATATATATATATATATATATATATATATATATATATATATATTTATATATATATATATAGAGCAATTTAATATTAAACATTTGTAGCTTAAAAGCTTGTATATATATATATATATATATATATATATATATATATATATATATATATATATATATATATATATATATATATATATATATATATACACAGTATATATAGAGTCTGTGTGTGTTAATTTAATATTAAACATTTGTATATATAAATATTGTATATATATATATGTGTGTGTGTCTGTGTGTGTTAATTTATATGTCTGTCTGTAACGATGATTCGACCATCTCCTATATTGCCTTTATTTTTGATGGCATGATTACACTTACATACGTGTTGTAGTTAGAACACGAATTGAGTCAGAGCTGGTTTAAACTAATCAGAACCAGGAATCATACTAGTTTTACAGTTTGTATTGCCCAGAGATATTGTTTTCATGAAAGGGAGGTAGGTAAACAACGAAATGAAAGACTGGAGTTTTTTATGCTTAGTTTAAGCTAAACGCTTCAATCAAAGCTGGTTTCAAAACTTCTTTCCATGAGAGAACTGGGTGTTTGGTATCTACTTGCCAGATAAGTCTGTAAAAACTAGCTGGCTATTAGATAGAGATGAATAATTATGTTGACATTATCTGCACGGGTGTAACATTGGTGAGAAATGTGCGGGGTACAATTCGACAGCACGAGTTGGCCTTTGCTTCATAATTCACGTGTCTTAACTGTAATGCTGGGCAATTTAGAGAAAAAGGCGAACAGAATGGGGGCCCTCTCACCCACCCATATTTTTATTATTATTATTATCATTATTCAGTAGATGAAACCTGTTCATACGGAATAAGCCCACAGGGGCCATTGACTTGAAATTCAAGCTTCCAAAGAATATTGTGTTCATTAGGAAGAAGTAAGAGGAATTAAAGGGAAAAATATATTGGGAAAAATGTAACAGTACCAGTACCAATACTTGGCAGGTGCAAAGCGGATTTTTAGATTTTATTGAAGCAGTTGTAAGTGGAAGCGTGTATGAAACGTATAATTAGGATGGCAGGCGGTGTTCTCATAAAACTACAGTGGTTCTGAGTTTGATGCCCATAAGTAGTCATACCTAGCCTTGACTTATGTCCTTGAGGATAGAAAAATATAGCCAAGAATAACTGCTTTATCAAGTCTGGAAACAATTCACGATTTCTATTTACGTTTCTATACAAGACAATGTGGACGCAAAATGTACCAGGGCAAGAAACGTGAATTTTTATTTAATTCATAGTGTTACAACAGTAAGCCATGGATAAATGAAAGCTTACATTTTTCTTCTGTCTCGATATTTTTAACCTGTGTCTGTGCTACACCATTCTTTCTAATCTACAGCTGTGTCTTGACCAGTAGGCTTAATGTTTAGCAGAGTTTATTTTTTCTCAGTACTTTTGTTTCCATGACCTTGTCATTAAAATTGAGCTGGGGCTCAAACATTGGGTTAAGTGCTGAACTAAATTTATTGTGCCTTGGTGTATGGAACTAACAAACATTTTTGTTTAGCTTTAGGAGTGGTTTGACCTCTAGGATAAAGGCTTTTGATACATGCAGTTGAACTGGAAGGTCTTTGGTACAGTGCATGGGTAACTGCCGGTCTTAAAAGAGTAAAGCATCCTGACAGTGCACCATAAGTCTATCTGTCGTTAAAGGTTTGCAAAAATTGGAATATCTTCGTCTATTTTTTCTTCTTCCAGTGCGGTCATAAAAAGCTTGTGGTGACACATCTTCCGACTAAAGCGTTCAGCTAAAACTAGGTTTGACCTATATGATCTTGACATCTCGGGTTTTCCCCAACACCTTCAGATAAAATTAATCTTGGTTAGGTCATACTATTTTTGAAGTTGTGCG
>NC_089752.1:109366852-109419352 GCF_040412425.1 Macrobrachium rosenbergii
TTGGCTAGCATGAGATACACGGTCATGTTAGATGTTCCCAAGAGGGTAATCGAGAGAGGTTCGACACAGTCTTAGTTCTCTCACTAAAATTATATTCTCTCGTCCCCTTTGTCTTGTTCTTTGGATTAGGTTTTTTATATTTTCTTTATTTTTTGTGTAGAGGGATCTTTTTAGTGTTCTGTAAAAGAAAACTATTGACATGGCTTTGTCTGTCCGTCCGAACTTTTTCTGTCCGCCCTCAGATCTTAAGAATTACTGAGGCTAGAGGGCTGCAAATTGGTATGTTGATCATCCACCCTCCAATAATCAAACATACCAAATTGCAGTAGTTTTCATTTTATTTAGGGTTAAAATTAGCCGTAATCGTGCTTCTGGCAACGATATAGGATAGGCCACTCCTGGCCGTGGTTAAAGTTTCACGGGCCGTGGCTCATACAGCATTATACCGAGACCACCGAAAGATAGATCTATTTTCGGTGGCCTTGATTATACGCTGTAGCGGCTGTACAGAAAACTCGATTGCGCCGAAGAAACTTCGGCGCATTTTTTACCTGTCATTTTTTTTTTGGTCACACTAGCAGGAATAAATATGAGTGAATTATAATCTGTGTGATATAATTATATATATATATATATATATATATATATATATATATATATATATATATATATATATATATATATATATATATATATATATATATATATATATATAGTATATAGCAGATGTAATCTTATGGCTATACGAACTCCTTTCATATCATACGTTATTTTCAATCAATACTAAAGCACCGCACCAAAATTTCCTCGTTATACAATCGTTACTTTTATATCCACGAACACAATTCTCATTCTTTTCCTCTGTTGCAAAGCCTTACAGGAAAATAAATATTAGGGTTTAATAAAATGGTCTTGCTGTAACTTAGTAAGGACGTCATTTTATGAATTAAATGCTCTGTAACTGTATGGTATTAATTCCACTTACGTTACTTCTTGTTAATTTGTTCTGTTTTTTGTAGAGATATTTTCTTAATTTTTGTATAGATATTTTCTTTATATTAGAGCTTCATGAACAACGTATAGCCACAAAATATGATATAAAATTTAGCCTGACCTGTTTTTTACCCGGGAGCTCATAATATTATTGAAATGGCATCTGCACAAAGGTCACTGTGTGTGTATGTGTATATATATAATTATTATCACATTTGTACGTGATTCATTTATCACACATTACCACAGGTGAAAAATAAGAGACGGGGTGTAGGTCCTGACCGGTTTCGACTTTATTTCCAAGCCATTGACGTAGGACTGATGCATAGTATATATATTTGTGACTTCTATTACTGTGCATGAGTCCTTCGTCAATGGCTTGGAAATAAAGTCGAAACCGGTCAGGACCTACACCCCGTCTCTTATTTTTCACCTGTGGCAATGTGTGTGTATGTATGTGTATATATATATATATATATATATATATATATATATACTGTATGTATATATATATATATATATACTGTATGTATATATATATATATATATATATATATATATATATATATATATATATATAATTACATACAATATATGCAGTAAATATAGAAAGTAAAGAAGTATGAATAATGAGAAATTCATGAAGTAATACTTCAAATTATCATCATTTCATTTCAATCATTTGATGACTTCAACCTCCAAAGCTCAACTGGTGTAGGTGAACAAGATTCTGAATCTTCTAGAATGAATCATGTATTCAGATGGAGAATGTCACGGAAAATCAAGTATGCAAATGGATTTTTCGGACAGCAGACGACATTTCAGACTCTTCATGACAGATCTAATATGATACGAGCCTCTTTTGCTCTACGAAGCCAGCATATTTCTTTATTCATTGATTCAAAGTGAGGAAAAAAATAACCTGTTGGATGTTCAGAAAGTATCTGTTACAGAAACGCAAACTCAAATGTCATCCCTCCAGAATAAATATTCTCCAGAAAATGTTCAAATCAAGGTCCGTAAGATTTCGGTGCTGGCTCGTTCGACGACATCCATGAATGACAAATTTGGTGTTTTTATTCATTTCATCCGGAGTTTCTGTTTTGAAATGTCGCCATTTTTATTCATTTCAGTGTAATGAAACAACCAGTGAAGAAGTAATATATGTGCACGATTACGTAAATAACCTGTATTTTTATACATTTTTGTCTATTTATTAATTTATTTCCTTTTGTAATAAGTGGAATCTCTTCTTTCTGTATTTCCCTTTACTTCCTCCTACTTCTTCCTAATGAACACCATTTTCTCTGGAAGCTTGAATTTCATGTCAGTGTCCCATGTGGGCTTGTTCCATTTGAATAGGTTTCATCTACTGAATAATAATAATAATAATAATAATAATAATAATAATAATAATAATAATAATAATAATAATAATAATAATATCGCTAAACAGGTATGCATACAAACACACACAGGGCCATTCACAGATGAACTCTGGCCACCATCCCGCATATGAGCAGCGCATTCTACCTCACCAAATAATTTAGGAAGTGACGGATTTCCCTCTCCTTTTTCCCGGAGCCAGCTGTGTGTCAGATACTTTATATAATCATCATTTCAATCATTTCTCTCCTGATATTTCAGCGAATTATTCCGCCGAAGCCGCGGTCTATAACTATCATGCAAATGCATTAATGTATGCAATCCTTTTCTCTCGGCAATTTGCTACATTTGCCACTTGCCCTGACGGTTCTTGCTTACTTTTCCATTACGCGGGTGTTTTATTTTCGTAATTCCTGCTTCCGCGTCACTAATTACACCTCCTCTCGTCTCTTTTGCGTTCTTTCTTCTAGCTAAGACTCTAGAACAATTTGCGCGTCGTGGGGCAATTACCTCAACCCGTTTATCATAATGTATTAATTTATAATTTTTTGTGGTCATATTTCCGCAAACATTATTTCCATTTGTGTTTTCAAGTCGTTCGTTACCGTCGCAATCTCCGTCGCTCGTGGATTCTTTTCTTTTCTCGTTTGGATATTCCCAATTGTCTCCTCTCTTTTTCTCCACTCGCTAAGTTACTATTATCTCCGCCACCCTTCCCACCATTATTTAAGTTCTCGTTCTTCAGCCCCGCGTATGTTTCCCTATTTTTAGTACCTCTCCTTAATCCCTAGTTCCTCTTTCATTCCACCTTTTTCTACTTTTTCCCTCCTTCTCCTCCTCTTCCTCCTTGCAGTCGGTATGCAAAATACAGCCGTTAATCTTCCTCTGAATGTTCTCATTTGTTTTTAGTTTGCTGAACAAAATGTTCAGCGCACAAACGGAATGGACGCTATTAACGGAAGAAATGGATATGAATTTTCTCGTTCGGTTACCTTTGGGAAGTGGAGAGGTAAATTTTAAAGGTTTTTCTTCGAGCTGGTAACTAAGTTTGTATCTCTCTCTCTCTCTCTCTCTCTCTCTCTCTCTCTCTCTCTCTCTCTCTCTCTCTCTCTCTCTCTCTCTCTCAGTGTTAGTAATTCTGAGATTATATTGGGGAAGAGGTTATCTTTGATGATACACTAATCGTGCGGGCCTCTGTAAATCCTCATACATGCTTTGTATGATTTGTATTCATGCCAATTCGGTAGATGGATTTATGAAAGTTAAGTTTGAGAGGAAACTTGAAGCATATGTATGAACCAAGGTCGGATTGTGTGAATGGCTTGGTGAGCCAACTCCCCCTCTATGGAAGTGAAGTGCGGATATCTGTGGAAGCTGTAAAAATTATTTTCCTTTTAAAACACTTGAGCCATAAAAATTGAAAGCGTGAGAAATGAGGACCTACAAGGGTGTTGTAATATGGTTAACATACGTGAAAAAATGGATCAGTGTGTACGGAGATGGTTTGGTCGTGTGAAAAGAATGCAAGGTAATGGGTCAGTAAAACGTGCATAATATTCAGAAGTGTTGAGAGGGGGGGAAGGAAGACCTAGGGAGGTCCACTTGCAGGAAGTGTGAGAGTACTTGAAAGAGAGAAGTGAATGGCCTGTTGTTTTTTGGGGGACCTGACGCGCTGTTGATGAGCCTTCTGTGTAGGTGCAGGATGCGGCTCTTAATGTGGAATTTTTCAGAACAGGGTTTCATCTGTGATTCTTAGATGAAGTACAAATGTGGCAGTGCTTGATGTCGTGTCTGTTCTCATGAACCACTTCCTGTTAAGTATACGTGTGTGTGTGTGTGTGCCTTTTAGTTTAGTGATCAAGTCCACAGAAGGACGGACGAAAGCTTTAAGCTCTATAAATATTACTACAAATACATTTCGTCTTGCTAAACAAGAGTATCGCCCTGGATCCTTCTATTGATACACACACACACACACACACACACACACACATATATATATATATATATATATATATATATATATATATATATATATATATATATATATATATATATATATATATATATATATATATATATATATATATATATATATATATATATATATATATATATATATATATTTACACATTTGTAAAGTGAGCATGCATATACCTCTATTAATTTATCAACAGTTCAAAGTTCCCCTCAAAGATCTATTTGTTATATATGTAATAACATATATGTCTGTCTGTTTGTTTTATGTTTTCATGATAAAAGTTTTCTTCCATTTATTTGCTTCCTGAATTTCATTTTACTGTGGGAAGTGTTACAACTAACGTATCCTCAATAACTGCAGGGAAATTACTCATTCTTTTAGTACATACCATCATATCTGCGAATGATAAACCAACGCTCATACCTGAAAAGGAAAATTCTTGAATTAGTAAGAGGAACATTAACCTGAAAATTGAAGGGGTGGAGAGAATGGTAAATTGCCAATGGAATAAAATCTTTAGACGACTTCAAACATTTTCACAAGTCGCAAAGTCAATAAACCTAGAGGCACAGATCAATTACCTTAAATATTTTTGACAAGTCGCAAAGTCAAAACCTAAAGGCACAGATCAATTACCTTAAATATTTTTCACAAGTCACAAAGTCAGAAACGTAGGGGCACAGATCAATTACCTTAAATATTTTTTACAAGTCGCAAAGACACAAACCTAAAGGCACTGATCAATTACCTTAAATATTTTTACAAGTCATAAAAGTCATAAAACCTAGGGGTACAGATCAATTACCTTAAATATGTTTATAAAAAAAAAACTAAAACAAAACATTTCCGTAACTGACTCCATCAATTTCCTAGAGCACAGTTTCCATCGCAAGATGACAAAATCTTTTTCAAAGCCATGGAAGCGAAAGGGAATGTAGGAATGTTTTCCGTTAAATTGGTTTACATCAATGACGGGATTGCTGAAACAAACCTCTGAATTTGTGCTCGGGGATATTTGATATAATTTGAATATATAGCAATCAAGAGATTTTTTGGTGAGGTGCTTTATACGGTTACTAATATTCGAAACTGACTGCCAAATTGGATATGAATATTGGTATCGCGTAAGTGTGAATTTGCTTGTGCATGAACACGCACACGCACGCTCTCTATCCCATGTACTCTTACACATACACACACACACACACACACACACACACACACACACACACATATATATATATATATATATATATATATATATATATATATATATATATATATATATATATATATGTGTTCTGTAAAACTTCTCTCTTGTGATTCATCGCCTAATATTGATATAGGTGAAAACACGCGCACACACACACACACACTCTCGCGCGCGCTCGCAGTCAATTAAGGCCGCTTGTTTTACTTATACGAGCGTCCTGAGCAGCACGTCAAAAGCCAATGGAAATGTTCCTCCATTCACTTGCATTTTACACACATGCGAGCGCTCACGTACC
This sequence comes from Macrobrachium rosenbergii, assembly GCF_040412425.1. Classification (NCBI taxonomy): domain Eukaryota; kingdom Metazoa; phylum Arthropoda; class Malacostraca; order Decapoda; family Palaemonidae; genus Macrobrachium; species Macrobrachium rosenbergii. Next base: position 109,372,721 of record NC_089752.1, read on the forward strand.
CATGATTCCAAAAATTATGTCTCTTTTGTTATGGGATACGAGCATGCACCTTCCGGAAGTTTCTCTTCATGGCATGACTACTTCCAGGTAGTCGGTTATTTTATACTACCGTAACGTAATATTTTAAAAAAAATTTTAAATTTCAAAAAAAATTTGATTTTTCTTTTTTTTTTTTTTTTTTTTTTTTTTTACTGGGGCTTCACTTGCCATTTACTGGAAAATCGTCTGAGAGAATTGCGCTCATTTTCTAGGCGGTAAATTAAGCAACTTCACCTCTGATACCTGACATAAGATGCATTGTGAAAGTCTCTTTCAATTCTCAAATATCTCAGTCTGTTCTACAGTTTTGCTAAGCTTTCGTTGCCTCCCTCGTCACGCGTTATTTTGTCTCTATCTCATGACAATTTCATTTTCAGTTTAAAACTCATTAGCATATCTCTACATTCTCTCTCAGTTTTCAGTGCCACTTTATCTTCTTTCAACATCATCCAAAAATTCTGTCTTCTTATACATACTTATGTCATCCACTAAATATTACTTCCATCTTTTGCTTCCACAGCATTTCTCATCGCTCTATTCATAAGGACATTAAACCACCAGGGAATTACACACCCATATTTGAGGCGTCTGTCGTCGTAAAACCAACAGCTTTCCCACCTACAAACACTATCACAAAATAATTTTTCATTTCCATAAACCGACATCAAGTCTGTCCAAAGTATCCTTACCACTTTCCTCACGGTATCTGTACCTCATCCTTTTACAACTTATCTCTATGTTCATGTCCCACTCACAGACACTTCCATGAACATATGAATTTCCGACATAACTGAATGTAATAAAAACTTGGTGTACAGAATTTGTTTCCTACAAAACCATATTCGGAACTTCTCATGTTGTCCAGCCATCTGTCATCTGTGCCACTTTTTCAATCACAAACTTTCCAAACAAATTGCAGGTTTACAATGCAGTGTTATCTACAGGATTTTCGTACTATTCCTATGGAGGAACATTACAATCCTTGCATCGGCCATCAAGAATTTTCCGTCCGGCCAAATGTCAAGGCTAATTGCTACAGACAAAACTGATAAACACATAATAAAAATATGCATAGCTAAGATAAACATACAAATTTGTACACGATATGCATTGTGAAACCGTGTTCTTCACACACACATACACATTATATATATATATATATATATATATATATATATATATATATATATATATATATATATATATATATATATATATATATAATGCACTAGAACAAGCACAGACAGAAAAAAAATATAATGAATTACACGCGAAGTAATCCATAATGGCAGTACTAAAACACCATTGCACAGAATAACAGCAGCGGCTTTAATGGTCAAGGAAAAGCAGAATGGAGATTTGGCAGAATTTATCCTGGATGGGGAAAAGGGGGAAACGCAAATCCAATTCATATTCGGAGAAAATGGAAAAGGAAATATCCGAGAATTTTTGTTCTCCCTTGGTACTTCCGTTTGGTCATATTTGCCAAGACCAATCTCCCCGTTAAGCCCTCAAAAGGTTCTCTGAATTACCTGCTTTAGCATGAGAGAGAGAGAGAGAGAGAGAGAGAGAGAGAGAGAGAGAGAGAGAGAGAGAGAGAGAGAGAGAGAGAGAGAGAGGCTGGAAAATAACGAGAGAATATTTTCCGAAATTCGTACTATGGAAAAATTTCTTGCCTTTCAATTACTCCGTTCTTTCTCGAAAGGAGTTACTTAAAGTCTAACCGATTCCATATTTTTTGTTTTTGCTTTCTTTTTACTTTTTTGGGCGATCTATTCCCTTTAACTCAGCTAAAAAATAACTCAGTGATATTACTGATGTTTTTAGTGTAAGTTTAATGTTTTGCTCTAGTATTTTTGTTCCATCATAAATTAATTGGTAAACTAACTATTGCCTTTACTTTTAACGAATCTTTATTCCATAACATCTTTTACTTGTTTTAAAGAAGAATATTAATTATGAAGTAGACATCTCACGCTTTCCTTAATTAGCCAGTTCGGCTCAGTTAGTGCCTGGGGGCATGGCCTTTTTAAGCGGATATTTTTCATGAACAACTAAAAAAAAAAATCTTTTACTAAAAAGAAATATTTCGCCCTGTGTTTAGTTCAGTCATATTCTAAGACCGCCCAAGAACAAGCAGAGATCAATACCCATCGTCCTTCAAACCTCGGTAGAATGACAACCATCCTCTCAATTCGGATAAAAGGAACTGGGCCCCGAGGCCAATTTGAACTCATTCTTGGCACTTCACTTAATCATTATCCAAGTCCTCGCCAGTCATTATTTCGCTTCCCTCCCTCGCCTTCCCTTGCTTTCCCTGCCCATAAAGTTCCCTTTATGCACCTTTCCCCCCTGTTTTATACCTATTTGCCTTTTACTTTATCTCTTTCACCTTTGCATTCCTCTCGCTCGTTCATTTTTCCGTCTGGTGCTCTTCTCCTTCCCTGCTTTTATTCGTCTTCGGTTTAATTAGTATTTTTTTTTTTTTCTGTTCCTCCTGTTTCAACTCCATACATATTGTCAGCCTTGACGTTTATGGCTACAGACGCAAATTAGATTCGGTTATTTCCATGTCTTCTGTTTTATTGGTCGTAGAATTATATAGCTAGTTTAATTTTTTTAATTTTTCATAAAAATCTAGCTAATTGTAGTTCTAAAAAACGCTCATTATTTTATATTTTACTAACCGAAGCCAGTTATTCGTCATCTATTTCCAGGTAATGATACCATGCAAAGTTGATGACATTTATATGAAAAACTAACGGTAATTATATATATATACGTCTTCAGGTGACCGTAATTTATTTTTCAACAACATTATATCCAAATACCTGGATACCGTAGGGCTCTACATGTGATTCTGCATCACCCTCAATCAACTGGGTCTACCTCAGACGTCAAGAAGGTTATAGCCAAGCATTTAATCCGCACTAATAAACAGCTTCTGATTTAAGATTAATTTATATTCATACTCCCATTCGTCAACTACCCCAACATACAGCGCAGCGAAAAAGGGAAGAGTACTATGAAAATTCAGAATAAGAAACTTCGTGTGTCAGCAAGTTTAGATATCCTTTGCCATCAGCTTTATAGATGATAATGTATCTATTGCCTTTTCTTGATTCATATCCAAATGGGTTATTGTATATTTTCGTTGGTATGTAAATTGAGAAATTGGATTTCTTCATTACTAATCATTTTAAAGTAGTTTTCATTAAATAAACCAAGAAAGACATCTTTATTATATGTTCATTTCAGTAAAGTTATAGCATAACTGATTGAAATACTTAGTATTAACAAAATATATACGTCTGCAATTCAGAGAACCTTTTGGTTAGGGTTTCTACGCTGAGATTATTTTACGTCTGCAATTCAGAAATTAGGATATTGCACAAAATGCCTAGGAATTGTATACAATACCTGGCCAATGTGAGAAAAGCCATGGAACTCTTCTGAAAGTGTCCGGGCATTTACCATGCCTAGGAATTGTATATAATACCTGGGCGATGTGAGAAAAGCCACGGAACTCTTCTGAAAGTGTCCTGGCATTCACCATGCCTGGGGATTTTATATTTTATCTAGATGTTACATATGTAGGCTACATTGCCACAGGTACAGTAGCTAATATGGAAGTTAGTTAAAAATCAAGCTGTACTGAACATGCAAAGACTATGTTTCAGTGTGGAATCTATTAGAAAAAATTAAGCATTCGAGGGATTCGTGACACTTTCCTATTGCTAGATTCGTGATACTTTTCTATTGCGACTAATCGTCTGCTATAATTTTTTATAATTGCATCAGAGAATTTGTGGTTTCAGCCTGCATATTTTAGGGTTATTTTTGGTTAATTTCGCTTAGAGTTAGATTAGTCAGGTTAGGTCTGGTTACCTTAGGTTTTGGTTGTTAACTTAGAATTGTGACAAGGCAGCTGGAGTTTGCATCTCAGCAGCATTGTGTTTATTTGTCTGACTTCACACATTGGTAAAAAGTACCTTGGAAATTTGACGATGTTGCATATTCCTTCCGTTGCCGTTAGATTTTTTGCATTCTACAGACTTTGTAGGTATTCTCTGCAAATAACATTTCATACTAGGCAGAGAGGTGGCTCTTGAAATTGTGGATGAAATTTCGTGTTCATATATACAAAATCACTTATTGAACCTTGACATATAAACAAAAATACATTTACATGTTCATAAACATATATGATCTCGCAGCACAGTCCTAAACAACAGTGAATCAGTAGAAATATGAAATGCCATTCACGTTTTCCATTCCACATTTGTAAGAATCCTAGCCACATGTGCTACAGTTTGCTAAATAGTGCCGTTGACTTTTAGTATGGATGCAAATATACAATTAAATGTTCTAGAAATGTGGGAATAAGCATTTTCCATTCTTCATAACCTAATAAAAAAAAAAAATATATATATATATATATATATATATATATATATATATATATATATATATATATATATATATATATATATATATATATATATATATATATATGTGTATATCAGTTGGGTTACCTACCCATTTACTGGCCAGACCAAATGTTTAACTTTATCAGAAGACCAACGATACAGTAAGTTTGTTAACGCCACTGGAAAGAGAGAGAGAGAGAGAGAGAGAGAGAGAGAGAGAGAGAGAGAGAGAGAGAGAGAGAGAGAGAGAGAGAGAGAGAGAGAGAGAGAGAGAGTCTTATACTGTTTATATTTGTTGTGAATACTGGACATAAATTCTTGCTCAAATATGATTTTGAAGAACATGTCAAGGATTAATCCGTCATTAAGAGATCTTCCATTTAGGGTCCTTGCGAGGTATATTGAAGTTTTCCCAGAAAAGCTTATCTTTCTTCTACCCCTCTTCCCTTTTACTGAGAATAAACCATTCATTCTCTTTATTCTGAGTCAAGGGAGTTTTTTTTTTTTTTTTTTTGGTTACCATATGCTGCTTTTCTTGACCTGCCTTGTGAGACCTGCGACCTAAGTTCCAAAAGGAGGAAGTAAAATGGGCCGTAAAAATCATAATTTCTGTGCTGCCACCAGCCCCTCCATATAAAATGTATTTCTTCAGAAAACCTCGAGGTGGTTCTTGAAGCCGAGATAAGTAGCTTCGTTTAATGTCAATCAACCCTCAGGTTCAGTCATCACGCTGCCCTTTTTCGTGTCCTTAAGCCAACGCTTTATACACATTTCCCTCGAATGTCCCTCCTTGTTTGGGTGGCGTTTCCATTCAGTGACATATGAATGGTCTGGAAAGAAGGCTGGATTCGACTGCTTTCGTCTAACCAGCACGAAAGTTCTTTCGCTCTTTGCCTGTCTTGTCTTGTTTGGCTCGTAGCGTATGAAACGCCGTTTTCCGCACAATACCCTTTAGGAATAGTTCTTGTTTTTATTCTATGTAAGTAAAAAGAAGGGAAAAGAAATATTTATCACTTTACGGTGGTACTTGAGCAGGGCATCTGACCTGAGAATATAAGCAGAAATATATTTTAAGGTAAAATCTTTTTCTACAATAGAAAATTTTAATCAAACCTTGAACTCAGCTAGTATTTCACAGAAACTACCGTTTGCACTAAATATGACATAGGCTAAATGACTTACATGGCAGACGTCAATCGATCGTAGCAGTTCCACCAGAGTAAAAGCGAGGTAAAGCGTTCAGCTGCACAGTACAGGCAGTGAGATAATTCTGCATATGACCATTTTAGACTTGAATAACGATTCATCTCGGACTACAGCAGATAGCAGGCTTCATCCCTCAAGAGACCTTCTCTATCCCTTGTCATCTCCCGCGGTAGTTCTATCACATTCAGGCTTCAATTCCTTGGTAAGTGGTCTCAGTAGGGTTATGGCGGGGATGTCAAGATGTAGTATAGGCTTGCTTCAGGGAAGGTGGGAAGGGAAGGGAATCGAGGGGAGGAAGGAAGGAAGGAAGGAAGGAAGGATTCCCCTTCGGTGAGGAAGAGGTGGAGGAGGAATAGGAGGAGAACACTCGACAGATGAGAGGATAAGGCTCAAGGGTGGGGACTGGGTGGGGCCTAGGAGAAGGGAGGGGGGTGTGGCATTGTTGGTGGGTGAGGATGAGGGGTGGGGTTGGGGGGAGGGCTGAGGAGAAGGTAATTCAGGAGTGGATGGTCGCTTGGGGAGAGTTTAGAGTCGGCCTCACAGCTCACTAATTGTCGCGCCTCCTGTGAATGACCGGGTGCGAAGGGCATCGGAAGGGAATGTGACAGTGGGAAGGGAATGCTCTTGAAAGGGCCTCCCTTACTCTCGACGGACGCATACGCGCGCAGTGCCCTCCTCTGGCCATATCGGAAGAAAAATGGACCCGGTAGAGACGTGGAACGGGTGGTAATGGACGCCGCAAAAATGGCTAAACAAGACTCGGTGTTTGCTACAGAGTGCTCTGCAGGGGAAAGCTTATTTTTCCTAAGAAACGAGGGTTCTGCAAGGGAAAGTTTGTCGCAAGAAATGTAGATTCTACAGGGAAAAGCTCCTAAGCCATAAGAAATGAGGTTCTGCAAGTAAATGCTTATTATCTGTAATATGAATTAAGATTCTTTTTAACTTGATGGCATGGTACTCTTACAGGAAGACAAATTTCTTATTAGTTTAGTTATGTTGACTTTTTGACTTAAAGATGGATGGATAGTTAAGTCACATGTGTATGGAACCACAGTTTGTACATAAGCGTCATATGCTAATTGTTTTAATAGAGATCATACTTACATAACGTGAGAAAGACTGTGTACATCGTGAATTATTGGAACATTATTTTATGATTTTGTATAAGCAATAATATGTTGAATAAAAAAAATGAATTTGTAACTACACAACCAATTCTACTTGGTAATCTCACTGATAAAACCAGTTTCCCTTTATTTAAATCCCATCGAGTTGATAAATCTGCCCTTACATAACAGAGAGTTTATCTTCCATGTTATCAATTCTTCCATTCATCTTTGATTAGGATTTAAAGTCAAGTAGTACGTCTGAAAAAGGACCTCGCAACCCTTTTTTGGATACCGACCCAGTGAGGTGCCATAGCCTAAACAGTCTATTGTCTGCTTAGGTGGCCCATGTAACCAAACGGCTTTACATAGAGATCACCCATTTATTGGCAGGAAATCACAAGCTAAAACGAAAGCTCTTGAATTTTTGTATTCTTGTGATATATCTTCATGTCTGTTGCCAGTGATGATGTTTTCTCCCGCATTCCTTCTACTTTGAATCCAATAATCCCGCCTCTTTCGAGAAGCGTGTACTGAGGATTAGTCTCCTGTCATTTTGATTTCTGTTTCATCCTTGCCCAAATGAGGTGCTGTGAGAAGGAGATGTTGCCATTTGTCCTGGCCAAGTAATGAACGTCATTACTCTAACCAATTGGTTCTTAGCCACGTAAAATAAGTCTAATCCTTCGGGCCAGCCCTAGGAGAGCTGTTAATCAGCTCAGTGGTCTGGTAAAACTAAGGTATACTTTACGTTACAAGTAATGAAGGCAGAATTGTTCTTAAGAACCAACTTGATCAAGTTGCTGGCTATGCCAGTTAGTTTTGTTAATAAGCGAAAAATGTTAATGTCGTGGGCAAATTTTACCTAATATAAATCTAAGTTGGCTTAGATTTCCATTCTGATTTTTCTGTAGATTGTGAATGTACACATGAGCCCTATCTTGTTCTTATAACTAATACGATATAAACATTTGTTACAGTAACCTTCATGACTGGGTGAAAACAGAATCAAAGGTTAAAATCGCTGGTATTGTCTGAAAAATCTCAATGGATTGCTGACGTTAGAATATGCATTTATCTGCGTCCATAAACATACATACACAAATATAAAATTTGATGTACATATTCATGCGCATGTTCACAGACACACGCATAAACTCAAGTATGCACGAGCACACGCACATCTTGTTATTTTAAATGAACCCTAGACAATCTATAACCTCGGAAAATTACATGACTCTCAAAAGGAAAGAAATAATGTATAACTCTTTGCCCATCAAAGATGAACTATTTTTTTGAAACACTTGGCGGACTTGAAAGTGAAACGGTTTTAGTTTTCTGTAAACGAAAACTGTTGTGCCGACTTTGTCTGTGCGTCCGCACTTTTTCTGTCCACCCTCAGATCTGAAAAACTCCTGAGGCTAGAGGGCTGCAAGTTGTTATGTTGATCATCCACCCTCCAATCACCAAACATACCAAATTGCAGCTCTCTAGCCTCAGTAGTTTTTTTTTTATTTTATTTAAGGTTAAAGTTAGCCATCGAGCTTCTGGCAACGATGCAGGATATGCCACCACCGAGCAGTGGTTAAAGTTTCATGGGCCGCGGGGCCGCGGCTCACACAGCATTATACCGAGACCATCGAAAGATGAATCTACAGTATTTTGGGTGGCCTTGATTGTGCGCTGTAGCGGCTGTACAGAAAACTCTTTTAAGTAATAAAAATTGTATACGCGTTTATTCTTCGTGAAGGAATCACCGGGGCATTTTCTTTGTGACTCCAAAAAAGCGGGGCATTTTCTGTGTGACTCCAAAAAAGCGGGGCATTTTCTGTGTGACTCCAAAAAAGCGGGGCATTTTCTGTGTGACTCCAAAAAAGAAAATTGTACAGTCGTTACCATTGCAAATGATCATTGTTGGGAGTATTAGCCTCTGGCCCACATAGAGGGAACAGCTCTTGAAAATCGACGAGAGAGAGAGAGAGAGAGAGAGAGAGAGAGAGAGAGAGAGAGAGAGAGAGAGAGAATTTCTATCATGCAATTTGCAATCTTAAACACACAGTTTTTTGTTTATTGTTAGAATTCATTTCAGCCGTGTCTTTCGGCCCCACTGTAAGCATAATTATACCGTCGATTAATTTATATGCCTGTGCTAAGATGTTTGCATGCATGTTACAGTAGTCTAAAACAGTAAGAATAAAGAACGCAAGAAAACAAGTAAAAAAATGCTCCCAAGTTTCTTCGGCGCAATCGAGTTTTCTGTACAGCGTATAATGCTGTATGAAACTTTCACCCACGGCCCATGAAACTCTAAGCCGCAGCCCATAAAACTCAGCCACGTTGCGGTGGTGGCCTCAGCCACGGCCCATGAAATTCTTAGCTGCTGCCCATGAAACTTTCAGCCACGGTCCGGTGGTGGCTTGTGTTGTTGGTACCTATAGGAGTGCCAGAAGCACGATTATGGCTAACTTTAGCCTTAAATGAATTAAAAACTACTGAGGCTAGAGGGCTGCAATTTGATATGTTTGATGATTGGAAGGTGGATGATCGACATACCAATTTGCAACCCTCTAGCCTCAGTGGTTTTTAAGTTCTGAGGACGGACAGAAAAAGTGCGGGCGGACATACGAAGCCGTCACAATATTTTCCTTTTACAGAAAGCTAATACTGAAAGAAAATATTATGCATGTCAATTGTTAGATCATAAAATAACCACATTCATATTCATTTCATTCGACAATGAAATGAATATGAAAACAAATAAACTTTAGTTTATGAACATATCGGTCAAATTTAAAAATAAGGAAAATGACGTAGTTGAAATTAGATTTCAAGTATTTCTTATATTAGGAACATTCATCCATAACATCGCAAGGAACGTAAATAGCTCAGTGGTTCAGCTTAAGTGCATTATAGGACCTAGGTCTTAGATGCAAGTATCACTCGCTAACTTTTGAAGTAGAAATGGTGGTTGGTGAAGAGCAAGCCAGGTTTGTGCCAGAATGCACATGTGGTAAGGTGTTGATGAGGATAAGAGGCCTGACATGGACCTCTGGAACCGTACAACCAACAAAGGTCTACTTGGGCAGTTTACCAACAGTAGACGACGCAGACCAGGAATAAGGCTGGCATGATAGGACACTGTTCCTGTATTGGATAAACGACACGTCCCACATCCAAGGTTATCTTAGATGTAACTTACTAGGATGTGTCCACACTACAGTGAAACATGTCTTAAACACATGTTGGCAACATATCCGCATACATATCACCAACAAGTTGAAAACAAGTCTATGAACCAAATCTAAAGAACGAATGTTTGGTAAATGCTTAATAATCTCAATTGGTTAGGACTGCCAATACGTCGTTGACTTGTATTCAGCCTGTTACTGATGTGTGCAAGATACGTTACCGACGTGTTTATGACATGTTTTACTGCAGAGTGGATGAACCCCCAAAAGGTGATACGGTTATGGATCTTGTACTCTGAAGGAATGGGAAACTGGAACCCAATGATTGACATATTTAGAACGTTGCATAACCAAAAAAAAAAAAAAAAAAATACGCTTTGGAGTGAAAAAGACAGGAGAAGCAATGTGGGTGATAAAAAAAAAAGCAAAAGTATTCACAAAATACCGGCGGATATGACGTGAAGCAGCCAGACGAAAAAATCATGAAAATATAAAACTGAAAATATATATATATATATATACATATACATTTATATGTCAGTGAAATGAAAGGGAATTACCGAAATCTCCTCACATTGTGACATAAGAGTAAGCCCAGGATGGGACAGTTTACGTAGATTACGCGCCGCATTCACCGACACAAAGGCTACAAATATTACTCGGGCTGCAACAAAGCTTATCGCGACCGCAGCCGCCGCCTGTTCTTTATCTCTGTGCAAGTATTCTTTGGCCATGGGCGGTCAGGAATATACAAAAATCGAAAGCACGCATTGTTCCTTTCTCTATAGGCTTAACTCGGCTATATATGTAGTGGCTAAACTGCCTTCACTGCCGGACGGTTGATTGCATTTAAATCTCTCTTCTAGGTCCCTCCCTCGGCGCTCCGCTTTGTTCTGCTTTTCCTCGTTCGTCGTTCTTCCTTTGTTTTCGAAATGCACCCGCATTTACACACCGGCAGGCTATGCAGTCGTATGCGCTGCGCGCATGCGCGCGTCGTGATAGGATGTCAGACGTGGATTCGAAAGGATGTGGCTATATAGATACGTGTATACGTCCGCACACAAATTTATATATTATTTAGCAATCCTTTTTTTTCGGGATGAGGTTGCAGGCGACTAGCCCGGAACGATAGAGGTTGAGAGTGCTCGTGCGCTCGCGAAGGCTAGCATTTGCTGGCGGTCACCCTTCCAAATATTAAACTGGTACTGATTTTCTCAACGTCGTGTACATATATATATACACACACAATCATATATACTTTATATTATATATATATATATATATATATATATATATATATATATATATATATATATATATATATATACATATATAAATGTATATATATATTTATTTACATATGTATATATATACATATATATATGTATGTATATATATACATATATATATATATATATATATATATATATATATATTTATTTATTTATTTATTTATATATATATATATATATAATTATAGATTAGTATGTGTAAACATTAGGTTTGCGTTTAAGCACGTGTCTCTCTATGCTTATAAAAAATGATTAAATTACACGCCTCTTCTTCTCTGACACTCCGCTCTCGCTCGTGTCCATTGCATGCGCCCTGGACCTTGGAAAGCGACCTGCAAAACTTAAAGTCCTTAAATATTTACGAGTGGTCGTTACCATCAGTCAATGAAGATAGATGAAAAGCAAAGGATATTAGGGGACAGAGAGAGAGAGAGAGAGAGAGAGAGAGAGAGAGAGAGAGAGAATAGGGCCTTGTGGCTTTAGGAAGAATGCCGCAGGAAATAAAGTTGCGAATATTTTTTTCATGAATATCGTGCCTGGGTCTTTTATTAGAAGGTTCAGTCTATTCAGTGTTTTTGAGGCAAAGTAAATTTTTCTCTGATAGTGATAATTTCTCTGATATATCCTGTCTTATGTTACGAGGGTTTTTATATTAACTTTTTTATCATTCTAACTAAAAAATACTAAGAATACTAATCCTTTTGGACTGAAATGACTGTGTACAAACTGAATGCCTTTGACATTTCCTTTTGCAGCCGTTCGGTTTGTATCGCAGTTGCCTTAGAGAAAATAAAATCAAAGCATAATTATAAAAAATTATCTACAAAACAATTACCCGGATATCGTCACTTCCCACATTAGTAAACATATGATGATATTAAAATTATAGTAATTGTACATCATGAATTTTCTGCAATAAATCTCCTCTCCCGATATCACTGAACTGTAAGCCAAAATGGAACAAAGTATTCTTCCACTTAAAATATTCCGGTTAGTAAAATTGAAATTACAATATTTGTTTTACACTTCTCTGGAGGATTAATTGCATATTAGACGTTTGTGTCTTTTCCATCTATTTTTCATTCTTAATTGCCCTGTTGTGTCGCTTTCACCTATTTTTTCATTCACTTGAGCCTTAATTTCTTAAGTAGAAGGGCTAAACCCTTTTATTTTCCATTATCACCGGATAATTTCCTAATTTCCTGAAAGTCTCTCTCAGGTTTGTCACATAAGCCATTTCGAAATTTAAAGTTTGCAGGCATGACACCATCCCAACCTGAACCTGCGCAATTCTCCAATAATCCAGCTTCGTGAAAGTAATGATATGCATCACTCCCGGGAGCTTATAACATCATGAAGGTATTAGTATAGCCTGAAATTCTAATTCTCTCTCTCTCTCTCTCTCTCTCTCTCTCTCTCTCTCTCTCTCTCTCTCTCTCTCTCTCTTTAGCATTTTCGTTTCTCAGTGGAGGAGTTGTGGCTTATTCGCTGAGGAGGGCAAAATGATCCCATATGGTAAGATAGCGCAGCCCAGTATTGCGAGGCTTTTAAGATGCTTCTGAAATGAATGTAATAATGCACTAAAAAACTCATCGAGTCGCTTACACTAACACAGCAATCCCCGCCCCCCCTCCCCGAATTTCTTAGTGTGATTCCTTTATTTCTTTTAAATGGCAAACTACCTCGCACTGCGGTTTTCTTACAAGGTTTCATCAGGAAATTGTTTTTCCTCATCGTTAAAATGCAAAACAAAATGTTTTTTGAAATATATATATGTTTTCTCTTTGACGCTATAGAATCAGTGATCGGTATATCATTCGAATTTTGTTGGTGAGCGTGTCACCCCGAGGTCCATTTTTTTTTGCTGTAAGACTAAAACATACTGCAATATCAGAGTCTGATTTTCTATCATAGAAGGCTTTAAAGATATCATTCTGATGTCCCACCAGTTCCAAAACCGGAACAAAACGAGGGACAAAAAATCGCAAGAAGATTTCCATCCAGTTATTGCATCTCACTTCCTCTGAGTCTTCTCTTCAGAACGAGTCTCGGGCGTTTTTAAAGATTCGATATCTACGACGCCATTAGGCACCAACATGGCCGAACAGAAAAAAAAGAGAGAAAAAAAAAACAATAGAGGAGCGAAGTTAAACACCCCAATTTTGGAGGAACAATTACACAGTCTCCACTTGGTAATCTAGTGAGGGTTTGTTGGCTGAAGGAGGAGGGCCGGGGCTATGGCCATTACAGCGATAACTTTTGAGAAAATGAGGGAACTGCTCCAACTTCTCTGATTATCTGACGAGGTATAAAGACCCAGACCCTTAATTGCTCAGGAAGAAAACCGCACGCCCCCCACCTCTCTCTCTCTCCCTCCCCCTTCCCTTCCCTCCCCCCTCCGCGTCTCATTCCCTCCACTATTCCTCCTATCTCTTTCTCTCCAACGGTAAGTGGAGGGAGCCAGGAGGGGAGTGGAAGAAGGGGTCAAGGAGGGTGGAGGGGATGGTGTAATAAAGTGTCTCCCTCTATATTCTAGGTTTTCTTAACCATCTAGCTCTATTCCTCGTTTCACCAATCAGCTGGGAATTGTCACGGTAATGGAATCGGTTTATAGATTGTACTCAAGGCACTGAAAACGAATGGAGGAAGGGGTGGGGTTAGGGGGGTTGATGTTGGTTGGTTGGAGGGAACCCGATAGATATTTTCACACTTTACTGTACTTGCTTAACAAATGCCTGACCATTTATTACAAGGTCAGTGCTATGAAGTGGATATCCGATATTGTCTTGATGATGTAAAAAGAAACTGAAGCTATATTTTCATTAATATGGCCGGATTAAGGGCTATACGAGATTCACCACGAATACCTAATGGCATTACGTGAACACCAGTTTTACTAAACCTTTGTCACTCTTAAGTGACCATTGTCATGAGACAATAGGCTATTTCATCTAAAAGGAGCTCTTAACCTGAGCTAAAAATACCGCACTTTATGGTATGTGAGATAAGTGCTAGCAATGACAGGCTAAAATTCACCACTGAACTGGAGACCAACACAGTTTGATATTATAACTATTCCTCTATCTGAGTAAGAAAACTGATTTTTATAATAACAAAAAAGACACGTTACTGTGGAGTAAACTCCTTGACCCCCCATGGGGAATAAAGTTTAATGAAATATGGTATGTTTTAGTGTTGGTTTTAACACCTACTTTATAAATTACAAACGGTAGATGTTGCATTGGACAAGATATGAAGATCAACTTCTTAATCATACGTAACGGAAAATAATTAACATGATAGATAAACCAGCATAAAAGTAAAGTGCAGAAGTTGAACAGACAGTTTATAAGAGAGAGAGAGAGAGAGATTTAACTTATAAATACAGCTTTGAAGATTATCATTTTGATTGTTATTCAGAATAAAGATTGGTTTATTTTGTTTCGTTCATTGTGACAGCTCTAAATACAAAACATTCATATCACTTTCGTATGGAATGATTAAGAGAGTTCATCGTTAAAATGAATAACTCCTGAATTTATAAAACAGAAAGTTTATTCTCCATTTGACATATGAATGCAGAATGGAATAACATTGTAAAACATTCACTGGAAGACAATCACCAGTTACAGAACTTGACGATTACCAGCCCTCGTTAAATTCTTCACGATCTTATAGAGGTTAATTCGCGTTAATTAGAACAAATCGATCCACTTTGTCCCGCAAACGCTGGAAACGAGAGATTAAAATGAAGAATTGGTTATACCGAAAAACGATTCTGAAATCTATTATATATCGAAAAATATGAACCCTTGTTCATAATCTGTTCCGGGTTATATATATTCTCCATTCTACTATCCATGAGGAGAATCAAAATTCAACTTGCTTTCAAAAGATACTCACGTATTCATTTATTTATATATATATATATATATATATATATATATATATATATATATATATATATATATATATATATATATATATATATATATATATATATATATAAGAGGGCATTGTGGCTATTACAATTCCACACACACATATATAGACATATAAATATATATATATATATATATATATATATATATATATATATATATATATATATATATATATACATATACACACATACATATTTATATCTATATATGCGTGTGTGCGTAATTGTAATAGCTACAATGCCCTCTTAACTTCTCGAATTCTTCGCTTTTTTGGATATGCTTGTCACTACAAAGCCGTAAGATCCAAGTGCTATTACAATTACATATGTATCTGTTAAAAGTGACCAGTAGACTCTACATAATATATATATATATATATATATATATATATATATATATATATATATATATATATATATATATATATATATATATACCTAACTATCTATGTATATGTATATATATAACTATATATATACATAATTATATATATACATACTATATATACATACATATTGTGCATATATAATCAAAGATCTAATGATGACCTTCGAAATCCAAGAGGATCTTAATACCTGTAATATTAATAAACTTTTTTTGATGTTGTAGCTTAAAATTTGGAAAGATGTTGAGAATAATCAGCTTAAAAGCTTCCTGATTTAATCTTCCATTCCGAAGCGAAAGTTTATACTTACGTTCAGTTATATTTCATCAAAGTTCCTAAATTCCAACACATTTCAGTGATGCAGATCTAGCAAACATAAGTATCAGTCTGAGTGTTCATGCATTATATATCTGTCTATATATATATATATATATATATATATATATATATATATATATATATATATATATATATATATATATATATAATATATAATGCATGAATACTCATACTGATACTGTTGATATATATATATATATATATATATATATATATATATATATATATATATATATATAATTTGTGTGTATATACATTTATACATATACTGGATGTGTGTGCTTCCGCTCACCCGTATATATGTGAGTTATACTTCAAGAACTTTTGTTATTGAACAAGAAAATATTTTAAATATTCTTCAAAGTTATAACTGAGCAGTATATTTCATTTCTTGAACTTCGTTTTGTATTATGCCGGGGCCAAATAGCACGGTAAAGTTTTAACACCATGATCGGATGGAGAAGGTTAGCAGTAGTATTATTGATAACCGAACTTCCAAGCTATATTAACAAAGCTAACTTATCCCAAAGGATCTTTTTTATTATGGATATCCTTATGACGTCATACATCATCCGAGGAGTCATTGGGTATTCTTCCCAACTTGCCCAATACCAATTTATACAGTTTGATCCTTTCTTAGTCGAAAGTTACAAGATGTCATCAATAATGGTTTTCCTCAATCTATAGAAAAATTTCAAGGCGTAAAAGCTAATGTAGTAGGGAAAAATAGCGAGAAGAAAATTGGCTATCATTCAAAATTATCAAGCTGGATTATTTCGAAAATCCCTTACCCTTATCATATACCCAGGGGTAGACTCACGAGTACCTGAACATGAATATTTATATGATTACACACAGACAATTATACATATGTATATATATACATATATATATATATATATATATTGTATATATGTATATATATGTATATGTATATATATTATATATATATATATATATATATATATATATATATATATATATATATATATATATATATATATATATATATATATATATATATATATATATATATACAGTATATATGTATATATTTATATATACGTTTTCTCACAAATATTAAACGACAAATATTGTTCAGTATCGCTCATCGGTCTAAAGTCACTGTGCATAGTTTCTAAATCAGGTAGCGGTTCGAATCCCACTGGTGACGAAGCATTTATCAATTATAATTACCTTTGGAAGTAAGTTATTCATGAGATATAGGAAACTGGATATTAAACTATATTTGTGGCTTAATATTTGTGAGTAAAAAAATGTAACAGTACATATGACAAAAAATGCATACATATGTTTATATAAAATTAATCATTTCATACATGTGCAAAGGTACCTCATCGGCTGCTGGCTGAACCTCCCTACCCCTTACCTACACTGTGTCACTCACCTCAGTCTTACAACCACTCGGTTCTTCATTGGAGGGGTGGGTAGAGCTCTCGGCTAGCACGCTGTTGGCCCAGCGTTCGACTCTCCGACCGGCCAATGAAGAATTAGAGGAATTTATTTCTGGTGATAGAAATTCATTTCTCGTCAGAATATGGTTCGGATTCCACAGTAAGCTGTAGGCCCCGTTGCCACGTAAAATAAATCTAATCCTTCGGGCCAGCCCTAGGAGAGCTGTTAATCATCTCGGTGGTCTGGTTAAACTAAGATACACTCAACTTTTCTTAACTTACAACCACTCTCTCGCTTCCTGAATGACAAGCCTTTCCTATCCTGCAAACCTCCAGCAAAAATTATATGTATGTATGTATGTATGTATGTATGTATGTATGTATGTATGTATGTATGTATGTATGTATGTATGCACACATTAAGACATGTTTACTCTATAAACTATATTTATCTACAGTACAGATGGGAGTGGGAACTTAAGGCAAGGATGTCCATATTCTAATATGAATACCAGCTGCCTTGCTAGCTTGTGTATTTATATAGTTGTTTTAATATTGTGTAATAAACTGTTCTTACATGACAGTATCGAATACTTGTTCATGACTAACTGTAGGTGTAATTATATCTTCTGTTATATAAGCAGTGTATCAGATTTTTGGGAATGGAACACCTGAATAGCAAAGTTTATTCTTGTCTGTATAAAAATATTACACATTTTTGGTAACATCGCAATATCGTCGTCATCATTTTCAATAAAGGAGTTTTCTTTTACACACACACACACACACACACACACACACACACACACACACACATATATATATATATATATATATATATATATATATATATATATATATACATACATACATACATACATACATACATACATACATACACACACACACACACACAAAAGAAAACGCCATTTCATGTATGTGACTGACGAAACACGCGCCTTTCCGTCATGGTGTAATGCCCCTTGCTATCAGCTTGTTATCATATTTATTAAACTTTTACCTGTTCCAATTATATCACAGAAATCGGATGACATTAAATGATAATACACTGCTGAACTGGAGCCAATTAGATTAATTATCGGGACTGGAATGCAGCAACATCACAATCCCCTTTGACATTCCGGCATTTCGGAATTGATGAAAACTTAAAATGTAACTCCATTTCGCGTTTGGACTTCAGGTGCTCCTCTCTGCCGCCGCCATGTCGAAGCGGATGATTTTGACGCACTAGGATTTAGCGGCCTTCATTAAGTCATTATGTTATTTACCCAATGAACACAGCGTTAAATTTCACCTCAAAATGGGAGCTTTTAGGCATTTATTAGCTGTTATTTAAAGTTGATCAGGCACTTCTGTAAAATCCTCGCGGAAAATAGTGGTATTTGATTTTAGGCTCTCATCATACGCTATTTTTACACTAGTATCTATTTAGCATTATTATCAGGTAATTTTATTGTTAGGTAATTTTAGAGCAATGAACCAAGATTGTGGTGAGGATTTACATAATTCGGAACGTGTTAAAGAATGCGTTATACCAAATAATCACACTTTGGGTTGCAAGTCTAAACAAGCTTCCCATTTATAGTTCGTAATTTTCAAAGCTAAGAATAAGAAATTGAGGTTTTGCAAAGACATACGCATACACACTCACACATACGCGAGCGCCTGCGCCTTGCAATATTAATTATATGAATATCTTGTGGTGATGGCGGGCTTCAACGTAAGTAGAAATCATTGGGTTTTGTCTCTCCAGATAGCCTTCATTCAGTTGGAGTTATTCTATACGGAATGCTCATAGAAATAACAGCCCTTATCGGCATAAGGCCAACTTAATCAGCAAAAAAGGGAAATAAAAAAATTCGGTCTCGAATATAAAGTTACGGTAGTCGTCGACAGAACTAACACAAAATGAGATTATGTAAAATATTAAGTTGTCTCGTTTCACTGCTAAGTTGAGGTTACAGGTGAGTTTATAAACGATGGAGACATTCTGACCCGATCCTCCCAAGCGGGATTTTGCACTGTGACAAAATGAAATAGAATGTTTCACGTCCTGGAGGAGAGGAAACGTTTCATGAGATTATGACTTTGGTGTCATTCAGGTTAGTTGTGAGCTGAAATCAGGGCATTTGGTTCTATTTTTTTTTTTCCTTGACGCCCGCGGTATTACACGAGCCTTAAGTCACGCCTGAAAATAATTTATGTCTCCAGTATGCTTCTCTGCATTTCAGAGCATTTCGGCTGGCATGCACTGTCCAAGATGATAAAGTCTTCGACACTGAAAATGACTTAGTTCTCAAGGCATAGTGTTATATCTATCTATACATTTAGATAACCAAATCTCTGACAGAAATTATAAGTATATGGGACCGGCGTTATTCAAAATATCCACCTGACATTATAGGTGCTATTTGACTTCCTGTTGTCATATAGGCGGTTAACTTGCAAAAAATCGATAATGATATCAATATTATAAAAAAATTACTTCACTTGAAAAATTATCAAAATTTGAAATACATGGTCAGTTATCACACGTTCAGGTGGCAATGTTCTGCGTAGATTAGTACCCTTTTATCCTTTTGATTAGTTAAAAACTCGGTAGGTTTCTAGCTTGTTAAATAAAAGATCAACTCACTAAACCATGTCTGGAAGAACGTAGAACAATTCTAGTTTAGCATTCAGTAGGAATGTTATTCCATCTTTCATATGTCCGTTTTCTAGGCTACCTTCTCTTTAACTAAACGTGGGCTTCAAAAACATAAATAATTATCATATTGTATATTCAAGCCAAAATGGACCTTCAGTGTTAGTACGATTTATATTGATCATATTTTTTTTTCTACACGTTCGAAATGCAGTGTTATATACTAGATCGTGTCATCCTTTGATGATTCATGTCGATTCCAATTAAGGATACTTTCAGGTAATTATTTGTTGTTACTTTCTAGATCAATTTTTTTTAGATCTGACTCATACTGATTAGATATTCATAGTTCTCTTACATGAAACTTCATTTTCTTCTCTCTCTCTCTCTCTCTCTCTCTCTCTCTCTCTCTCTCTCTCTCTCTCTCTCTCTCTCTCTCTCTCTCTCTCTCTCTCATACACACACAAACATATATGTGTGTGTATATAAATTATATGTATACATAACATACATACATATACTGTATATATGTGTATATATATATATATATATATATATATATATATATAAGAATGGAAATACATAAATTTATATTTCACTGCAAACCTTCAAACCAAAAATTAATAGCATATTGTTAGCAAGGAAGTTTCATTCACGCATTAATATTATCAGACTGCAGAATATACTCACTGCTATGCGTTTTTATCCTCATGTTATATATCGACCAACAAGAAGCATTCAGATAGGATAAGTTTAATTCCATTCCTCCCACCCCTTTAAAAAAAATGACTATACTGATTAATCCTGACTGTGTCACAAACTTAAACATTTTTAACAGACGGAACCACACAGATAAATACACACAGAGTGTGTGTGTGTGTGTGTGTGTATATCCAACTCGATGCTTTAAACGCTGAGCTTACTGCATTCTGGATATCAGAACTTGATATATAACACGTACTCTCCAGTTCGATATATGAATCTGGTGATTCCAAGGGGAAAGTTGTTATGAAATATTCAAATCTAGATTTTTGCGCAAGAGTTCTACATCAATCTTTAATAAAAAAAAAAAATTCATGCTGTTCCTTTTTTCGTGATAACTTTTACTGCCATCTTTAGTCAAGTTCTCGATTTTTTGCTCACTGCCACTTCGTTTTTATTTTGTACTTGCTGACCAACCCTCTCTCTCTCTCTCTCTCTCTCTCTCTCTCTCTCTCTCTCTCTCTCTCTCTCTCTCTCTCTCTCTCTCTCTCCTCTTAAGACAGATGCTTCAGTTACATTCCCCAACATTTTTGACATTTTATATTTCACCCCTTCTCAACCCCCATTCCTGTCGGGGCTGAACTTTGATTTAAAGGGCACTGGGAGTGTCACTATTCATGTCAGCGACTCAAAAACTCTGGATTAGACACTAATATCTGTCATTTCTGAAGTTTTATTTTTCACCCCCTTCTCACCCTCCCACCTTCCTATCGGGGCTGAATTTGGACTTAAAGGGCATTAGGAGTGTCACTATTCATCTCAGCGACTTCAAAAACTATAGACTAGACACTAATATCTGTAATTTTTGGTTATTTTTACATGTCATCCACTTCTAACCCCCACCTCCTTTGGTGCCAGTGATATCTTACCCCCACAGTATTCTTTTCCAGATAGTAAGTCATATGTATACCGAAATGAGGTATGATAAACCCACAGAGTTTATTTAGTTACTAAGTCTACGGGCAGAACCAGCCCCGTTTCAGGGAAGCCCTCCCACCCCACCCCCTTTGGTGCCCTTTGGTGCTAGTGGTGTCTTGCCCCCTCAGTATTCTTTTCCAAGTTTGGTTGACATTGCTCAATGCATTTCAGAGTTATGCTGGAACATACACACACACACATACATACATACATCCCTTTTTATATCTATAAATTTATAAAGTATACTAAAAATAGTATACTAAAAATACCCTTTGACATTTTTATTTGTGAATGGGATTGCAAGTGATCTTGAAATCATAAATCATAAAATCGTTCTTATTTTTATCAGCAGCATAAATCATATATATATATATATATATATATATATATATATATATATATATATATATATATATATATATATATATATATATATATATATATATATGCACACAACGATTCACAAATCAGCTGAACCTGATTTGGCCTTTATGCACAGTTACATTGTGTATCACTACCTACTCACATTGCGTAAACTCTCATTTTTAACCGTCTTACAGCGCACTCATAACTTTAATGATTACCATTAGCAGATAAATCTTCATTTTACCATTAATCTATAAAATCCCACTGACCACAAGCTGGTGATTATGCCACCAATGGGCCTCATATGATCATTTTTAAGATCTCAAAGAGCCCTGTAGTTCCAGACCTTGCAAGGAAGCTTCATGGACACAGCTCTCTCCCTTTACCCTCAGCTCACTAATCACCTTTTATTTCAGTAATATGTAAATCCTTTTAAGTGTCAAATAATGAATTCTCCCGAATTCAGATACTGACTTTCAGCAACTGTTATACTTCGCCACTGTATATTTCACTTTTGTAGTCAGTGCTATAATAGGGTAATGCAAGGATAATTTTCCATGTCTTTTCCTATCATTTTGATTGACAGATCAGTCTTTTTGATATGCAAGGGAAAGATATGTGTCAGTCACACACTATACGATGCCTACTGTTACCATATTTATGTTCATCGGCTGCTTTAATAATATGCAAGTTAATGAAATTCACGAGCAGAATTTTATAGCATTTTTCAAATGTCACAAATTTACCTCATATCGTTCATCCTGTCGGAAAAAAATTAGAATGCTGAAATACTGTTTTATTTTTTATGCTTTCAAGCAACAAAAGGAAGCAACATAACCTTCGACTGTTCAATGTAACCTTTGTTCCCATTCTATTGTTTTCATTAATGAACAATTAAGTTGCTCAACCTACACGTGTTGCAGGTGTATAATAATTCATTACGGTTTGTTTCACACGGCCTTTTGAAGTGAAATGAATTCATCAGCAACTATTGGCCATCACAAATGTAGATGCGAATTTAATACGGAGAATTTTGAAAGTATCTGTTGTATGTTTGGTTTGTCGACCGTTTCATATTGTTGAATGATCAACAATAAATAATGACTAATGAACAACAATATGAGTAATAAAACGATTGGGTTCACCATTCATAAGAAACGCAATAGCTTATTTATCAATAACAACGGAGACAGACTTTACTTATATTGTTGCAAGGCAATGCATCAGATATACCTTGCCTGTACTGTACTAAGTTCGTGTAATCTCTTGAGTAGGTGGGAAGAAATGAGAGCGTTAATTACAAGATATTATTGACAATGAAAGACACAAGTAGGAGACAAAAAGATTAAAATGAGGACAAGCGAAAAAATGAATAACGAAAGAAAATAACGAATAACACAAATGATAACATGAGCATAAGGTTTTAACTATATTAAATGCACCTGCAAACGTAACAGGTGACTTACTCATGAACAGATAGAAAACAAGCGCAAAAGTGTTGCCTGAGTGTCGAGAAAAGGAACATGAAAATGGTTTAGGGCGAGCCACGGCTATACTTGACGTAATAATGAGCCATTTGTCATGTGCTTAACTGACAGTTTAGAGTTACAAATGGATCACTGCCGGACTTTAGAGTGAGAGAGAGAGAGAGAGAGAGAGAGAGAGAGAGAGAGAGAGAGAGAGCTGCATGACTCACACAGACTTCGCTTGTATTTCTTCTTTCAATTTGCTGTGAAGAGGAGGTATGTAAACGAACTATCATTTTCCAGTCATGAATTTTCTCGAAAAATATTTTGGTAAATGAAAAGAAGCAATGTCCCCTATAGACTACAATGATTATTGACTAAAGTCAAGTTTACCTCTTATTCAGAATGACTAATGAGACACCTTTTACTCTTTGCTAAAGAATATTCTGGTCTTGAAACAAGAATATTCTTTTGAAATCGATAAGGAGGAAAATGAAATACAGGACTACCAGAAGTGAGTCGACAATGGATTGAAAGGCAACAGAATAACAGCGATTCTAAAGTTGCTCTTCCTTGAATGGTGAAAGAGAATTTATTCAGAATCCAGCAGGAGGAGACATCCAAGAATGCACGTAGCCTTCATGGTGAATTAAGCAAGGGAGTCGGAATGAGAAAGACCAGAAAAAAGAGGAGAAATAATTAAGGGGCAGGAGTGAATGGGAGACAGGGAGAGAGAGAGCGAGAGAATAAAGGGAACAATCACACTGGAATGATAAACGTTTTTAGAGAGCCTCTCTTTTCAACTCTAGGTCATTTTTATATTTTTAAGCATAAATTCAAGAAGTTTTTTTGTCAGATGTTTATACATGTTCTTACATAAATATAAATACAGAGCACACACACACACACTATATATATATATATGTATATACATACATATATATATATATATATATATGTATATTATATATATATATATATACACATATATTATATATATATATATATATATATATATATATATATATATATATATATATATATATATATATATATATATATATATATATATATATATATATATATATTCACTATATGTACATATATATGTGTGCATATATATATATATATATATGTATATATATATATATGCATATATATATATATATATATATATATATATATATATATATATATATATATATATATATATATATATATATATATATATATATATATATATATATATATATATATATATATATATATATATATATATAAATATATATGTATATATTGCCAAGGCCACTGGTTTCTTTTATTAAACCTTGGTCCGGAGAAGGAGGTTAGGGAACAATATCTGGCGGGGCAGGGGTTGCAGGGGTTAAGGGAGGGGTGGCCTATTATACCATATGGAAACAATGGCCCTAACTATTAAAGATGAAAGTTGTATAAATCGGACAAGTCAAAATTAACAAGAGGCTTCCATTGAAAGGATATGAAAGGAAAGTTATTTTCACCAAACAGAGAATAACTGACTTCCACTGACATATATATAAAATAAAAGTTGCCTTACGGCTATTACCAGGCCTTCTGATACCAAGGGGAACACTCCCCTTAGGCTGGACGAAGTGATTGAAATAGTGTACCTGTATAAGAGGGTTAAAGAAGCCACTTTTTTCGAAGAGTAAGAGGATCACCCGAAATGGTAATTCAGTTCGAATTAACGATTTTTTTTAAACGATTTTTTTTATTAAGTCCGGCCGAAGAAAAACACCAGAGATGAGGCCTCAAGAAATCTGAAATTTCGATTGAGTGTATTGTAGTGCTTGCAGCATCTGAATTGTCCAAATAATTACTTGGAAAAGAATTCAGTCGTTTAGATTATGCCACCTCTCAGCTTGTAGATTTTAATACAGGTGATTGGTTCTATGACATAGGAAATATAAATATATATATGTATATATATATACACATTATAACAAAGAATGTATATGTTTATATACATATATACATATATACAGACATACATACATACACATACACACATATATATACACATGTATACACACATATATATATACATATGTGTGTGAGTGAGTTTGCAATAAAGCAAAATTGAAGAATCAGAAAGGGCGCAAAAACGCGCTTTCGATGGAAGGGAGCGATGACGCAAGAGCCGAGCCTGCAGGCACCACCTCCGCTGGAGAAACAATCAGAAACACAGTGAGCAGTGATAACGTGGAATTGAGTCATAACCCTTTGCCTATTTTGATAACTAAATCACAAACATAGTTTAAGTTAATTACATCCACTATTTCATGCACGAATTGCCCCAGGCCAACCATTAAGGAAATATGCGAAGCTTAAATGGACACCAATAAAACGAAAAGTATTGAAATAATTCGTTATACGGGGGAACACTTTGCCCATGGCCTCGTTCACTTCGACGAATTAAAAGGGACAAAATGCGAGGGGTCTGAAGATGAATGTAATAAGGACGGCCGGGGATGCAAAGGGAACAACTACAAGGGGAAGCGTTGTTCAATATTTTCTAAAGGGTGAATGATTAATACGGACGCAAGAAAAACGGAAATATTTGATAATATAGTTGTTAGAACTCGTTCGGTTGCGAGTGGAGCGTTATGGCCCATTTGTTCATTTCAATTTGCTTGGTTCTTGGAGAATGATTCCGCTGCCTCCTGCATGCTGGGATATTCCTGCCAACTCTTGTGTGCGATTAAGCTGTTATTACGTTGAAATATCAGAGCAACAAACCATTCCGCCATTGACATCACCTTTCGTTTATCCTATTTATATCTAAATGGATGTATATTTATTTATATGGATATGCATATCCTCTTCTTAATGCGAGGGCAAAGGATTGATGACATGGGATACTCAAGCGCTTGCATTCCCCGTCTCATCCCTGGCAAAATGAAAGCACCGAAGGATTTTATAGGAGAGCTCAAGATCCTTCGAGAACAAAGGAATTCCTGACTTCACAAGGAATCTCTCTCTCTCTCTCTCTCTCTCTCTCTCTCTCTCTCTCTCTCTCTCTCTCTCTCTCTCTCTCTCTCTCTCTCTCTCTCGATATAGGAAATAATGATTAATATAAGACACAGCAAAACATAACATTTTTGAACGAGCGTATATCAAAGCATCGTTCTGTGACCCGTTTTATCCGTTGATGTTTGTTCAGAAGGTAACGATTTGACACGGAAAACAGCTAGCTCGGGGACTTGGCTTTTAACGCTCATTGGAGACACCACTTTATGTTTTGGGATCAGATCCTGACACCGCAAGCTTTGCTGTAATTCGAAACCGGGTGACCCACCTTTTCTTTATGGTTAATGGCTGCGCTCAGGTGATCTCCGCGAGAGGGGAAGGTGGTACTTTCGTCCTGCTAAAGTATCGCCGATGGTTTGCAAAAGGAATCTAGAATGCATTAAGCGCAGTACAAGGAAGCGAATTCAGGCTCATGTCCCCTAAACATCTCAAGGATGTGAATAGGAGAAATGACACTATAACTGGAAAGTTATCAGTCACGTTTGAATGCTCACTGTAAATACATCGTAAGTTATAGATATTTCTACATTTTTAAATCGGTAAGGGGAATGTATTTTTTTTTAGTATGAAATTTCAGCTTAAGAAAATGATTAGATATACATTATATTAACTTATAAAAATATCTCTGATTGTGCATACCACAAACCCACGGAGTACACACTTCCTGTGCTTTACGTTAAGAAATAGATAATCTGCTATATTATTAGTTAGATATGCCAGCTGCCTCATCATTGATAATAGCGCCCCTCAGTAACAGTAGCTTCGATGTAAACGAGGGTAATTCCCGACAGGGACTGATGAATTTTTTTCTATATTTCCGAGGGTTGTCATGCAAATAATGGAGAATAAGAAGACTTACTGACAGTGGCCATTATAAACCGCATTTGCATGCTAAATCAAATCAAATAAAAGCTAAAATAGAATGCACTTATATATCAGTGAGAGTAAAGATTCGTACCTGCTTCCAGAACTGCTACGTCATTACCATCTCCCGCTTCTCAAACGGGAAAAAATCAACCGAGAACGAAGAAAAATAACTTGGAAAGATGAGTACACTTTTTATTATTGCCACTTTTTTTATCGAAGGACAAAAAACGCAGACCTACTCAGACCAAAGTCGACGAAAGACGAGGTGAAAGACGAGGTGAGGAGAAGAACAAAAACATTTACAATCCAGGAGAGTTAGTGTCGACTTTTCTCTTGAGGAGTTGCTTGAGAAGAAGAAGAAGAAGAAGAAGAAGAAGCAGAAGAAGAAGAAGAAGAAGAGGAGGCTGGTGGGTAGTAAAGAGGTCTGCCCTCTAGGAGGCGGGGTGGGTTGGTGGATAGGGGGGTGGGGGGAAAAGACACGAGTAGGAGAGGGAGGGGAGTGGGAGGTGGATGAGACGGAGAAGGGGAGATGTGTGGGAATGGGAGAAGAGCAAGAAAAAGATGGCTAATGAGTGGGAGATATAACTCTCTGGAATCTCGGCCTAATTTAATGCGTTTATTTTAGGATATATCCCGCCAGGGGAAACTTAAACGGCGCCAACTTTAGGAGGAGGAGAGATGGCGGAGAGAGCATTTGGGCTGTCAGAGTTTCTTTTGCCTTTCTGGTGACAAGTGACGCCTCCACCGGCCGAGACCATATTTCCCCTCCCGAAAAAGATAAGAGAGAGAGAGAGAGAGAGAGAGAGAGAGAGAGAGAGAGAGAGAGAGAGAGAGAGCGCCTTCAGGCAACTTGCGTACTTGCCATGCGATACCAGTATTAGCGTCTCTCGGAATTTTTCGACGTTTGAAGAAATATTTTTTTTTAGCAGAGAAAATCGAAAACATGAATGTTCAAATTGAAAACGAATTGTAATCGCCTTTTGACTTAATGCATCGTTTAGCGAGTAAGGTAATTTGTAAAAACAATAAGATGACCAGTGGTCCTTGAATTTATGCTTGCGTTGAATTTAGCAATGCAATGACGGAACCAGAGATGTATTCAAAAGGGTTGAATCTGCAAGGATGAATTGAATAATCTTCATAATTTTACCCATTACCTGTTTTATTTCGTTAATACATTTAGGAAAAATGCCAAAATTCATTTTCAGAAATAGTTCACAGTTATGGTTTAAATGCTAATCCGAATTTATATATCGTCATTAGATTTTACCTCTCACTGAATGCATAAGCACTTTAATCTTCATTTTCGAAGTCGTCAGTAATATTGTATATTTACAGTGTATGCACATTTTATGCTCACCTATATATGAAAACTTGCAATGATCGCCGATTTTATACCAGTGATTTCGGGTATAATGAAAGATATTTCAGTCATTGAAAGTATAAATAGATAAATGCGTATAGGTAGTTGCAAGAAGAAACAAACAAACACACATATATACATACATACACACACACACACACACACACACACACACACACACATATATATATATATATATATATATATATATAAATATGCATTTATGTATATATATAAATAAATAAATACTGTATATATGTATATATATAAATAAATAAATACTATATATATATATATATATATATATATATATATATATATATATATATATATATATATATATATATATATATATATATATATATATATAATAAACACACGTATAGGTACACACAAACAGACACATCGTTTTCTCAGAACTCCATTGTGTTTCCCCTTGTGCAACATACAGGTGGGGACGTGACAAAAGATCCAAATATGCAAATGTTATGAATATTCAAATTTCCGGAGGGTGAAAAAAATCTCTGGTCAATCACAAGATCAATTTATATCTGAAAGACTAGATAGAACCAGCGACTCGTTTGTTGCCGTTCCGTGTCTGAAGTCTTTTGCTTAACCTTTTTTTTCTGTGCTTTAACTTATTTTATTCCCTATGGTCGGGTTTGGTGAAAATATCAAATTTCATTGTGTGTTTCATTTTAGCAGTGTTTTTTATTTCTTTTTTGAAGTTTCATATAGCTATTAATTATTCTATGCTTGTATGACTAATGTTAAATATTATGTTAAATATTGTTCTGAGTCTGCTGGTTGATTTAATTTGCTGGTTATTATACCTTGGCCGTATCGTCGGTTCTAAGTTTAATCTATCTCTCTCTCTCTCTCTCTCTCTCTCTCTCTCTCTCTCTCTCTCTCTCTCTCTCTCTCTGTGGGATAAATAACCGTAAAAATTATCCTTAATCATTACTTAGCCAAGTTGTTTCAATTCAACACGGTCATTACAACAGATTTATACTGAATAACTTGAAAAACACGGAGAAAACGGTTTTTTTTTGTCGCCCTTGGTTTTAAGAAAACTAACGTAATGAATGGGCAGCTTAATTCTTAGGAAAATGCCATACAACATCTTATACACAATGGGGATCTTCAAACACTGCTACTTTACACAGGTGACAGAAGTACCATGTGTAACCTTTAGATACTGTCACAAGATGCCAAATATTTACGTAATTCCCGGAGAAGGTTTTTTTCCACTTAATTGTTTTGATAGATAGTGATTGCCAGAGAGATGTTATTTTTTCGTGCCAGTATGGCTACAAGGTTTACTTGTGGTTAGCCGAAGTAGTGGCGAAATTGCCAGTGTTTGTTATCAGAGTTATTGGCTGGAGTTGTTGCTTTCTAACTGTAACCACTTTCAAGGGAAACAAGAATTAGTCTTGTCATTGTTAAACTATTCAACTTCACTCACGCAACTTTGTTGAAAATAAAAACAGTGCTACACGATTTAAAAAGTTTGACAGGGAATCTGTGATCAGAGATGATCTTTTGATTTCTTACAGTTATGAACTCTCAGTGGCACACTTGATTGAAGATAACATTTGTGGTGGGCCTTTTTTAACGTAAAGCTATACGAGAATTTCACATTATTAATAACAACAGTAATGTTAAACAATGGATATGGCATAAAACCTGAACAAGCAATTACAGAAGGCTAATAAAAATACCATTAGAATAAGGGCAATTGCAAATACTGCATTTCAGTTGATTTACCATTCATTCAACAAAAAACAGAACAAACATACAAACATCACTCGTTAATAACCACGTAAACAGGGCGTGCCCTCTCTGCGCATGCGCGACGCTCCTCCTTTCCAAGAAACACACAAGACCCATCAAGAAATTCCCCGAGTGACAAAGCTGCCTGTCATCCAAATTGACAGAAGCCTATTGTCGTCGGATAGTCAATTACACCCGAGGGTTGGACAATGCCCGGTAACTAGCCAGCCCTCAAGGGCGGCTCCTCCTCCTCCTCCTCCTCCTCCTCCTCCTCCTCCTCCTCCTCCTCCTCCTCCTCGAATACCGGCGGACGCCTTGCCCTCACGAGGGGTCCTTTCAGGAGAACGATGTCGCTCGACCTTTATTATTACCCAATCGATATTGCTAACAAATAATGCCATTGGCACCCCTCAGACCGGGTCCTCCCGTTTCCTGGTCGAGGGAGGAATGCCAGAGAGAGAGAGAGAGAGAGAGAGAGAGAGAGAGAGAGAGAGAGAGA
Organism: Macrobrachium rosenbergii; assembly: GCF_040412425.1. Taxonomy (NCBI): domain Eukaryota; kingdom Metazoa; phylum Arthropoda; class Malacostraca; order Decapoda; family Palaemonidae; genus Macrobrachium; species Macrobrachium rosenbergii. The sequence continues at coordinate 109,403,813 of NC_089752.1, forward strand.
GAGAGAGAGAGAGAGAGAGAGGGGAAAGTTGCAGAAAAAGTGAAGAATAATAAGGATAATGGTAAGAGGGTGGTAAGTTGAAGGAGAGAATGAATAATTAATAGAAGGGTAAAGAGTTCAAAGAAGAGAGAGAGAGAGAGAGAGAGAGAGAGAGAGAGAGAGAGAGAGAGAGAGAAAAAAATAACCGATAAATGGAAGCGACAACTTTATTCAGAGCTAAATATGAGGTAAGATATATCATATGAGGTAAGATAGATATCTAATGCACTGGCCTTTCAAAATAATTGAAATATTATAGACTACAATTAAAGAGAGAGAGAGAGAGAGAGAGAGAGAGAGAGAGAGAGAGAGAGAGAGAGAGAGACAGAGAGAGAGACAGAGAGAGAGAGAGAGAGAGAGAGAGAGAGAGAGAGAGAGAGAGAAGCAAAATCCCCCATGCTTTATTCATCACAACACACAATGGAGAGTGAAAGAGTGTTATCTACTTTTATGCCTCTCACCTAGGGGCCGCTGGTAATGAATGAGAAGACGAAGATGAAGTGTAATAACGCCAGAGCCTTTATCTATCACCTCGTGTCAATACTTCCTGTCTCTCTGAAGACGTAAACACACATTCTCCACGTCCCCCACCCCCCAAAAAAATGATAAACAATGCAGGAATTCAAAAACACGCTAAATGACTTAATGAACAAAATAATACAATAGGATTTAAACACCTGAATGCGTATCAACACACGGTTCGCGTGGCACTCTGAACCCAACATTATGATTCTCGTTTCATCTCGTTAATTTCTTTTAAGTAATTGCGAACATTTCCATTAAAAATGTTATTCTCTTAATTGCCTTTATGAATGTTAGGGTATAAATAACGATGATTATATGCTGACATTGGTGAATACATGATTCCCAAAAGGTATCTAGTATCACAGAAATACGTAAATAAATCGATTCGAAAATTCAGTGTCTGCTATTAACCTACATAGTAGGCTTCGAAAAGAAGTCACTGTATGTTCATTATTTTATTTGTATGAAATTATGTTGATTTTATGGTAAATGTGTAGAACGGTAAGGGCATTTTGATATGAGTTGTCCTCTGAGCATAACTTTAGTTTTTACTGTTGTTAACTGCAGTATCGCGTCCTTCCTTTGGTGTACTTTGAAGTTTTCTAAAGAGGCCTTTTTAAAGAGCTCGGTATCATTTCTGATTTATTTGTTTATCTGCCTTAGGTTAAATAACAGTCGCCCACGACAGAGTAATTCTTAGCGAATGCAAATGCTTGTCAGGTTTGTTGATACTCTTGATACAGAATAATTTTATTTCATGTTGAAATTATCAGATGTACACAGATCATAGTAACTACACAAGAAAACATTTATAACCTAAAGCATTTTAGGCCCAGTATTTACTGATAATTGAGCATGAAATTAAGAAAACTACTTCATCTTTAATATAGCAAAAAAAAAAAAAAAAGGTTCTACCATCGAATGTGTGCAATGATACCTTAGCAGATATTTTCTAATTCTACTGCGTTTAATATTGAGTTTGCAAAAGCAAAGAAGGTTAGATTCTCTTTAATAAAATCTGTTGTGTACTTTAAACAAAGATTTTGCATCCAGGCACTAACATTTTCAAAATATATTTATTTTAAATTTAAGGACCTTTATTTTTTGCCTTACGAGATAGTAACGATATTTATTGACAATGTGTTCACAAGCGCGCGCACGCACACATACACTCACACATACACACACATATATATAGTATATATATATAATATATATATATATATACATTTATATAATATATATACATTATATATGTGTGCGTGTGTACGTACGCGTGCGCGCGTGTGAACACATTGTTGATAAATATTGTTACTATCTCGTACTGTCAAAGAAATGGCCTTAATTTAAAATATAAACAGTATTTTGAAAATGTTAGGCCTGGATGCAAAATCTTTGTTTAAAGAACACAACATAGATATATATATATATATATATATATATATATATATATATATATATATATATATATATATATATATATATATATATATATACATACACATACATACATATACACATATACATATACATACATATATACATACACATACACACGCCTGTATATAAATTCTCCCTAACGCTGCAAACATCTTGGTATGAATCATCATTTGACAATGAACTCATTTCAGCAAATTGTCGACCTGTTCCGCTAAAATGGACGAAGAAAAATCAGGGAAAGAAGAGAAAAACAATAAAAGCGAGAAATGGCTTTTCGATGAAGACAGGAAATTAGGGATAGGGCTATCAGGAAACCTGACGATTGCAGGGCCTAAGAAATCAGGGATAGGCAGAGAAAATGTGATAGCAGAAAGAAAATCATGCGTTTTCTGGGTGGGCAGAAAATACTAAGGGAAGAATTACGTCGGAAATTTTTATGCTACTTACTCCTCTCGGAGGTATTTTGGATACTGACATTTTCTGTGTGTGTGTTTTATACGTTTGGATGTAAGCTAAATAATTTACTCCACTTTTTTTTCTACATCTCCAAGTTAATTGCCCAGTCAGTAGTTGTTTACAAATAGTTCCACCAAAAATTGCATGAATGTCGAAATAAAATTCTTACTACAATGCGTATGGAAATGATTAAGAATTTTCTTCCAAATATTTTTATACTTGGAGTCTAAAGTCATTTCAGTATTATGCCTTGTCTAATTAATCTCTTAAATTATCATAGCAATAATATTAAATCTCATGTATGCATATTCAGTCAAGTAACGAAGGGTCATAGTGACAAGGACAAAATGTAATGTTTTCACCCGTGTCTCTCTCTGTCTGTTTGTTCGTGCGTCGGCAACGTCTCAGGAACGGATGAACACTTTTGGTGACAAGTCTCATCTAATTCTGGTAATCCACTCATAAGAAATGATGCAAAAGACAGGCGTCAGAAAGTGAAGAAACAAGAATGAAAATAACACGTAAATGTTTGTCTGTTTCATGAGTTCTATAATTTTTATTATTAGACCATTTGAATATATTCATTTACATACAAATACCTAAAAAATGAGAGACGATAGACTCGTGTAACTGTGGAAACCTTAAAAAAACAAGTAAAAAATGTGACGAAGTTTCTTCGGCGCAATCAAGTTTTCTGTACAGCGTTTAATGCTCTATGACTCTTAGCCACGGCCCGGCGGTGGCATGTCTCATAGCATTGCCAGACGCACGATCATGGCTAACTTTAACTTTAAATAAAACAAAAATGTTGAGGCTAGAGGGTTTCAATTTGTTGTGTTTGATGATTGAACGGTGGATGGTCACCATACCAATTTGCAGCCCGCTAGCCTCTAGCCTCAGTAGTTTTTAAGATCTGAGGGCGGACAGGAAAAAGTGAGGTCAAAAAGTGCGGACGGACAGACAAAGCCATCTCAGTAGTTTTCTTTTACAAAAAACTAAAAACACCCTTCTCACTGGGACCATCAAGACTTCGTGGCGCCACTGATGTCAGAAATAATAAGCACCAATTACTGTACTATCTTAGGCCTACGAAAACAAACAAACTCACAGATAACAACCCATCCTGCTGGCCAGAAGGAGGCAAAAAATATTCAGGATTGTCTCTCTCGGGCAGAAAGGGGTCCTGTCTGCGAGACACATGTCATCCTTAATCATAATGGCGGTGTGGTAGGACACCATACACCGGTCAAGCTCTCTCTCTCTCTCTCTCTCTCTCTCTCTCTCATGAGAGACAGATAGACACGCACACATATATATATATATATATATATATATATATATATATATATATATATATATATATATATATATATATATATATATATATATATATATATTATATATATATATATATATATATATATAGACATGTATATGTATATATATATATATATATATATATATATATATATAGATATATTTATATATATATATATATATATATATATATATATATATATATATATATATATATATAATATATATATATATATATATATATATATGTTTGTCTGAGACAACGCGATATTTTTGTTCACAAACATTAAGCTACAGGATCGTTAAAAATCGAATTCACTCAACCTCGGAATGAACCCCGAAGGGGAATTTATAAGTAATAAGCGATCCGTCATTTGGTGGACTCGAACCACCGAATGGTTGTCGAACGACGACTTTTCAGTAACGATAGCCTTTGATAGCCTAATGGTTGGCATCACTGAATATTCGTTGTTCCCCAGGTCCAATTTGTGGTTCGAATCCACCAAGTAACGGATGACCTATCGCTTATAAATTCCCCTTCGCAGTTTATTCCGAGGTTGAGTGAACTTGATGTAAAACGACATTTGTAGCTTAATGTTTGTATATATATATATATATATATATATATATATATATATATATATATATATATATATATATATATATATATATATATATATATATGTTATGTAATGCATATATATGTTGCTGAAATCCATAGCATCTTTATTCTCATTAGCAACATTCGAAAATTCTCTGTTACCGTCATCAACCTGAGAGACGAGAAAATATAGAATTAGTAAACAATCATAATAATATAGAACTCCTAAAATCAATTTCTTATATATATATATATATATATATATATATATATATATATATATATATATATATATATATATATATATATATATATATATATATATATATATATATATATATATATATATATATATATATATATATTAGATATACAAAAGATAATAGCACGAAAGAGGCATGGAATATGACAAGGCTCGTCCATTTACAGTAATAAAGTCCATTTAGCATAAAGTAAATAAATAAATATGTTTATTGTGTAGCTGTAATGGACTGACGGTCATAAAAAAATATAAAGAAAAGGTAAAGGAATCTTGACAACAGGTAAAATACCAGTAACATTCAAGCTTCATTAAACTAATGCAAAGAGATTATGTAATAAGGTACGATGCTATTTAATGAACAGCTGAATAGGCAGTTTATTACCATTAAAACCTAGTTTCATTAAACTAATGCAAAGAGATTATGTGATAAGAAGGTCCAGTTTGTCTATTGCTTTACAAAGAATTTTGAAGTCTTAGTGATCGAAACTATGGTCTCGCTAGTGAGAATGGTCTCAAATAGCTGAGTTTGATGGTTTTGTTCGTGGAAATCCTGTTCTGATGCTCCTTCCCATGTGCTGTGAAATTCTGTGTCGCAACTGCCAATATACCTGGTATTACAGCCACAACAGGTGAACTGATACACAACACATGAAGCCAAGCCATCAGGCAGTGCTTCCTTCTAGCTTAGGTAAGAGCCAATTGTAAATTTATGAGGACAAACGAACCTAAACTGTATCTGTGGGTAGGCATTTATTCATATTTTGCGGAGGTTTTTTCGTATTTCAAAGCTAAGGTTTTCCAAATATGGGTATTTTAGATATCTAATGACCTCTGGTAAATTAAAATTTGGGACGTGGGATGAATTTCTTATCGAGAAAGGATCTAAGAGCTTTGTGGGATAAAATGATTGAAAATGAATTAGAACAAAAGTAGAACTGTAAATACTGAAATTCCCGATCAAATCTGATACCGTATGCTCGATTATCAAGGGACGTAATGCTAATAATATTTTAAAGTGGTGAAAAGCTTAAGAAATGAAGACCTAGTCCAGTAAGTACAGTATGGATATTCTGTAAATTGAGGTAGAAAACATGTTATCTCTGACAATGGTGGTGTCATGAAATGGAAGTGTGTTGTCGTTTTCAATTTCACATGTGAATTTCATGTTTGGATGTTGTGCATTTAAATATTCAAGGAATCTGTGGATATGTTCTATTAATATGAAGATTATATATGTTTAATCTAATTATCTTCGCTAGGATATAGGTTTAAATCTTGTAGGACAGCTGTTTAGCCATAAACCCAGTGACATGAAAAAGTGAACTCATTGTTACTCCATCAATCTTAACTTTTTGTTAAATGCAATTTTTTACTGCAAATAGATGATCCTTGTCATATATTATGCCTCTTTCACAGGATTATCTGTGTAGATCAAATATATTTATACATATGAAAATTAAGATTGTTTAGAAGTTTTATGTTATGATTGTTGATTATTTTTATAATTTCTCGTGTGTCAGCCTGATGATGGGGACAGAGAATCCCAGAAAAATTGCTAATGTGAATTAAAAAGGTGTTACGGATTTTAGAACTGGTGTTTTCGATTCTGAATAGAATTAAATTTCCATAGGGAAGAAGCATTGCTGACATTTCACTTCATATATATATATATATATATATATATATATATATATATATATATATATATATATATATATATATATATATATATATATATATATATATATATGTATATATATTGCAATTTTCACCAGTGACTTTTTAGCATAACCATAATTCTCAGAGGATTATTGCTGATGTAACTTATGGTTAGTTTGTATTATATATATATATATATATATATATATATATATATATATATATATATATATATATATATATATATATATATATATATATATGTGTGTGTGTGTGTGTGTGTGTGTGTGTGTGTGTGTGTTTATATCTGTCTGTCTGTATGACTGTGAGAGCGTGCACGCGTATAATGCCTTTTCTAGGCATTCGCGAATATTCCAAATACAAGCAGGATAACAGATTATCATTTTCCAGTAGAAACTGAAAATGTTCCGAAGGCTACATTTGCCGAGCTCTGTGAAAAATCAGATTGGTCTGATCGGTTCATTTACTGATACCTCAGAGGAAGCGCTTTTCCTTTCCTCCTGACCTTCAACCATTTCACGTAGCAAGCATGTTGTATTTGGCAGAATTGAAGACTGAATGATAGAAGCGACGGTAATTGAAAACTTCGCCTCAACATGAGCTTGATCTGTCACCCAAGGAAGGAATATTTCAGTGTCTTGACTTTGAAATTTAAAACAGAATGTTCATTGCGTTATCGCTAATCCTTTATTTATGAGGATTCAACAAAGTTACGAGCGTGGTATCTCTCTCTCTCTCTCTCTCTCTCTCTCTCTCTCTCTCTCTCTCTCTCTCTCTCAGCGAGGCCGCCAAGAAGGTGCATGGCATACACTGTGGTTGTAACTTCAACCAATGCTGATATATGCTGGCATATATTTTACATTCAAGGGACGCCCGAGACAAACCAATAATTCTTTCTCACGCCTTCCGCGCCCGCGGTCGCGCTTTCAAGGATCTCCTCATAGATTCACACGTCGTGTCCGATTGCGAGAACGTTGTCAGTGTGATGGTTTAAGGTCCAGATGAGTTTTTTTTTTTTTTGTGTCCTTTATTAGGTTCCATCTTACAAGACTATCTAAATGCACCATTCTCTCTCTCTCTCTCTCTCTCTCTCTCTCTCTCTCTCTCTCTCTTTACTCTATCTATATATATATATTTATATATATATATATATATATATATATATATATATATATATTATACATATATATATATACCATACATAATTGTGCGTGGGTATATACATGTTTATGTATGCATGTCTATGTGTGTAGTCAACTGCTGAGGTTTGACACGTTCTTTATGTGATAGAAGAAGCAAATTGTCAATAAATATCAGTACATATTGTCGAATGCTAATGATTTTCTCTAACGGTAACGAATAGCACCATGGACAGTTATCACGAGCATTGCATCATACAAGTCGTGCTTGCACCCACATCTGAATACGTGATGAGGATCATTAATTATTCGGTGGTAAGAATATTTAAGACCTACTCAAGAAATATTGCGTTTTCCTCGTAAGTTCCATGAAATACCTTTCATTTGACACGCCCTTATTTCTCTAGCTCCTCTTCTTCGGAAAGTAACTCATACGCCTTTGTTCTGTGTCTGTTTAGTAATCAAATGTGCCAATCCCATGAAGCAGTGGTTCTTAACGGGGGGGGGGGGGTTGGCTCGCACCCTCTAGGTCCTAAGGGTGCGAGGATACCTATGAATAATTAAAGCAAAATATACTTTTATATACGCATCTTATTTTTTCTGCAAAAAAAGTAAAATAAAACAAAATAAAATAAATAATAATAATAATAATATTTTATTATTATTATTATTATTATTATTATTATTATTATTATTATTATTATTATTTTCTTTTTTTATTTCAGCAATTCAAGGGGTGCGAGAACTGACTGCTGATTTGAAACGGGTACAAACATTGAAAAATGATAAGAACCACTGCCATAAAAGATTGTCTTTAGGCAACGATTTCCCATTAGATACGAAGCCGAAACCACACGCGTTTTTAATAATAACGTCCCGTACTTGTAAATATATATAAATAAAAAAGCAAGATAACACTGACTGCATATCCCCAACGGCTAGATTTCTAACATGAGTAACAAAAGAGTATTACATGAACTCAACGGTTCGAGGGTATTTATAAGGATTTCCCCCTTTGTACATATGTACATTGTACACAAACATGCAGGGGAAAGACTGGGAAACCATATGAATGAATTCAAGCATACAAGAGGTAGAAATGAACATTTACTCAGTTAAATATTTACCCATTACTTTACCGATACGGTAATTTACATGTTTCTCGAGGACAGTATTTCTTTATGTGCATATGTATGTATGTATGTATGTATATATATATATATATATATATATATATATATATATATATATATATATATATATATATATATATATATATATATATATATATATATATATATATATATATATATATATATATATATATATATATATGTATATATTATCTATATATATATATATATATATATATATATATACAGACATGTATATATTATCTATCTATCTATCTATCTATCTATCTATCTATTTATATATATATATATATATATATATATATATATATATATATATATATATATATATATATATATATATATATATATATACTGTATATGTCAAGAGTTCATTATCAATCGAACACTACATTAGGATCCTGCTTAGGCTACAGATAAAACGATTGTTAATGTGACACGCAGATTCTGTTTGTTAAGTTCAGCAGCGTACCTAGTTTTATTACACATTGTTCCTGAAATGTTTCTAAGTTATAACCAAGCGAAATAACTGAAAATATCTGGATGAATAGGCAAACTCATGATTAGCTCTGCCTATGAACTGTTATTAAGACATTTTTCTTTGGAAGGGGAGAGGGACTATGGGGTAATGAAGAGATGATTATTATTCGGATGTTTACACTTCTGGATACATATCTTTTATTGTTTAACGAGCTTGTTGGCGCGCGTTGCCGATCCCCTACCTACCCCGCCCACACCCGGGGTGGACAAACAGGTTTGGAGGAGGAGGGTGGAATCTCCCTTTCCCTCCCGTCCCCCTACCTACCCTGCCCCCTGGGCGGACAAACAGGTTTGAATGAGGAGGGTGGATGTCTCCCCTTCCCTCCCCTACCCATACCGGGGCGGACAAACCGGTTTGCAGGGGTGGGTGGCTGTGTCATATCTCCGCTACTGTCACCCGGGGGAGGACAAACAAGATCCACTCGGATATTATTATTATAGAGTTGTTCAGAGTTAACAGTTTTAAGCTCCTTTGTACTGCAACGTAAAATGATTAACCAAATTTCATTATTACCTTCGCTCTCTTTAATGGTTTATAGTTGCAATGACTTCAAAAGAAGAGTGAATGCAGCAGTATCCCTTAATGCTGTCTCTATTCGTATTTCTGAATCATGCGGGAAATTGAAATGATATGTAATTCTAAATGAATGTCAGATCTTTTACTTTTACAAATTTAAGACACATCAGGCCTTGTCGAATGGTAATGGAACAGTACGTATGCCAAAATGTGGTTTTCAGTTTCGTTGAGAGAGAGAGAGAGAGAGAGAGAGAGAGAGAGAGAGAGAGAGAGAGAGAGAGAGAGAGAGAGAGAGAGTTAATTATGCCCTTAGACCATGGCAGTCTTATCAATTCAGTATTACTGGTACTTGTGTAATTTATGATAAGCCATAACTTTCCATTTTCAGAGTAACGTAATTCATTCACTAACCTACCCATCAAATCTGTTATTCTCTTTTTTTTTTTTTTCAAGAATCACTTTAAATATTTTGCCTCCTTCCTAAAGTGACTATTTACGAGCAACGCTTTTCAAAAAATGTGTTCCCTTTTGTGGCAAACAAGTCGATACGTGTTTTATTAATTGGACAAAAAATCTATTTACTTTTTTTTTTTACTATACTGCAATGCGTTTTGTCCCACCTCATTTAGTAAGAAGTGTCAGCTATTGTTTGCTTCTTCTTGTACTACCAATCCCCTTCTGCTCTAAATATTCTGTTCTGAAGGAATCTCATCTTTTGTTTTTCTTTATTCTCTAAAAAAGAAAAGCTCTCTCTCTCTTCTAGCGAGAGAGAGAGAGAGAGAGAGAGAGAGAGAGAGAGAGAGAGAGAGAGAGAGAGAGAGAGAACCATTGCGATTTTGGTGGAGTGGCGCGCATCGGCCCGCTTCCCGCCAAATCCCTGGCAGTCACAACAATAAATGGCGGCTAAACCAGGGGATTACCTCACGTCACCAGCTTTCCCGCCCTGCCATGCTCCAATGCCGCCGCCTACGTATTTCTCTTTCTACTTCTGCTTCTGCTTATGTGACGTTTCTGTTGGCTTTTCTTTTTTTTTTTTCCTCTCTCACGCTTTTCAAGCCGGTTTGCTTATCAAAACTTTTCCTCTTATCTTGTCAGTATATGTTCGATGATATTATGTGAATCTTCATGTTTAGATAATGAATATTGCTGTTGGTCTAAATCTGTAATAGGCAATGTGTCTATATCTGTTCTAACTGTAAAAATCATGTCTCTAAATCTGGTCTAAATCTGAAAAAGTTTTGGTGTCTTTAAATCTGGTTTAATTCCGAAAAGGGTAAGAACTCTATATCTGGTCTAAATCTGTAAAAGGTACTTCCTATGTATATGTTCTAACTCTGTAAAAGGTACTGCCTGTGTATCTGGTCTTAATCTGTAAAAGGCAGTTCCTCTGTATCTGTTCTCACTCTGTAAAAGGTAATGTCTCTATATCTAGTCTGAATCTGTAAAAGGCAATGTCCCTAAATGCGTTATAAATCTGTAAAACGAAGTTTTTCTTAATATATTTCAAGGAGAGATTAAATAGCCAGGAAATTTTGAGAGACATCATTAGGAAACAAAGCGTACGAAAATCTACCAAATAATTGGAGATCAAGTAACCAACATCCCTTCTCTTTTCCACAGAACAAAATACATCTCTGTAACAAGTTTTCATGCTAAATATGCCAATAACCTTTGTCTTTTTAAAACAGTGCAGTACCCCAAGATAGAAAAATATAGAAAGTTTTAGGCCGATAGTGTATCTGCTAAAATCAGTTATGTTGACAAGGGTACGACGCTCGCTTGAAAATGAGAGAAAAAAAAGTGGCATTTGCGTATCTGCACTAATCAAATTTAGCTTAACGGTCTGACAAATGCATTTCTTTCTGTTCACTTTTGCCATTACATTCACGTGCAAAAAGGGACAAAATTGTAATCAAATTTCATCTAGCCAGCTGAACTCTGATGCTGTATTTTGTTAATGGAGGCCGTGCAAAAATAGATTGTGATGTGTTTTTATCCACTGGATTGAAAAAGGAATTTTAGCTTTTCTAAAGAATAACAAAATCTCTCTCTCTCTCTCTCTCTCTCTCTCTCTCTCTCTCTCTCTCTCTCTCTCTCTCTCTCTCTCTCTCTCTCTAGGGTGGGAATAATAACTGCTTTATTTCCAGGATACTTTTACATTAAGTTAGCTTTCAAACAAGTGTTATTATCAGTATCATGAAGGAGTTGGCTGATTTCAAGAAATATAATTGTTATTTCTCAAAAGAGAAGGAGCAGTTACGATTTGTCAGATTTTACATGAATCCATGATTTTTATGACTGGATATACATATATATATATATATATATATATATATATATATATATATATATATATATATATATATATATATATATATATATATATATATGTATATATATATATATATATATAAAGAGATACATAGAAAGAGAGAGAGGAGAGATAGAAAGAGAGAGAGAGAGAGAGAGAGAGAGAGAGAGAGAGAGAGAGAGAGAGAGAGAGAGAGAGAGAGTCCCACATACATCAGTTGATTTCTGTCCTTCCTTGTAGTATGAGTATCAGTGCCCATCATGGCTGGTAAGTACTAAGGCAAAGCTCACTCAGCGAGTACTAGATCCATTGCATGTGAAATGACTATTTTTCTTTTTTACATTGAAACTTGCGCTTCATGAAATATGAGTATTTATCTCCAGACCATGATTAATTTTTCTCCCTCTAAGAAGCTTTTCATGCTAATCCTCGTCATTTAACAAGTAATAGCGTGTACATGTCTTGTTTAGGTTGTATTTCTTTGCATATTTCGTTATTCCTGTTATAAAGTTGATATCCTAGGATAGTATCCGTGACTTGTTCGTTGGGTGACTCACCATTCCTCTTCCACTGTCATTAGTATACAATTCTCTTAAGTACTGCTTTGTATAAAGTATCTATGCACCAGTCAGCATAACGTTTCGTTTTACGAAAGTGATCTCCAGAAAATGAAATAATAATACTTTCAAGTATGATTATTGAGCTAAAATAGTGTAAAGATTCAAGTTCGCACTGGGAATGAAATACCAATGTTACCCAGCATGTCTGGAATTATCGAGGAGTTTACAGGCATTGGCTCTTTATCTTGATGTAGATAGATAGATAGATAGATAGATAGATAGATGGATGGATTTATTGACCACAGTATTACAATACTTTCATACCAACTAAAGATACAAAATTACAATATTTCCATATCGAACAAGAGATCATTTTTTTGGTCCAATCAGTATCAAAATATCATACAAATCGACTTTGTGAAACTGGGAAGCACACTAGAAAATGACAAAATAAATTACAAAGATGGCAGTGTGAGCTTCTATTTCAGAATATATCTTCTTACAGAACTGACTGTAAACAAGTAGAACCCAAGTGAAATTTACGTTTCCGACCATAAACCAACCTGCGGGCAAGGGCTACTTTCTAGGCGCAATCTAACCCCGGTCATTCCTCATTATTAATAAAAGCAACCCGGTGTGTACCGCGCTAATCACTCCAAGTATCTATCAGTTACCAATACCAGTCTCTAGCAAGATCCATGAGGTCCATCTGGGTTGGAAGGTTTCCGCGTGTTACACTATAAACTAAGATAGAGTCGAGAGGTATTATTAAGTCTGTGATCGAAGAAGGTTATAATGCAGATGGCAACGATCTACTGACCCTTTGTCCTGCCAATCCAGGTTAGGTATCGTGGTCTCGAGGTCACACGAGGTGGTACTAGGAACGGAGGAATTTGGAAAATTTTAGTTAATGTCTGAAATAAATGGACGTGTTGTTGTATATTGCTTTTCTCATTACGTATACGTCTTATTTGACTGTTTCTTCATCTTCAGTCTATGGGGCAAATTATAAACAACTGCGGAGTCAACTTTTTTAGTTTTCTGTAAAAGAAAACTGTTGTGCGCGCTTTGTCTGTCCGTTCGCACTTTTTCTGTCCGTCCTCAGATCTTAAAAGCTACTGAGTCTAGAGAGCTGCAAATTGGGATGTTGATCATCCACCCTCCAAAGTTCAGCTCAATAGCCTCAGTAGTTTTTATTTTATTCAAGGGTTAAAGTTAGCCATAATCGTGCTCCTGGCAACGATATAGGATAGGCCACCACCAGGCGCGGTTAAAGTTACATGGGCCGCGGCTCATACACCATTACACCGAGACCACTGAAAGATAGAGATACTTTCGATGGACTTGATTATATGCTGCAGTGGCTGTACAGAAAACTCGACTGCGCCGAAGAAACTTCGGCGGATTTTTTGCTTGTTTTTTCTTGGAATGTCGGATATCGACCGTGAAGTATTGTAATATCCACCACTATTCTCCTGCTTACTGACATAAGATAGATCCATAAACAGGATAAATTACTGCTTACTTTTTATTGTCTTTATTTTATTTCGCTTCATCTGCATTCTTCTAAATTTTAGTTTTGTTTATCGCCCGAGTTCAGACTCACGTATTGCGTTGTTGATGATATTCAATCCAGTTTGGATTGCTTCTGTCGTATTTTTGTTTCGAGTTTTTTTCTAGTGCCATTAAATTCACACATGCAAATGCACAGAATATACTACTGGTAAAGAACCGGTGTCCTTTTACTGTAATACAAAAGTGTGCTTGAAATCTGTGCATAAAATATTGTAGTCGGGATGAGGAAAAATAAAATCAAAATGGCGAGGTATCAGTTCACTTGGGGAGCATATTTAATGACTTTATTAATAAATATTTACTCGGACCCGAAAAGAATAAGCATACATTTATTATTAATCGCTTGAGATCATGGAATTATTCAAATCAGAAGAAGAAGAAGAAGAAGAAGAAGAAGAAGAAGAAGAAGAAGAAGAAGAGAGAGAGAGAGAGAGAGAGAGAGAGAGAGAGAGAGAGAGAAAATATAAGATACAAAAAGTAAATAGCAACCACAAAACCAGACGCTATTTTGAAAGGTTATTTTATATAAACCTTGTAATACAGGATTCATATAAATAAAAAAGGAATAAAAAAGCAGGAAATCTGCATTATCTCAAATCAGAAGAAGAAGAAGAAGAAGAAGAAGAAGAAGAAGAGAGAAGAGAGAGAGAGAGAGAGAGAGAGAGAGAGAGAGAGAGAGAGAGAGAGAGAGAGAGAGAGAGGATACGAAAAAGTAAATAACCACAAAAACAGACGCTATTTTGTAAGGTTATTTTATATAAACCTTGTAATACAAGATTCATATAAATAAGAAAGGAATAAAAAAAGGCAGGAAATCTGCATTATCCAGGACGATCAGATCGGGAATAATCAAGCAAACAGATTGAACTAATAACCACGTTTCATTAGCATATATATTACACCGAATACGTAATGGGCCGTGATTTCCAGGCAATAAGGAAGTGTTTACGAATTACACAACTCTCAACAATAAAAAGAATACGCTAACTATTCGGGTTACGATGGGAGAACTTTTTAAAGAATCATAGACGAGGGATTTGGAGGCCCAGCGGGAATGGAATCGAGTATGATGGTCCAGAAATCGAGAAGATTTGGATTGTATAAAAAAAGGATAAGGAATCTGGATGCGTTGCTTCGTCCACTTAGGAAGAGGGCCCGTAAAGGAAAAGCGAGCTTTTAACGCAGTAGAATTTGAAGCGGATAATGTGTTTCATCCAAGATTTTCTCATTTTTATTCCTCGGTTTATATGCACAATAGCAAAAACATTACTTATGAATGCGTTACAAAATGTAGTAAACAGTTTTAACCATATTTTTAGATACATCTGATTTCATGGTTATTTGGTCATAATTTAAAAAATGAACAAGATAAATAATTGAAGGTAAATAATTGAAGGTAAAATGCTATCTACACATTAAGAAAC